>NC_140932.1:128802622-128952622 GCF_014529385.1 Adiantum capillus-veneris
TCTTGAGAATTAGGCATGGGGACATGTTGCATATCATTTCCATGAACATTGAAGGATGGACGAGGGCACATGGTTGTTGAATCTGCATGAGCTATACTTGGAGCGGCATAATGTTGGCTATAGCTAGTTGCACCTGCAGAATCGAGCTGAGTAAGGTAGTTGAAGCTGGACAAATTGTTCAGCTGGCAAAAGAATTGAGGCTTATAATTTCTGATCTCATAGGTCATTTTGGCCTTTAAAAGACGTTAATATAACATTTCATTTCTCTCTCTCTCTCTGTCTCTCTCTCTCTCTCTCTCTCTCTCTCTCTCTCTCTCTCTCTCTCTCTCTCTCTCCCCCCAATGAGGTGTTGCAAAAACTGATGTAGTTGCAAACAGACCAAAGAAAATTAGAGTACACTTAAAACTCTTCGAGTTATTAGGTTATAATTTGAAGTATGCCAGTTTTACTCTAAATCTTGTAAAGTTTCATCGGTTTTCAAGATAGACTCAAAATCTAGCTAGATTTTCCACACTGGCAACAACTCTCTCTTGTCCAATAGGAACTGCAAAAGCTGATGTCCGCAACTCCCTGCCTCCCTCCCTTCCCCTCCACCCTCCTTCTCTCCCTCTCTCCCTCTCTCTCTCTCTCTCTCTCTCTCTCACACACACACACACACACACACACACACACACACACACACACACACACACACACACACACACACAAAGACGAAGTCGGGCTACATGGGAAGCTGGCGCATGGAACACGGTAGGTGGAGGTGCATTGTGTTTGGATGCAAGTCATATTAATGCTCAGTACCGAGAAAATGCACTAAATTTTCCTCAGGTAGGCTACGTGATCATGCGTAGCATCCATTTTTTGCAACCTCCTTTAAAGGAACGATGCATGGAGGGATCACTTGGCCTTGAATTTCTTAGTCTCTTTAATAAACTTACCATTTTGAGGGCTCAACTCTCTCTCTTTCTAGAGTGGTGAGAGCAATGCTTGATTTTTTTCCCTAAAACTTGGCAAATCTATAGATGAGAAATGTTTGAGGTAAATTGACTTAGATTTTAAGGCTTCCACAAAAACTTTCTCTGAATTTGGTAGGCTTTCTCACCTTTAAATTGAAGAGGTGGAGATAAATTTGCAAATTTGTAGCTTTTTTTTCAAGCACATGGCAAGAGGCCTCTCTCTCTCTCTCTCTCTCTCTCTCACACACACACACACACACACATACACACACGTGCAATAGCAACAATAGCGCTCTCTCTCTCTCTCTCTCTCTCTCTCTCTCTCTCTCTCTCACACACACACACACACACACACACACACACATGCACACTCTCTCTCTCTATGCGTGCTCAAATGATCTCTCTCTCTCTCTCTCTCTCTCTCTCTCTCTCCACACACACACACATGCATGTGTGCAACTATGGATGTATGGGGATCTTTGGAAAAATGCTGCTAAGAAAGGGGTTCCAAGTTGCTCAGGTTGGAGTGTTGGCTCCCAATTTTGCAACAAATGTTAGTGCTCATTGCTCGAGAATTTTTTAAGTTCCATATATAAAAGTATAGAAGTTGAAGGCTCCCAAGTAGCTCCGGTTGGAGAGTTGGCTCCCAATTTTGCGACAAATGTTAGTGCTCATTGTTCGAGAATTTTTTAAGTTCCATATATAAAAGTAAAGAAGTTAAAAGCAATATGTGCATATATGTGTAAAGAAACAAAGAGTTTTGAAGGGCCATTGGCTTTCAAAAAGCAAAGTTCAGTCACCTTTCAATTGGCTCTCAAAAGAGAAAATAAAGTCTCTCTTTCGTAAAGGAAAGGTACAATCGACCTACAATTTTTTTAACTTAAAAGGTTGAAAAGATCTTTAGGTTCCAAACTTCACAGAAATGAAATGAATGAAGAAATGAGACACTTGAAAGGCTTGTTTGGCTTTAAAATTTTTAAGCTACATATGCAGCTTAAATTTTTCAAGCTCAAAGAAGTGTTTCAAGTGTCGTTCCTTCCTTTCTTTTCCAAGGGCTTCAACTCCAATAAAGGCTTTAACTCAAAAAAAAGGTGTGAGAGTCTGAGAGAGAGAACCTTTAGGAGCAAAAATTAATAAAATTAATAAAGGTCAAATCTGTCCACTTAAATTTTTTGGAGCATCCTCTGGAGCGCAAGACGAAACACATCAGTGAGCTCGATGATAGGTGTTCAAAGTTCAATCTTGCAACTATAATGTACGCGTGCGTTGTATGGTGTATATGTGTGTGTGTGAGTGCGTATGTGTGTGTGTGTGTGGGAGAGAGAGAGAGAAGCGACTAGCCAATGGCCGTGTGAGAGAGAGAGACAGACAAAATGCATTAATGAGCTCGACAATCAATGTCTAGAGTCCACTCCTCCCGCTGCAGTGTTCATCTTCCCAATTGCCTTATGCAGCCTCGCCTTCTTCTTTGAATAGCTTCCCCGCTCAGCCTCCTCGACGCTCTTCAGCTCTCGCTCTTCAGCCCTCCTTCATGCGCCCACATCAGGGCTTCTTTCACTGGAGTAGGCCGCCCTAGCTTCCCTCCCGAGAGGTCTTATACAGAACATGCCTCTCTCTCATACACACACACACACACGTGCGCTATAGCGAGTCTTGCATTCTCTCTCTCTCTCTCTCTCTCTCTCTCTCTCTCTCTCTCTCTCTCTCTCTCTCTCTCTCTCACACACACACACACACACACACACACACACACACACACACATAGAGGTAGCGGCCAGTCGCTTCTCTCTCTCTCTCTCTCTCTCTCTCTCTCTCTCTCTCTCTCTCTCTCTCTCTCTCTCTCTCTCTCTCTCTCTCTCTCTCTCTCTCTCTCACACACACACACACACACACACACACACACACACACACACAATGTTGCAGGAGGTCGATTGGAAAGGGTACGCTTGCCAAAGCTCTAAGAGCGCTAAAAAGGGCAGGTGTCAAGGCTAGGGAGCATCAAGGCCGAGCCGAAGGAACGAGGTCACCAAGTAGGGACAACAGGTTGAGGCTGTTGGTATAGCATTACAAGAGGGAGCAGCCATGTTGGGGGGACTCAAGAAGGGAGCAAGTTAAGGCAGCCATCTAACGAGCTTGGAGGAGGGCTCTCGAGGCCACGACGGAGCGGCACAGAAAATCAAAAAGTGAGAGGTCTGGGGAGCCATCAAGAGAGCATGATCGAGAGCTGCAGACTAGGATGAAAAGATGAGCACTGCAGCGAGAGGAATGGACTTCTTCTCTGAATGGCATCCCCGCTTAGCTTCCTCGACGCTCTTCAGCCCTCCTTCATGCGCCCACATCAGGGCTTCTTCCACTGGAGTAGGCCGCCCAGGGAAGGAGGTCTTATACAGAACATGCCTCTCTCTCTCTCTCTCTCTCTCTCTCTCTCTCTCTCTCTCTCTCTCTCTCTCTCTCTCTCTCTCTCTCTCTCACACACACACACACACACGCTATAGCGAGTCTTGCATTCTCTCTCTCTCATCTCTCTCTCTCTCTCTCTCTCTCTCTCTCTCTCTCTCTCTCTCTCTCTCTCTCTCCTCTCTCTCTCTCTCTCTCTCTCTCTCTCTCATAGAGGTAGCGGCCAGTCGCTTCACTCTCTTTCTCTCTCTCTCTCTCTCTCTCTCTCTCTCTCTCTCTCTCTCTCTCTCTCTCTCTCTCTCTCTCTTCTCTCTCTCTCTCTCTCTCTCTCTCTCTCTCTCTCTCTCTCTCTCTCTCTCACTCTCTCACCCACACACACACACACACACACAATGTTGCAGGAGGTAGCGGCCAGTCGCTTCACTCTCTCTCTCTCTCTCTCTCTCTCTCTCTCTCTCTCTCTCTCTCTCTCTCTCTCTCTCTCTCTCTCTCTCTCACACACACACACACACACACACACACACACACACACACACACACACAATGTTGCAGGAGGTTGATTGGAAAGGGGACGCTTGCCAAAGCTCTGAGAGCGCTAAAAAGGGCAGTTGTCAAGGCTAGGGAGCATCAAGCCGAGCTGCCGAAGGAAGGAGGTCACCAAGCAGGGACAACAGGTTGAGGCTCTTGGTATAGCATTGCAAGAGGGAGCCGCCATGCTGGGGGGACTCAAGAAGGGAGCAACTTAAGGCAGCCATCTAACGAGCTTGGAGGATGGCTCTCGAGGCCAGGATGGAGCGGCACAGAAAAGCAAAAAGAGAGAGGTCTGGGGATCCATCAAGAGAGCATGATCAAGATCTGCAGACTAGGATGGGAATTTATAGATCCCACCACCCAAGTGCAGAGCAAGAAGGCTGAAGCTGAGGACCAGCTAGAAAGAGCCGTGAGCAGCAGGCCAGAGGGTGCAGCTGGAGGGTGCTGGACAGATCGAGTTGGTACTAGACCTGGAAGGGAGGCTACCAAGGAAAAAAACAAAGGAGCTTGGGTGGCTACTTATACATTAAAGGGTGCAACTGCAAATTGGTGCACTTGAGGACCTAAGGAGAGGTTGAATCCCGACTAGAAAGCAGAGCCGCCAGGGGGTTCTCAGGGATTTGACTGCACTACATGCAGAGAAAGAAAGCCGCCCACCGTAGAGAGTTATAAAGGTGGCAGGTGTACGAGGCCAAGAGGCACGATACTGGGGCTGGTGTGCAGGGATGAAAACCAATGGAGAAAGAGGGCTTAGGCAAGTGAGATGGTGGCCCTCTACTACAGGGAAGAGGGGCAAGTAGCAGCCAATTCCAAGGCAGGTCATGATCAACACTACTACCCCCACCCACGCGAATGCCCTGATTTCGTGAGGGGCTGGAGTTAGAGCAGGGGTGGCACCACGGCGTGCAAAAGTGCTCTTTTGTCTAGCTAGAGCCTTCTATTGGCTCCCGTGTTGCCTACGTTTGCTTTGTGGTGGGCGACTTCTAGCAGGGCCTCCATGGTCTAGACAGTAACGTCTGGTTCACGCATTTTGAGAGGTGGACACTAGCACGTTCATGCTATTTGCCAGTGGCCACCTGCAATCTTGACACGCAAACCAACGGGTAGCTGGGCTGGGCCGCAAAGAGCAAACCAAAGGCACGGTTGGGCTGCAATTACATCAGCATGTCAAGATTGCAGCCTTCGAGCTGTGGAGAGAGAGAGAGAGAGAGAGAGAGAGAGAGAGAGAGAGAGAGAGAGAGAGAGAGAGAGAGAGAGAGAGAGAGAGAGAGAGAGAGAGAGAGAGAGAGAGAGAGAGAGAGAGAGAGAGAGAGAGAGAGAGAGCAAACCAAAGGTAGGGTTGGGGTGCAATTGCGTCAGCATCTCAAGATTGCAGCCTTCGAGGAGAGAGAGAGAGAGAGAGAGAGAAAGAGAGAGAGAGAGAGAGAGAGAGAGAGAGAGAGAGAGAGAGAGAGAGAGAGAGAGAGAGAGAGAGAGAGAGAGAGAGAGAGAGAGAGAGAGAGAGAGAGAGAAGCCTGTTTTGCAGACAGGGGAGAGAAGACGGGTGTGTCGAAGGGTGGAGGCAAAGTAGGTGCAATAGAAGGAGATGTCAAGAACAAGGGTGGTATCGAGGAGTAGTTGCGAGGGTTGTTGACAGGCAGCAGCAGGTGCACCTGGCACACAAAAAATATAGAAGGAGTGGACAAGGGTGCACTAAGAGAAAACCAAAGCGAGGGTTGGGCTCCACCACTTCTGAGGACTGTGCAAGTAGCAGTCGAACAAGGTCGACAAGAGATTCAAGCATTTCTAGCGTATAAATTTTCTATCGAACTTGGCCTTGGAATTAGTCCCCAAAGAGTAAAGTTGATAATCATGGGCATCCAAGAGTGTAAGTAGGGAGAGAAGTCTATTGATATAGGTAGGCTGAGATGGATAGATATTGTGCCCATCAAGAAATGGCGAGGATCACAAGGTGGAAGTGAAGCCATTGAGGATGAGGAGGACAAGAGGCAAAACAACATGTGTGTGTTACTTTGGGCCAGAGGAAGGGTTTATGGTCTATGTATATTCTTTTAATCCTCCTCTGCATTGCAACAATAATAGTGTGTGTGTGTGTGTGTGTGTGTGTGTGTGTGTGTGTGTGTGTGTGTGTGTGTGTGTGTGTGTGTGTGTGTGTGTGTGTGTGTGTGTGAGAGAGAGAGAGAGAGAGGGATATTCGATCACTTTGTTACCCATGAGTGGTTGATGCTTTTTGTGTGTTTTTATGAGCGACGTCGGCACGAAGAGGGAGACAACCATATAAGGTATTTGTGTAGTATGAGTATTATATGGGACATCGTTTTTAGTGGCATTTGACTCTTGCATGCTTCTATGTGAATACCCCAGTAGAGGATTTGCCACGCAAGGGTAGGACAAGAACTTAGGTTGTCTTTAGAAAATGCATAGTGAGCGCCTCTCACGTTTGAGATCACCAATGCTTACCTTTTGAATGCATGTGAGATTCCATAAAGGTGGAAATGGGCAATCAAATTCATCATAAGAGTAGGGACCAAGAAAATGGTGCCTTTGCTACCATTTTGGCATGTGAGATCATGCGGAACTGGTGGAAAATCTTCTTGGCCATGGTGAGTTTCACAAGATAGAGCTTCTTTATGTACATTCTATTGAATTAGTGCTAAAATTGCTACCTAGAGGAGATGGTTAAGTAGATCTGTGTGAACGGTATTTAGATTGGTGTTGTTGCCCTATGCCACCATGTGTGGTACAACTTCATTGATATGGTTAGAGACATCTTCTCTTAGATTGCAATAATAGATTTGTTGGCCCGTACGTATGCTAGCTATGGGACAACAGTTTGTTGACAAGATTTTGGTGGGGTATGTCATCTCTTGGATTGCACTTGTGCAAGGTATATCCAAGCTCAAAGTTTTCTTCATTGAATGCAAAGTGAGGGCGCCTCTCCCAAACTAATGATGATTATGTAAAAGCTAGCATGGGTAAAAATATGCTCTATATCAAGGATGTCATATCTTGGAATGCATTGATTGTAGAATATGTTGTATATCGAGGATGCCATATCTTGGAATGCTATTATTGTGGAATTGCAAGGACGGTAGGAAGCACCTGGTCATTTGTATTGAAGGTGGAGTGGGTTCCTCTCAAATGCAATCTTGACATGTCCTTGCATATTGAAGGTGTGTAGAAGTATGTGAGAAGTTGACATGGGAAAACAAAGGCAAGATGATATTGTTTATCAGGGGTTCCTAGAAGCCACAAAGTTCAACCATAAGCGTGATCCTTTAGCCCTTTCATGAGCCTACTAAGGAGACACTTTTTTACCAGTCGAAAAAAACTCAAATCAGCCTCTATCTTTCATTATCAACGTATACTTCGTCTACTTTTGATTCATATCACCTCTCAGTCAAGGATATCGTCTCTTGAACTACACTTATTGCAAATTAAATTTAACATGTTTCATGGGTGGAAAAGGATTCTCTTGGTTGCTTTATTCAAGCACAAAGCTAGGAGTTTCTGTCTGCAAATTTAGTTACACATGCTTGCAATGTGTAGACATGTGGCATTACGCAAGAACTTGACATTTTCAAAAGATAAGATTTTTTATGAGGGCCACATCCAAAAAAATTTGTATTTGGCATTGCTTTGCTCATATGTATACCATCATGGAATGTCATTTTCTCAAGTGCATTATTTGTAGGAAATACATAACAAGTAAAGGGTAGGAGTGCATGCAAAGAAGCAATGGGGTGTTTTTGACATTTATGGAGTGAAACACTTGCCCATATGGAATCACCTATTCTTGCAATTGAAAGGCATGTTTGGATTATGCAAGAAGTTGACATGGCAAAGAAGTCATGCTGAGATTATTAGTTTGGGGATCTTGCAAAAAATAGTTGTACTTGCTGTTGCTTTGTGTGCACCATGGTGGGAGGACACATGCTAATATTTGTGATGGATGTATACAATGAATCTTTGGCTTACTTATGCCAACATCAACTTCATGTCTAGGATGTTTCCTCTTGAGGATTGCACTTATGATAGACTATGTGGACGGAAAGAAGCTCTGTGTTCTTGCTTTTCTCAACATGTATACGAGAATGCCATCTCTTGAAATGAATGCATTTTATGTAGGATATGTTGAGCAATATCAAGGTAGAAGTGCACCAAGAACAATGTCTTATTCTCAACAAATAAGGGGTTAGGGTTTTTTTCTAGATGCAAACACTTGGGCTTGCAACTGAAAGGCATGTTACATTATGCAAGAAGTTGACATGGGTAAATAAATTCATGATGAGGTTGTTAATCTAGGAATCGATGCTTCCATTTCAAGGCATTCCACATAAATGCAAGAACTTGACATTGACAAAAGGATTCAGATGAGATTCATACTTGGGAGGCTAATGAAAAGTGACATTGCACTTGGTGGATCTTTGGTTGCCGTATGGAAAGTGGTATATACTTTCAAAAGCTCAATTTTTTATGCTTTTAGTGGAGAATGCTATTTCTTAACTATGTTGATAGCAAGATATGCCCAACGAGGGCAAGACCGAGAAGCTCAATGCTATTTTTCAATGATTGTGGAGCTTGGGCTTCTCTTCAAAGGTGATCACATATGCTTGCATTTTGAAGGATGCAACATGCAAGGCATTGATGTGGGCAAACATTTCAATGATGAGATTGTTAGTCAACCTATTGAAAAAGCGTATCATGCTTAGCAATGCTTTGGTCGATGTGTATGGAGAATGTGGTATGCTGGACAAAGTAAGTAAGCGCGATGGTGTTTTCCTCTAATGCAAAGTGATGGAATCTCTCAAATGCCTATGCTTTCATCTTGAAGGCATCTGGTAAGTTGTTGACATGGGCAAGTAATTTCACAATGAGATTGTTAGTTGCTCTTGAAAAATAACCAATTGTGGTTGATAATGCTTTGATTGAAATCCATGTCAACTGTGGTTTTATAGCTGGAAGCACACAAGCATCCTATCTAGATGGCATCTCTTTGACCACACTCATTGCAAGGTATTTCTAACTTGGGTAGGTCTTACTTGGGTAAGGCTAGCAAGGTCCATGCTATTTTTTTAAGAAAATGCTAAGCCAAAGATACTCTAAATCAATCATTGGTGTGCTCTAAAGGCATGTTGCATATGGAATAAGTTGACATATGCAAACATATTTTGAATGAGACTAATAGTTAGGGGCTATGGAAATATCTCGTGCCTGGGGGAGTTTTGGTTGATGTGCATGCCACGTGTAGTGTACTTTTTGAAAGCACAATGAGTTTGTGATAAACTCCTAATGTGGCATGCCGCTTTTAGGTTGCATTGGGTGTAGGATATGTCCAACAAGGGCAAAGCAAGGAAGTCCTAAGGTCACGTTTTCAGTAAATGCAAGGACATGGCTCCTCTCCAAATACAATCACCTACACTTGAGTATTCAAGGCAGGTTGCATCATTCAAGACAATGAGGCGGGCAAACAAATCCATGATGGGATGGTTAGTTAGGGTTTGTTGAAAAAAAAGCTTTTATGCTTCAAAATCTATTGGATCGATATTTAGCCAAGTGTATTTTATTAGCATGAAGACATTTGTTAATGCTTCTCTTCTTTGTCAGGTTGAAGCAATTGATGTGGTTATCTTTTGAGAGTTTCTAGACGTTATCTCTTCCATCCTTCTACATAAGATGAGACTATTGATAGTTAATATCAGAGCTTAGAAGGATCGTTTTATGTGACAATGAAGCATGGATATAGTTGTGACTACCTCACGGATGCATATGTAATGTTATAAAAAATTATCATTTTAGAGGGGAGACAATCATAGTTGGGACTTGCTTCCTCTTGGCCGCAGCAACGCGCGGGTCACATTCTAGTATAGTATAGAAGTGAATGTTGGGTCACATTCTAGTATAGTATAGAAGTGAATGCTGGTTTCCTTTCAACGTTTCCTTTCAACATTAAGGAAAGTGAGCTTTCACTTTTCTTTTCAATAGAAATCACTTTCCTTTTCAATACAAAGTTGCTTATTTTTATTGAAAAGGAAAGTGAAAGCTCGCTTTCCTTAATGTTGAAAGGAAAGTGAGCATTCACTTTCCTTTGAAATATCTCTCTCTTTCTCTCTCTCTCTCTCTCTCTCACACACACACCCATCAATGTATTCAGACTTCAAAGGAATCCGATGGGCCTCTCTTCATACATTCATATTTTCCCCAACCAAAAAAACATATTCTTCACTAAACCATACTCACACTTATATCTTTGAGTCTATCCCCTTGTTGATGAAATGTACTATCGTAGCTATTTGGCTTAATGTCCACTTCCTTCGATGTGACATGGGGAATTGGGACATTGGAGAAGAGTCACATCATGACTATGCACATGATGTTCATTGCAAGTTTGGCAGTATGAGTACCACACAACTACTAGAGTGCTCATCGTTTGCTCACATTTGAACTTGTTTCCCCCACACTTTTATCGATGATGAGACCAATGTATACTCATAGATGCATACAATAAGTTGTTCTCTCTCTCTCTCTCTCTCTCTCTCTCTCTCTCTCATCTTTGCAATACTTCCAAATGCAGCCAAAGCTATCAACGAAGCACAGTTTCTCATAGTAGTACTTCTTAGATAATTATGACATTGAAATAGAAGAGAAATCTAGCAAACATTATGTCATGTGTAATTCCTTGAATGGAATGCCAAAGATTATATCTATTGGTGCAGTTTATAATGTATTGCTTGATGGAATACGAAAGGCTATGAAGAGGGATGCAATGTTTCATATGCTCATGCTTGTTCCACATCCACCCCCTTAAATGCACAAAGATGAGAGATAGGGTGCAAGAGAGAGAGAGAGAGAGAGAGAGAGAGAGAGAGAGAGAGAGACGTTCCTTAAGAAAATTACGGAGAGAGATGGAGATGGATAGATAGAGATGGTGCTACCTAAAATAAACACACATGCACAGGGACATAAAAAAGGGGTGAGAAAGGAGGACAAAATAAAGGAGAGGAGGGAAGAGAGAGAGAGAGAGAGAGAGAGAGAGAGAGAGAGAGAATGTTACCTAAGAAAATTAGGGAGGGAGGGGGATATGGAGACGAGGCTTCCTAAAATAGGTACATACAAAGAAAAGGGGAGAGAGACAGAGAGATAGGAGGGAAAAAGATAGGACGGGGAGGGAAAAGAAATCAAGAGAGACTGTGTGAGAGATGGAGAGGGAGAGGGGGTGTTAGCAACAGGCCAACCCGGCAACACATTTTGGAGCATTTTTTAACCCACTTTTGTAATTTCTACCACATTTGATTCAAAAATCCCGTCATTTTCAAAATTCTATTTTTGATTATGATTTTGAGAATGTAAAGTCGGTAGTTGAGGCCAAGAGCTTCCAATTTGTACTTATTCTCATGTTATCTGTAGTCCCTACTTGCCCATATTTGAGCCCATTTCAAAACCTTATGGCTAAGGTATAAAAGCCAATTTCTATTAAAGATGTGTGCGTTCTTTTGGATAATAAGCGTACAAAGTAATTACTGAGCACTGTGTATTCTCCTCTTCATTCTAAATCTTGTAACTCTCTCACAAATGGTATGTTTGGAGCGCCACATTTGTTCCATTGCATTCACAAATAAAAGCTCTACCCAGACATTGTAAGTTTCTCACGATAAATTTGGGATTTTTTTGTAGCTAATCCTCTTCTTAATGTGCTCATAACTCAATTTTTACACATCTAAATTGCCTTTTTGATATAGATGGGGTATTAGGGCTGTATTGCTAAGCTTTAGAGTGCAATAAGGACCAAAAATATTTACATCAAATATGTCGTGTAGATAATAGACGTGAATCTAGCAGTGGTCAAAAGGGGGATTTGAGACCATAGGCATGTGTCTTTAGTCATTGCGTATCCATCCTTTACGTATGGTGGCGATAAGACTTTGTATGCTTGGTGAGTCAATGAGATTTTCTTGCGGATGTTTTGGTTACTTTTTTTTGTCTGACATGCAATTGAGTGTAGCTTTGGGTTTATAAGGATCGAGAGTGTTTTCCAACAGCTTGATAACCTCTTTTAGCCTCCTTGCACTAGTCACATTGACTCTCTCCCACTACATGACATTTATTTATACTATCTCTATAATAAGATTGTGAAGCATGGCAACCAACAAGCTTACCGGGGGGGGGGGAGGGGGGGTTAGGTTTCAAGCCATGGTCCAGTAGTATAACCTGTGGAAACATACCCTTGTAGCATGTAGCTACATCTCCAATCTCATGAGGAGTTTTGCATGGCAAGTTTTTCCTATATATGTAAAGCGTTCTTAATCAATCAATACAATCGTGATTTTCTATTTTTATTGTCTCGATCACTCTCTCTCTCTCTCTCTCTCTCTCTCTCTCTCTCTCTCTCTCTCTCTCTCTCTCTCTCTCTCTCTCTCTCTCTCTCTCTCTCTCTCTCTTTCGTTTTCTTTATTCTCTGCATGTCAACAACATACCATGGCTTCTCCTTGTCGCTACCAAGTGGTATCAGAGCCCAGGCAGGCAGAGCTTCAAGGTGCTTTTGGGAAAACATATCAAAGCGTTGTTGTTTTGGCACAACAAAGCAACCGATGGTGAACAAGTGTTGCAAGATGATATTTTAAAACATAGTCAAAGTATTGGAGGAAGTTCTACTAGGCAGGTACATGCAGTCACCAGCAACCTCATCCACTACAGCATTCTAAAACGTTGTTTGCAGAGAAGCAAGTCTCAACAAGGCACTGCATCCCAAAATGTTGCTTCCTGGTCTACTAGGCAACAAGCTTGCCACCAATATCATCTCAAAACGCTCTAGTGATGGTCTCTTCATGCATTCCAAAATGCTGCTTAGATGGGTACTGGCAATTTTTTGACACTATCCCCCTACAATGGCGAGCAATTGTGTCTTCAAAATGCCATTACAGAGGTAGTTAAGATTGAAGATTAAAGATTCAATAAATCAACATGTAAAAAATTCATTCGATCTTGCCACGGGTACTTTGCATGGGTGTAATCCTTAACATGAGTTTTGTCATCAAATGCTTTGAAGATTCAAATATGGGATTAAAATTTGACAAGTTTGGCAGAGGTGGCAAATCTACATCATCAATTAGAGCGTTTTATGCTATCAAGTCTCCAAAAAATTTTGACATTTCAAAGGATTTGCAATCAGGATCTTCTCGAGTGCAACCACAAATCTTCTTGTAGATTTCAAAATTGTTTTTTGTTCAATGTCATAGACTTGTTATGTTATCAACACAATTACATATTTTGTGTCAAAGCTTTTGTTTTTAGGTTATTAATTGTCAGTCATTGTCCCAAAAAAATTGTACGGGTTATATACACTGCCACAAAGAAACGTGGTAAGACCACCCATTAATGTTTGGTTTTGAGTTCTTGTTGTCTCACTCAGATTATTGTGCAAGGGAAGTGCGCACACACACCTATGTTGTTGTAAAAAGGGAAGGGGGGGGGGGGGCGACTTCTACTCATAGTTTTAGGTGATTAAACTCTGCCATGGTCTATACTAAGTCCATTTTCCGTGGTTTGAATTTGACGGGGGGATTGTTGGGTTTCCAAGCTTTGGTCTAGTAGTATAAACCCATGGAAACATACCCTTGTAGCATGCAGCTACCTCTAGTCTTATGAGGAGTCTTGCATGGCAAGTTTTTCCCATATACGTAAAGCTATTTTAATCAATCAATACAAGCGTTGTTTTCTATTTTTATTGTGTCGAGCACTCTCTCTCTCTCTCTCTCTCTCTCTCTCTCTCTCTCTCTCGTTTTCTTTCTTGTCTCCATCTCCACCATTAGGAAGCGGCTATGGTGGATGGTGGTAACAAGGAGAATCCATGGTGAGCTGTTGACCTGCAAAGAAGAAAGAAAATAAAAGAGAGAGAGAGAGAGAGAGAGAGAGAGGATGGTTGGAGATTGAGAGAGGAGGGGGGTTAGAAGTTAGTGGTGCAATGTGGAGGAGCAAGAGGGATTGCGGTGGCTCAAAGAAAGGGCCACTTCCCACTAGTGGTAGAGGTGGCAATGGGAGGCATTGTGGGTCGCGGGTCGGCGATGCCAAAAGCTACGAAATACTGTGAACTGCTTACGTCAATGCGTAGAGATCTTACCTGCGGTTGCAATGCAACAAACGCAATCACAATGTGACAACCGGAGAGGGAGTAGGAAGCGCGAGAAGGAGAGAAGTGAGCACCGTTAGCTCACGTTGTGTATTTCTTATCCAAAAACTCTTTAAAAACTTACAAAAATTGGCTTTTATACCTTAGCCAAGGTTTTTGGGTGGTCAAAACTAATAATCTGGAGTTCTACCAAATTTGGGTGATGACTGGCTGATACAATCTGGAAGCTTGTATTCCCGGCTCATTAATTACAGAGTTATCCAAGAAAATAGGAGTTACAATATTCCCGATTTATCAAATATATGTTTACAAAGAGAACTCCAAAAAATGGTATCCGTGTTAGCTTTTTGCTAACATTTCCCCCCTCCTCGCCTGTGTCGTCCCTTGACACAGCTTATGGACAGAAATAGTCTTCGGGTTGACGACTGGCGAGGCGGTCTTTAAGCGCGTGCAGTGCCTTCTGGTATTCGATTTTTCTTTCTTTGTCGGGCACTTGCAGAAATTGCATTGTCACTTTATTCTTCAGCTCCATCGTTGAGTAGCCTACAAATTTGGATGTTAGGTTGTTGATCACCGGTGCAAATATCTTCGTTCGCCAGGTGAAGAATCTAGTGTAGAAGGCTTCTTCAAATGCCAACATATTATTCTATGACAAGAACATACATCTAGCATAGAAGTCGTAAAGGACTTCTTCCGAAGGTTGCCCACTGAGATCGTAGCATAAGCCCTTCTTTCCTTCCAAAAATGATATCCATGGGGCTCTTGTTTGCTCATGCTCATTAAAAACTTGGATGCATGTGAGCAACATCCTACAGATTTTATATAACATGGTGCAGGAGAGATCTGGTAGACTCTTAAAGAAAGACATGGCGTAGGGTTTTCACCATGTATTCCTCTATCGCTTGTCTTCTCTTTGGAGCTGGCAGCCTGGGGTAGTTAAGCCATGTTGGCCTCTTCTTTGTCAATGCTTCATGCTCTTGCCATGTCCTTACTCTAGGTACAGAACAGAAGGTTGGATCTCTTTGAAGGGCTGCAGGTGCTCTTGTGAACAGAATTAGGTATCTCGGATTCTTGTTCAGCTAGCTTAACCTCCACTTTGGATGGTCTTTATCTGCGTCATCTTCTGCATATCTTTGTACATCCTCTCTTTCACCTGTAGTAATTCCACTTTCATGAGAGGGTATGGCAGGGATTGCTGATGCCATTGCGCATTGATCTGATTGGGAGTGAGTTGAGTGACGTTGATAGAGTGTACAACTCTCAACTTCCAATCCATTGCGGCTTTCCACTGCTCATCCACCTCTTGGGTGATCTTCTCTTTCAGTGCGTCTTCTTCAGCTTTTGACAGTTGGACCATTGGCACTATGTCTGCATCTGTGATATTGATCTGAAAATCCTCATCACCACTCGGCTCTGCTGTGGACTGTGTCTCAAACTCATCAAATGAGACCGAGGGTATGTCTACCTGTGGCGGCTCTGAAGTGCCTACCTCTTCCTGCGTGTATGGTTTCCCATCTCTGAGGAGTTGGTTAACTCGCTTGAGTTTTGTTATTTCCTTTAGGAGCTCCTCTTCTCATTGAACCCGCATTAGTGCTAGGTCCCTGCGCTGTGATTGTTCCAGCTTTAATTCCAACTCAAAATCTTTGTTTTTCTTCTCTAGTGCCTTGTACACTTCGTCAAATCCTTTGATCGAGGCCACAACTGGATTTTCTCTTATTTGCCGTAAGAAAATTGCCTGATCATTTATCCGCTGTTCAGAGTACTACAGAGAAGCATTGGCTACATCTAATTGCACCTGAATTTGTTGAGCTGACAGGGATGTCGTAAGAAGTTCATTCGTAACTTCTATCAACTGCTCGTCTTTTGCTTTGTAGGCATCAGATAATTTGGTGAGAAATTCACCTAATTCATCCATTTCCTTTTGCTGCCTATCCCTAGCAGGTGGTGTTGTTCAGCTTCTGCCTTCATCTCCTGCACCTGCCTCTAAAGATTGGTGATGACAGTCATCCTATCTTCTAACTCTCCTTGGAGAGTGTCAATCACCATCTCAAGTTCTTTGGCCTTTGTGCTGCAGTTTAATGCTGCTGAGCGGAGTCTCTCCGTCATTCTTGCATCTGTCGTGAATATTCATTGACTTGTACTATTACCTCGTCATTGGACTGCCACTCCTCCTGTCTTCCTAGCTGAAATGTGCCTGCAGCCTCATGTGTATTTGTCTGCTGCGTCTTGGCTACTGGTTCTTCTTGTGTGGAGGTAGAGGGTCGGTCTTCTTCTTTGTCATCCTGAGGCTTTGATGCCTCGGCAGTTTCTGGTTGAGTGGAAGTAGAGGGTGTTGGCTCAGACCTTGTTGTCCCTTCTGGTGCCGGACTTTCTTCCTTATCTGGCTCCGCTTATTCATTGGTGTCTTTGCTCGTAGGTGATGGTGGTGGGCTTGGCATGGGATGTTCCTGTTGTTTGGTAGGCGGTGAGGTTGGTCTGGGAGATCCGTAGCTTTGTTCTTGGGCTTCTGCTCTAGCCGTCTCCTCAACTCGTCTTTGTTCTTCCACCTCCTTGGCTTACTTAGCCGCTTCTTTTGCCTCCTTCAGCTTGAGAGCTTCTGCTTCTTGGTACATTCTTTCCAATATTTCTGTCGGATCTTCAGTCTCTTTTCTTGTGTGATGCTTCGTTGTAGGGCCTTTAAGTCCAGCAAGTAACCATTTCTCTGGGTCCTTCCCTTGTGCTTGTCTACTGCACTGATAGGCCTGTCTCTCTCTTTCAAAGCGTGCTTGCTTTTGTGCGGGCTCTTCTTGGTGTGCGGCCATAGCTTTTCTTTTCATTTCTTCTCTACGAGATCTTGCTACTGTGCCTTTCCAGCAAGCTGTCAGCTGACTCTTTATCAGATTTATATAATCTCTTTCCTAACCTTGTAGCTCTTGGAGAGGGTTGTGCTGCCAATATCCAGGTGTTCTGGTCAGGAGTAGGAGGTAGGTTGTCGGCCATGCCAATGGCATGGTATGCTATTCTCGTCAAGACCTTTGGCGCACCCAAGTAAGTGATTTTGCCTTCCTTCTTGGTGCCCTTCAAAGTAGTCAAGACATACTGCACGTGGTCCACTAGTTGTCTTGTTGTCGACTTGAGAACTTGAGTGAATGTGGTGGCCACAGTGTGATTTGGTGTAGTGTACCTTGGTGGCCTTTTTGCCAGAAAATGGAAGTGCTGGTGGTACAAACGGGCTGGTTCTTCCACTTGTTTGTGAATTAAATCAGCGAAGGTAGCCGCGGTTGTCTCTTTGGTAAAGGTTCCAATTGTTTTCCTGTCCCTTGCTCGCATGGTCATTCCGTCTGTGGGCAGTCTGAGTGCCTCTGCCACTGTCTCTTTAGTGATGACCACTTTGACCTTGTTCCCTTGGGTGTCAGATATCTGTGCGGTTCCATCTTCCTTAATTGTGGATAGAAGCTCCTAAGCTTTCTGAAAATCCACTCCGCAAGGCTCTTGTTCGTAGAAATCCCTGAGTCCTAGCCTACGGTTAGCTTCTTTGGTTTTTGGCTTGGCGGCTACATCATAGACTTCCTTGGGCAGGAGTTGCAACTCCACTTGATGCCCCTCTTCACTCTTCAATCTGTTGATGAAGATTGTAGTGTGGTGCTCTTCTAGCTGTTCTCTAGAGAGGTATGATGCCTTGGATGCTTTGACTGACTCTCGGTCTAGTTGAAAGCAGGCAGTTCTTGTAGTTTCTCTTTTTGGTTGAGCTTCTTCTTGGCCCTCTCTGCTGCTTGCATGGCTCTTGTTCAGTGAATAGAGTGCAAAGTTAGCAGATTTGTCAAAATTTTCTCTGAAATGTTCTTTAGGCTGAAATGCTGACAATTTTGGTCCAATCTGCTTCAAATCAATTTTTGAACAAGCAAAGATGCATAAAAACATGCAAGAAACTGTGAAGTCAAAACAAATATTTGCAACTAAGTAAATAATCGCAATTATTTACATCTGAGGAAAATTTTTAACTTTTTGCAAACTTGGCTTTATAGGCTTGAAGTATATACCAAATACATGCTCTGAGTGAAATATGGGCTCATTTGGATGCATAGGGTGAAAATGGTACCAGATTTTGGCTTTAGGTCTCTGAAACAGTAGATATAAAGGAAATTTGAGATTTTGAGCTCCAAATTGATTCAAATTTGGCTTGTGGGCTCAACACGTTATGTACTTTAAATGTATGATGGCAAAACATCAAAACTTCCCAATTTTGACCAGAAAGTAAATAATCACGTTTATTAACTTTTCTTCCAAAATTAACATTTTTTGGTACAAACTGGTTCTAGGCATTGTATAGACCCTATATATGAGATATAAGGTGATTTGGATCAAAAATGTGGTCCATAACCAAGAAATTGACTTGCAAAGACTTCTTTGCGTTTTTTGACAATTTTCCAAGTAATGGGTGGTCATTTTGGCTCATACTTTATTTTTGGCATGTAATAGATGTGTACACATGATAGGTGAGGTAAGGTGACAATTTCCAAGTAAAACTGATGCAAAAGTAAATAATCACGATTATTTAAAACAGTGACAAATTCTTTGCAAAACTCACAAATTTTGACCTAGACATATTCCATACACTTAATACAAGTCCTAAATTGAATTTGGTCAAGTTTCGTCATGTCGGCATCACTTTGTGCTTTGTCGACTCTGAATTCACCGTTTTTTGTGACTACATTGCCTGTTGGGTTGGTCGGTCAACTTTGAGCCTTTGGACTTGTCCGCAACATAGTCGTGAAGCAAACTTTCCAATTCTAGCTCATTTGGAGTCAGTTTGACCCCTTATGTCGAATTTGACGCTTTGTAACCTTCGAGCTATTTTCTGCTTTTCGAGGGCTTTGCTTGATGGATTTCACCAAACCAATCGTATACATTGTATATGGACCTCATAAGCAAGCCATCTGTGGAGTCAGGTCGGAATTCTGGCATTTGTCAAAAACCTAACTTTTCTACTGGGGACCCCCTCGACCCCAGTTGAATGGTCAATGGATGATATAGAAGGTTTCTATTATGTTAGGGCATGCTATGGTTCAAATCCCATCTGATTTGGTCAAGCTGGCAGGCCGCTATGGTCAGTTTTAGGTCGTAGGTCTTCGTGCACTGCTAGATTTCTAGGGTTTTTTTCTAGGGCTTTAGACTAGCTACCAGCTGTACAAAATGGATCATTGACAAGTAAAGAACTTACCCCTCATGTCTCGTGTGAAATAGCGCTGAAAATGGTCAACTGTGGGCTCCAAAAAAGTCTCACGAAAGAGGCCAAAATCTCTCTCTACAAAGGCTCCAAGTGAAAATGAGGTGGTTTTAGTCTACCTTGGATATCTATACCCGGGCTACTAGGCCGTGAAATCTATGTTAAAGTCAAAAATTTCCCTGATTGGATTCCTGTAGCTCATTCTGCAAGAATTTTGCAAAAGTAGGCCTGGCCGCTAATTTAGGCTTCCCGCTTCCATCTTCTGATTTCATTGAAAATTTTTGTGCTTGTGTGCCTTGTCTTTATGATCACCATTGTGTCTTTGGTTTTTCTATCTGAGCTTCCCTGCCATTTATTATTAATTTTTGACATGTTTATTTGAAAAAAATCAAAGAAAATAGCAAAATGCTCTAAAAAAGTAAAGTAAAAATCCAATAATTAAGAATATCCATTGAAAAACACAGCTTTATTGCTTTTTGTTGGATTTTTCTATTTTTAAGTCTCCTTATCAATAAAAATGATGAAAAATACCCAAAAAATGACTAATTTTGATGATTTTTTGATAGTATATACACTATTTACACTCATCAGGAAGATATTATCAGTGAATTTTTCCTTGATGATGAATTATAAGGGAATTTTTAGGTAATTTTATAAAAAATCACACGTTAACATAAAAGATTTTCCTCCTTCTTCAAACATTGCCCTTAATTACTTGGTACTTAGTGCCCTTCCACCCCTCTTAGATGGTGTACTCCGGGACGACTGTGTGCATGGGTTGAACAATTGTGTCTATGCATAGTCGTGGTTGGCTCTACCATGCTATGAAGATCAATGCATTTCAAACCAATATGCTATGCAAGAGCTGGGTCTTGAGTAATTAACTCAAGGGTTTTCTATGTCGAGGTTTGCTGTTGATGTCTTCCAAAGAGCAAATCTTATAGCTTGTGTGCTCTCTATTTGATTGTACCATCAGGATGCTTTAGCACACTGATTGCTTGAGTTGTTGGTAGCACTTTTGACTATTGTCGAGCTCTTTCTCGCCATTGGTAGCTTGGTGGACTTGGTGCTGCATGGTGTGGTGGAGTCTTTTGAGACTTAACTCGCCATTGGTAGCTTGGTGGACTTGGTGCTGCATGGTGTGGTGGAGTCTTTTGAGATTTAACTCACCATTTCTTGATTGGTTTTGCGGTTTGTCGTGAAGATAAGTGCTCCTTTTTCTTCCAAACCATTTCCATGTTAGTTCCTTGCGCGGAGATGCTCATTTCTGTGTTTTAACCCTTGGAACCTTCTTTTGTTTTGTCGGTGAAGTTTTAGGCACCCAGATCTGAATCGATTTATCCTTAAGCTATGCTTTTGGTACCCAGATTTTCCTGACTCTTGCATGCTACTTGTAGCATTTGATTGTCGGTGGGATGGAGAAGATTGACTACTTCGTGGTTTGGTCTGCTGATTGCTTCTTTTCCATTCCTCGTTGCTTGGTGCAATTGGAACAATGAGTTGCCCTCCTTTAGGTGATAGCTTTAGCTGATTTGTATCCCAATCTAGTACTGCTTTGTATATTCGCATCCAAGGAATTCCAAGAATCATTGTCTCATTCATGTGTTCATCTGGCAAGCATACAAACTGATGAGGACATGAACATCCATGTACTATCACGTTCAAGTTGACTACTCCCAATGTTGGAGTTGGGTTCTTGTTGCATCCTTTGATTGTCAATATTCTTGCCATCAATGCTTGACTTGTGGCCTTCTTGTATGTGGATAACCGACTGCATTTACTCTAGCTCCTGTGTCGACCAAAGCATTGGTGCTATGATTGTTGAGTTGTACTTTGATGTGAAGGTCCATTCTATCTAACAAGTCATCATCTGTTGAAATTGCGTCTTTAGGTAATTTCCATTGTCGATCATCTATTTCCGGAGTGTTGATGGGAATTGGTATCTGTTGATTCTTGAGAACAGCTTTTCGCTTGAGTACCCGAAGCCAAGCTTCCTCTTGGGCTTCATCAATAACCTGTTGTCGTTTGATCTTCCTTTGTTTGGCTGCATGCATTCTTTCTAGCAACTCATCGGTTAGTGGCAAATTGTATTTCTTTAAATGACATCCACTAATCCAATTAGCCGTTAGTTCACCATCTAGGGTGGACAATTTTACTGCTCCACTTGGAGATACATCTTCAATGATAAATGGTCCGTTTTCCTTTTTCTTGAACTTGGGAATGTGTTGCTTAAGGGAAAAGACTAAAACTAAGTCCCCTTTCTTGAAGAGTTTTGTGATTAAGTGGGAATCAAAAAACTGTTTTTGTTTTTGCTTTTGTGC
Source organism: Adiantum capillus-veneris (assembly GCF_014529385.1). NCBI lineage: Eukaryota > Viridiplantae > Streptophyta > Polypodiopsida > Polypodiales > Pteridaceae > Adiantum > Adiantum capillus-veneris. The sequence continues at coordinate 128,824,160 of NC_140932.1, forward strand.
ATAGATATGAGCTATAGCAGTTAGTCTTTGCTCATCTAGCTTCTCCAAATCATCAAGTCTTTCTGACAATTCATGTCCAATCCACTCAAGATTCTGTGCTACCCTTAATGTCGGCAATAGAAATTCTATTGGAATTATGGCATCAAGACCATAAACAAGGTTAAAGGGTGTGGCACTTAAAGTTGTTTTGAATAATACGCGATAAGCCCATAGAGCAGCATGGAGATTCATTTCCTAGTCTGTCCTTCCTGAACTAACCACTTTAGTCACCATCGAGCTAACAATTTTATTCGTATGCTCAGCTTTTCTATTTGTTTGTGGGTGATAGGGAACTGATTTGTTATGGATGACCATAAACTCATTAAGCAAATACTCGATTACCTCATTGAGGAAATGAGTTCCCCGATCACTGACAATCTCTATTGGCAATCCATATCTTGTGAATACATACTCATATAAGAATGCAGCAGTGGTTCTGGCATCATTCTTTTGAGTTTCTTTAGCCTCAGTCCACTTGGTCAAATAGTCCGTAGCTACAATGATATATTGAGCTTGGGTTCTATAAGCAGGTGGTTGTATCGGTCCAACAAAATCTATACCCCATTTTGCAAAAGCTCTAGCCCCCATCATCGGTCTTAAGGGCATGCTAGCTACTCGTGTTGGCATTTTTGCTCATTGACAAGCATCACACCTTTGAACATATTCTTTAGCATCTACAAAAAGTGTTGGCCACCATATGCCTACCATTAAGATTTCTCTTGTGGTGGTTTCACTAGAAAAGTGACCTCCAGCTAATCCAGCATGTGCTTATTCTATAATCGGAACATACTCGTTTTCATTTGCACAAAGACGCAAATGTTGATCTTTACCTCTCTAATACAATTGGTTCCCAATAAGAGCATAGTCTCTTGCTTCAGTTTCAAGTGCTCTTGGACGGTGTTTACTCATATCCTCAGGAAATGTTCGGCTCGATAAGTAAGTAACTAGATAATTACTCCACTTAGAAACATGTGACATTTGAAACAATGTTACATGAGGTATGGGTGTTTGTTTTTGACATTGAGAGCAATCCTTTACAAAAGATCGAACATCTCTCCTCATAGTCGGTCAAAATACTCCAAGTCTCAAGATTCGTTGCATAGTTTGGTCTTCCGCAAAGTGAAGTCTTACTATGGTAACATGTGCTTCACTTAGGTACTGTTCTTTTTCTTCAGGATTAATGCATAAGAGCAATATCCCGTCCCGATTTCTTTTGTATAGCCTTCCAGGTAGTAATTGATACATAACCGATTGCTCAATTAATCTGATCGTGATAGGAAGTGGTATTTGTGAATCCACTTGAGCTATTTTCATTAATGAAACAATGTTTTCCGACCATCTAGGTATCATTTCTACGAAGAACAAATAGACATCTGGTAGATCATCATCTACCCCTTTAGGTGATTCCCCTGAAACAATCCTTGACAAATGATATGCCCGCTAGTGTGTGGTTCCTTTTTTTACAACCACAGTGAAGTCAAATTCGAGAAGAATGATGAACCATCTCACTATTCTCCCTGTGTTGCATGGCTTGTTGACCAAATACAACAAAGCTTGGTGGTCCACGAAGAACACAAACTTGTTGGCTAATAGGTAATGTCTATACTTTCTAACGGCATAGATCATTTCTAATCCTTCTCTTTCGGTGGTGGTGTAATTCTTTTCCGCCATGTTTAATTGTCATCTAGCATAAGAAATAGGAAAGTCAATTTTTCCATCTCCTGGTTGAGCTAGTATACAACCGATAGCAAAATTGGAAGCATCTACATATACATCGAATACTTTATCCCAGTCTGGTGCTTTCAATATTGGAACTGATATGAGAGCTTGCTTAAGCTTCATGAAGGATTCTTCACATGCCTCGGTCCATTCAAAGTGTGTAATCAAGATATACATGGGTTTTGCAATTAGCGTACATGTAGATGAACCAGCGGTAATATCCACAATGTCCCATGAAGGCTTGTACCCCCTTGACTGTTGTTGGTCTTAGCAATTCAGCAATGACATGAATCTTCTCAATATCAGTAGCTATGCCATTTTTAGACACCATATGTCCAAGAATTTTTCCTTGTCTATCCATGAATGTGCACCTTTCAGGATTTAAGCAAATCCTATAAAGTCTACATTTTTCGAATACCTTTTTGAAGTGTTCAAAATGATCAGCCCGGATTGATGAATGTACACATAGATCATCCATATATACTTCTAAGAATTTCCTAAGATATACTTTGAAAGCATGGCTCATCAACCTTTGAAACGTGGCTGGAGCATTAGTTAACCCAAACGGCATAACCCGATAGGCAAATATACCCCATTCTGTTGCAAAAGCATTTTTATGCTGATCTTTTGGGTCAACAAAAAGTTGATTGTATCCCAAAAAGCCGTCTAAGAAGCAGTAAGCTTATTTTCCTGCAACTTGTTCTAAAACATGCTCAGCTATCGGAAGAGGAAAGTTGTCTCTAATGGTAGATGCATTCACCTTTTTCAGATTAACACACACAAACTTCTCTTCGGCCTATCATCCACAAACTGATGGCCAAAGTGAAATAGCTAACCTAACCATTCTCGATCTACTAAAAGCCTATGTAACAGAAGTAGATCAAAGATCCCAATGGGAGAAGTACTTACCCTTAGTAGAGTATGCTTACAATAACATTGTACATACTTCCACGGGAAAAGCACCTTTCGAGGTAATTGAGGGAAGATCACCAAGTCCCTTGCTACTTAAGGTACATGGGAAGATCTTCGTTGCAAATGAGTATAGCCGAGACCTACAAGAATCTTTCCAAAAGATTAAGGATGCTATCTCTATCTCACATTAAAGGCAAAAGGCTGCTGCTGACAAGCACAGAAGAGCCCAAGCCTTTAAAGAAAATGATTGGGTCTTGTTAAAGTTTCCCAAGGCTCAATTAAGGCACACAACGGGCAAGAATCCTACGGGTCACCAAAAGTATTATGCTAAACTAGCAAAAAGGTACTATGGTCCCTTTCAGATTCTTAGGCCAATCAATGAGATGGCCTATCAACTAAAGTTGCCCAATCATTGGCTCATACACAATGCTTTTCATGTGAGCCTATTAAAGCCTTACAAAGGAGAGCCACCTCAAGAACCAACTATTGAAGACCCACCGGAGATCGAGGACCAAGAAGAGGTGTTGTAGCTCGAGTCCATTCTCCGACATGAAGACAAGGTACTAAGAGGCGGTAAGACTATCCGAAGATATCTTATTAAGTTTAAGAATTATCCTTTTGAAGATGCTAGATGGATGCAAGGCATACAATTAAAGGATAACCTAAACCTTGTCAATGCTTACAATGCTTCCCAAGAGTAAGCAAATGTACAAAATGTTAAAAATGAACAAAATTTTTGTCTTATAAGACTCTCTTTTTCTTTATTTGTGCACAAAAATGAAGTAGTATGCATGCTTAGATCAAGTTTGCGGAGACGGCGTCTCCCAAACACCAAGTAGAGCTTGTCACTCTACTATGGAAGACTGATAGGACTAATGTGCAGACATGCTTGCGGCATCCTCAGGCTCTCAAGCGCCAAATGGACTAGTCATCCATTGTGGAATGATGTCGTAGGGTAACATAGGGATCCTCTACCCGCTAAGAAAAGGACTCATGAACATGCTTTATCTTCTCTACACCATAGTCGAGGACGACTATGATTTCAAGAGAGAGGTAATGTCATAATAATCAATATCTAATTCTCCTAAATGATTTTCTCATATTAAACTGATCATTTAATGTGGGGAAGGCCACGGGAGAAAAAGCTAGAATATTGGTTAAGCTAGCAGACTGGCCACAGTAGGGATCCAAAGGAGGGAAAATAGGGATCGAAAGGGGGGGCCATCTGCAAAAGATCCATGTGCAACAATGGGCTAAAAAGACCCTAAGGTTCAGCCCATTAAGACTTCCAAAATGCTAAGGTTCCAAAATTCAAAGGTTGTGTCCAAAGGTCAACCCTAGGGAAAATTGGATGCTTTGTGTGTGCCCTAAAAGTCTTTGCAGATCCCTACATGGGAGGGGGCGAGCCCTAAAGGTAGGGGATGAGAGAGAAAGCCACACACACACACACACACACACACACACACACACACACACACACACACAGGCTCCCTTTACACAAAGGGAATGAGGGACACATGTCAGCTCCCTAGGCCAGATGCCCACAATGTGTGCCCAATTTCTATTGGATGACCCTTGAAGTGGACCAATGAGAATTAAGCTAGAGTAAATCTAGTTTAATTAATTTAAAAACATTTAATAAAAGAAACCAATGAGAATTAAGTCTCCTAGAAGACTATTGGGCAGTCTCCCAAGGGGTCCAATGAGCATTCAGGAGCCCCATGGCTTGCCTGATTCCTATTGGCCAGGAGGCAAGGGGGTCCAATGAGAGTTTAGTTTAATTATTTAATTACCTAAAGCTCTCACAAAAGGGGAAAGGGGGACACATGTCAGAAGGCTATCACTTATGCTGCTTAATTGTAATTGGCTTGACTTGGGGAGGGCCAATGAGGCTTCAGCAAGAGCAATTAGCAAGAGGGCTCGCCCAAGAGAGAGAGGGGGCTGCTTTTTGCAAGGCATTATCACACACACACACTCACACAAGCTCATGTGTGAAGAAAGAGAAGACTATCTCTTCCCAAGCTTTAATGGAGAACTCATTACCTACTCCAAGCTTGTGAGATAGAAGCCTACATCAACACTCTCTTGGCATGTGGATGCAAATCCAACCAAGAGCCAAGCTTCAATGCATGCTCATCTCCTCTACCAAGCTAATTACTAAGCTAAGCTATGCTACATATGAGTGATTATGTGAGGAGATGTACATCTTTCTCTTAAGATACTCCTTCTTCCTCTCAATCTACTCTCATACCCTGCTAGCTCTCACCATCTTCGAAGGTGTGTGAGGTCTTGGGTCTGAGAACGGGGATAATTCAAGTTGTGTTTGTTAAGTGTTTTGCTTAGTGCATGAAGTTTCCATCTTCATTGCACTAGCTAGTCTTGAAGGAACGCAAAGAATTGTATTGTACAATGTCTCTCTTGATGGGAGAAACCATAATACAAAGCCTTTTGGAGGGGGGACCGGCTCCATGAAAATCCGGTCCTCAACTGTTGTCAATAGTTTAATTTCTCTCTCTTTTGAAAGTATTGTCGATGCTATCTAACTAGATGTTATGCTTTTTGTTGCTCTCTCCACCCAAGCACTCTTGTAATTCTCATTAGGAATCTATTCTAATGAAATGCCCACTGTGTTCATGCTAATTTTTGCTACACATAAGTTATTAGGCCATTAAATGTTACATTGGTATCAGAGCTCAAGGTTTCTCTTTTCTTGCTCAAGAAGGGAGGTCCTCAAGCTAGCTACAAATGGTTGGTATTATTAATTGCCTGTGAGTAAGTAGAATAGGGATTTTTCAGCCTTGCAGTGTGCCTGCCTTCGTGCAGTTAACGGGGCATCAACGTCAAGAGCTATGGTCTTAATAGTGGAGTCCTATGGGGCTTGCCTACGGCTTAACCACTATTGAGTTATTAGAAGCTTGACAGGAGCCGGTGCTGTTTTGGTGTCGAAAGACCCTCTTCTATTCCTTGCAATTAATGGTATTCGAGCCGCGGGTACAGTAGCTTGAGTGCTTTTTCTGAAGGGGTAAAGAGGAGTAGCAACTAGGGCTTGAAGTGCCAAAGTACACCTAAAAAGTTGTTAGAATGGCTGACAATAGTAAAGAGAGTGAAATTAATGTTGATAACTTTGATTTTGCTCATGAGCAAGCTACTAATGATGCTTCAATGCTTGTTAACTATCTTGTTTCTAGGCTTCAACAAGTCATGGGCAATCCATCTCTCCAAAGTGAAGTGCAACGGCAACTCCGTGCTCACAGGATTCTCCAAGCTCATCACCATGACAAGAGAACACCTAGGAAGCCTCCTTGTGAGACTACCAAAAGAGGTCTCTCTCCGATTCGGGAAGAAGAAGAGAATCCATATGAAGGGCTCAAGAATTTACTTCTTGATGATGCATCTCCTTCCCAAAGGAGAACTCAAGAGCCTCCACTGAAGGAACGAGAAAGAAGCGAGTCTCCCGCCACCTCGGCGGAGATGGCTCCACGAAGACGGCGGGCTAAACGCTCTCCATCACCACCAAAGCGGAGGAGACCATCATATTCTTCTCCTCACCACAATTCAAAGAGGGATGATAAAAAGCAAGAGAAGAAAAAGGCGAGAAAGAGGACACCCTCTTCTCCATCTTCTTCATCCTCTTCCTCTTATGAAAGCTATGGTGAAGACGACAAAGATCAAGACAAGAAAAAGGCGAGAAAGAGGTCACCCTCTTCTCCACCTTCTTCAAATTCTTCACCTTCTGAAGAAAGTGATGGTGCAACTTTTGAACCATCAAAAAGAAGAGGCCATAGGAAATCCTATGCCGCATGGAAGAGGTCGTCCAAGCTGAAGAAATTCAAAGAGGGAGGGAAGAGCATCTCTTTCCTTACCTATGATGGCACCTTCGGTGCTACGGACAAAGTCTTGGCCTTTATCCAGCAATTCGATGCGGCGTTTGGAGATGAGGGCTTCACGGAGTCCTCTAAGCTACGCCATGTAGCTATGCACTTTCAAAAGTCCGCCAGACAATGGTGGTCTAGCCTACGAGCCAACGGTGAAGCTCCACAAACATGGAAGGCTTTAAGAGCTTCCATTATGAAGCAGTTTTTGGCCACCGATGCCAAAGACAAAGTACTCACCGAATGGCGAAGCTTAAATCTCTCTCCCAATGAATCCATCCACAAATATGTAGACAAGTTTTGGGACCTACAACTCAAAGCCACTGTCTTCAAAAAGTTGGATTTTGGAGAGCAAAAGCAACAATTTTGTGCGGGCTTAACCGAAGAAATGGCAGAGTATGTCAACTCCCAAAGGCCACGTACCATATCGGCAGTAATACACCATACTATGGTGGCCTCTCGAATCAATTTCCAAACGGGGGGTAAAAGAAATAATAAGCCCCCGGAAAACAAGGGTTCCAATGAGCCTAAGGGGAAGGACAATGTCCAAAAGTCTCCTAAGGGCAACTCCAACAAAGCTAAAGAGAAGGGAGTTTACAAAGGTAAGAATAAACTCTCTCCTGAAGAGCTTGAGCGTTATCGTAAGGATAACCGGTGTTTCAAGTGCAGCGAACAAGGGCATGCGTACCGCGCTTGTCTCCAAAAGAACAACCGCCAAGATCCTCCTAGAGCTTCTTTGGTTGAAATCCAAGAGGAGGAGATTCACCAAACTCACCACAAAGAATCCTACGGGTCACCAAAAGTATTATGCTAAACTAGCAAAAAGGTACTATGGTCCCTTTCAGATTCTTAGGCCAATCAATGAGATGGCCTATCAACTAAAGTTGCCCAATCATTGGCTCATACACAATGCTTTTCATGTGAGCCTATTAAAGCCTTACAAAGGAGAGCCACCTCAAGAACCAACTATTGAAGACCCACCGGAGATCGAGGACCAAGAAGAGGTGTGGTAGCCCGAGTCCATTCTCCGACATGAAGACAAGGTACTAAGAGGCGGTAAGACTATCCGAAGATATCTTATTAAGTTTAAGAATTATCCTTTTGAAGATGCTAGATGGATGCAAGGCATACAATTAAAGGATAACCTAAACCTTGTCAATGCTTACAATGCTTCCCAAGAGTAAGCAAATGTACAAAATGTTAAAAATGAACAAAATTTTTGTCTTATAAGACTCTCTTTTTCTTTATTTGTGCACAAAAATGAAGTAGTATTCATGCTTAGATCAAGTTTGCGGAGACGGCGTCTCCCAAACACCAAGTAGAGCTTGTCACTCTACTATGGAAGACTGATAGGACTAATGTGCAGACATGCTTGCGGCATCCTCAGGCTCTCAAGCGCCAAATGGACTAGTCATCCATTGTGGAATGATGTCGTAGGGTAACATAGGGATCCTCTACCCGCTAAGAAAAGGACTCATGAACATGCTTTATCTTCTCTACACCATAGTCGAGGACGACTATGATTTCAAGAGAGAGGTAATGTCATAATAATCAATATCTAATTCTCCTAAATGATTTTCTCATATTAAACTGATCATTTAATGTGGGGAAGGCCACGGGAGAAAAAGCTAGAATATTGGTTAAGCTAGCAGACTGGCCACAGTAGGGATCCAAAGGAGGGAAAATAGGGATCGAAAGGAGGGGCCATCTGCAAAAGATCCATGTGCAACAATGGGCTAAAAAGACCCTAAGGTTCAGCCCATTAAGACTTCCAAAATGCTAAGGTTCCAAAATTCAAAGGTTGTGTCCAAAGGTCAACCCTAGGGAAAATTGGATGCTTTGTGTGTGCCCTAAAAGTCTTTGCAGATCCCTACATGGGAGGGGGCGAGCCCTAAAGGTAGGGGATGAGAGAGAAAGCCACACACACACACACACACACACACACACACACACACACACACACACACACACACACACACAGGCTCCCTTTACACAAAGGGAATGAGGGACACATGTCAGCTCCCTAGGCCAGATGCCCACAATGTGTGCCCAATTTCTATTGGATGACCCTTGAAGTGGACCAATGAGAATTAAGCTAGAGTAAATCTAGTTTAATTAATTTAAAAACATTTAATAAAAGAAACCAATGAGAATTAAGTCTCCTAGAAGACTATTGGGCAGTCTCCCAAGGGGTCCAATGAGCATTCAGGAGCCCCATGGCTTGCCTGATTCCTATTGGCCAGGAGGCAAGGGGGTCCAATGAGAGTTTAGTTTAATTATTTAATTACCTAAAGCTCTCACAAAAGGGGAAAGGGGGACACATGTCAGAAGGCTATCACTTATGCTGCTTAATTGTAATTGGCTTGACTTGGGGAGGGCCAATGAGGCTTCAGCAAGAGCAATTAGCAAGAGGGCTCGCCCAAGAGAGAGAGGGGGCTGCTTTTTGCAAGGCATTATCACACACACACTCACACAAGCTCATGTGTGAAGAAAGAGAAGACTATCTCTTCCCAAGCTTTAATGGAGAACTCATTACCTACTCCAAGCTTGTGAGATAGAAGCCTACATCAACACTCTCTTGGCATGTGGATGCAAATCCAACCAAGAGCCAAGCTTCAATGCATGCTCATCTCCTCTACCAAGCTAATTACTAAGCTAAGCTATGCTACATATGAGTGATTATGTGAGGAGATGTACATCTTTCTCGTAAGATACTCCTTCTTCCTCTCAATCTACTCTCATACCCTGCTAGCTCTCACCATCTTCGAAGGTGTGTGAGGTCTTGGGTCTGAGAACGGGGATAATTCAAGTTGTTTTTGTTAAGTGTTTTTCTTAGTGCATGAAGTTTCCATCTTCATTGCACTAGCTAGTCTTGAAGGAACACAAAGAATTGTATTGTACAATGTCTCTCTTGATGGGAGAAACCATAATACAAAGCCTTTTGGAGGGGGGACCGGCTCCATGAAAATCAGGTCCTCAACTGTTGTCAATAGTTTAATTTCTCTCTCTTTTGAAAGTATTGTCGATGCTATCTAACTAGATGTTATGCTTTTTGTTGCTCTCTCCACCCAAGCACTCTTGTAATTCTCATTAGGAATCTATTCTAATGAAATGCCCACTATGTTCATGCTAATTTTTGCTACACATAAGTTATTAGGCCATTAAATGTTACATTCTGTTAGGTCATTCTCAATGTAAGCATGTCTAGGCTTTTCTCCTGGTTCAGCCAAGTCTATCCTTTTAGCATTTTCAGGTCCTTTGTAAGACTCACCCTGTTTTTGTAGTTCCCTAACAGGTTGTTCGACTATGATTTTCCGATCTTGGAGAGTATACTTTTTATAATGGTATGGAACATGCATTACATCCTTACCATCCTCTTCTGTGGTTTCCATTTCCGTTGTGTATATCTCCTTTAGAGCTTTTTTCAACTCTTGATATTTCTTTTTCCGCTCAACTCTGGTCATGAGTGGTTTCTTATCCTGTGATTTTTCTTGAGTGCCCCTCCATGTTTTTCTCGATGTTTGAGACATTTTTGAGTTTTTGTTTGAAGGATATCTGCCAGTTATTTTGTCTTTGACACAATCATTAGCATCTATCTGCATCAAGAATTGTGTTTTACTGGAGACTGATGGCATAGGTCGTGTTTTCACAATTTTGGTGTCTCTTTTTTGTTTATACCATTTTTGTCTTCTTGATTTTTGGTTTGGAAAGCTAAAAAACTTTTCCTCCCCTCCTTTAAGAGTAACTTAGCTCTCGTATGTTCTTTTTCTGACCCCGAATCTTCTGAGGTAGCTGAGTATTCATCTAACTCATCAATTGCATCGTAATAGAGGTTCTTTGAAAAGACTTGTTGAGCTTTCTTTAGGTCCTTGGGTTCCTCACCTTCGTCTTCAATGTTGATGATTGAAATCATTTGGATGGGAATTATGTCGTAGCCATCCTCATTGTAAAATTGAGTAGACATAGACGTATTCACACATACATCCATTGTCGCTAAAATTTGAGTCCACTCGAATGGCTCAAACAAATGCTCTGGAAAGGGTTCAGGTACATAGGCTTTGTCTGTGCAATCCCTTTCTATGATAAATTCTTCTCGTTTTAAGCTTCCATTTTCTGAATCTCCACACATCCAAATAGGAGTGTCTTTGTTTAACCAGGATGGGAGTTTAGTTTCAGCCGAAGAGACTGAATCAAACTCTTGGATGGGTGTTTTCAAGATATCTCTATAAGTGTGATCTTTTAGATTTACTCTTGTTATAGATCCCACTTGCTTCAAGTACACATAGTTGTTTCCCCAATCTTAGATAAGTTGTAACTGTCGCATGAAAGGTCTTCCCAATATAATTTCATAGTTGAGTTTTTTTCCAAAGTCTACTATGGCAAAAGTGTATTGATATTCAATTCGACAGGAATTGACTATCATTTTTTCAAGCAGCCCTAATGGTCTCTCAATGTGTCCATCAGCCAACTGCAATTTCATTCGAGTTTGTCTAATGGCTGGCTGTCCCCAGGATTCCCATACTGCTTTAGTGGCTATGGCTATACCAGCTTCACTATCAAATATTGCCATGGTTTCCATGTCATTATATTTCAATGGGAGGGTGGTGTTTCCTTCTTCCCCTTCATAATATTCTCCAACTTTGTTCATAGGAACTCATCAAATCTCTTTGTTTTTCATTTCATTTTTTCATTTTCCCAAATTTATCGAGATTAACTCTGTTATCCCCACCCTCTCCAGGGTTTTTTGTAAATCATTCCACAAGTATGATATGAGTTTTAACAGTTCTCCCAAGGTAAGAGTGCATTGGATGGGTGTAGACATGATTGAATGAATGTTGTCTACTTCTAGAGTCTGTTCAACTCTCTTTACTCAAGTGGTCTTACATACGATGGATTCATCTTTGTTATCTCCCAAGTAAGAAGGTAATGTTTTCAAGGTCAATGGTTTTGACATTCCTGAAGCTTCCGATCCACAATCCCCGTACAAGGATTGTAAATCCATGTTCATATCAGAAGGTAGGTTATCCAACCAGAATTCCTCTATGGAGCTGACTTTAGAGTTAGGCTCCGATCATTGATCTCTCTTACTTTTTTCCATAAGTGTCCTGGCCAGTCTTCCTCTACGAATGGAATTCCGTCTAAGGCATCTTCGTTGCTCGACACTATAAGCTCTGGTTCTTTTGTGTCAAGGTGGGGTTCTGCCACCACATCGGATTTTGCTTTCGTTTCTTTTACCACAAGCTCTTCAGGTTTTGCAATACCTTCAAGCTTGGGTTTTTGTTTTTCCAGCATTTCTTGCGTGATTCTTACCAAATTTTGATAAGCTTCCACCTTAGCTGCTTCCATGTCTGGAGATGGATAGTTTTTCCACTTGTTTTCAATGTTTTGGCCTACTTTAAGTCCTGCTTGGTAGGCTTCCAAGGTGGCATTAATAGGCTCAAAAATTTTATTAACTAGAATGGATCCTTCAGATTTCACGGTTGTTTCTTTGAATTCACTTCCAATTTCTTTCAACTTGTCATGGACTAGCTTCTTTGCTTTCTCCTCTATTTCTACCCGTTGTTTTTGTTTTCTCATCTCATATCTTTTGCTTCTGCTCCTTTTGATTCTTTGCAAAGAAACTTTTGTATTTTTTGAATCATCAGAGGAGTTGTGTTTCTTTTTCTTGGCCTGGGCTCTAGTGATTACCTTGATTAGAACAATCGGTTCACTCTCTGATGAGCTACTAGGTATCACTTGGACTACGTTTACTACGTTTTTACCCTTGTTCAAAGGATTTTTTGGACAATCTTCTAGAAAGTGTCCTCCCTTTTTGCAACATTGTATGCAATAGGCTTCAATTGGTTTGAGATTTTTGTCAGGCTCTAGACATTCATTTTTCCAATGATCATCAGCACCACAATTATGACAGTTTCTTGTTCTTGGCTTCATCATGGGTCTTACCATGGGAGGCCTAACACCTTGATTAGCTACATAATACATTGGTGCGAGCTCTGGTGGAGCATAAGTCACATTTTCTTCCATTGGTGGTGGATGTGGATTATACCAATCTCCTTCTACCATTACTGTAGATGGACTAGGCTCGGCATAGGGTGTAACAGGCACTAATGCTTGTTCATCTATGACTCCTTCAGAGTGCATGTACTTTATAGGCACTGCATTATGTCCTGGATACGGAGGTTGTTGTCCCAACATAGGTTGAGGTCTTTCCATACCCATTGGTGGTCTTTGAGCTTGGGCCATATTAGACTGATATATGTACATGGATTGTCCTTGTGGCCTCATGGACACATACTGAACATTCCCATAATACTTTGGTCTGAAGTAGCACTCATGGGTCTCATGGTTGGTCCATTTACCCTCGATTGCACACCATTTTTGTGGCCTAATTGGTTGTCCATGTGGAGGTATCCCTTGTCATGGTCCCCTCATAGGTGCTTTTTGCATGTTATTCATCATGGCGTTCATCCTTTTTAGGATATCTTCTATGGCTGAGAGTGGTGCTGCAGCAGCCTTTCCCACTTGTGTTGGTTTAGTGGATGTTGTTTTCTCGCTTTGGTTATCCTTAGGGACATCTTCTTCGTTGAAAATCTCGCAATTGTCTCCTAGGTCAATAGCATCCAACACACACGTTTCTAGGGTTGTATGCTTTTTACTATAGAGTATAGCATGAAGTTCTTTGTTTAGCAGTCCCTCTAGAAACAAAGATACAAGTCGTTCTTCTGCAGGTATCTCTAGCTCTGGGCATCTGGCAATGTATTGTTTCATTCGAGTTGCACAGTCCCTAACAGAATCACCATGTTTCTGTTTAAAGCTATAGATTTGAGCTATCGTATTATGTTTGATCCCCGTTTTGGAACAAGCAGCTACAAATCCTTGAGCTAATGTGTTCAAGTCCATGATTGACCTTGGTGGAATGTTTTGGAACCATGTCAATGCTTTTCCTTCTAATGTCATTCCAAACCCCTTGAATTGAGTATGGAAATCGAATATACGCTCTCCTCTTAGCACTTGCTTAAAGTTTGCTAAGTGGTCATATGGATCCCCTGATCCACTGTATTTTTTGACCCATTTCTAGAAATTAATTGGTCTGATGTGCCTGTTTGGTTCAACTCCCGGTCTTCTAGCAGTTGGTCTTGTTCCGAGTCCTTCAAACCAGTCTATTGGAAATAGTGACTCATGTGTCCCTCGACTGGCCTTAGTATCACCCGGTTTTCTACGTGATGAGGTGGTTTCTAGTTTCTTCACATTACTCTAAGATGATCTCTCATGGTGTTCATCTCTTGGAATTGTTTCTAGTCCTTGCCCCAATATCCAATCCCGTATGGATACCCTTGGTATTTGGTTTGTTCTACCTCCAGGGGTCATCATAACAAAGCGTTGTTATGACAATCCCTAAACAGATAAGTTGGTAGGTCTGTCGATCCCTTATCCTTAATCTTGAAGATATAGATAATCTTCATGGCAGTTAATTGTCCTGGTTTGGCATGAGAAGTCCACAAGAGATCTTTTATGTTTTTATCTTCCCAACAATAGACTCCGATCCTAGGATTATCTGTAGTAAGCCGTTTCAAAGACTTCAAGTCTACTTGATCGTATCCCTTGAATTCTAAAGTTGGTGGTCCTTCTTTTGCTGACATATCTGGGATTATGGTGTTTACTTCTAACCCCCATTTTTCTATCACATCAGGGTTTTTGACTTGTAAATACTGAGTTCCGTTTCGATCCATGTACATTTTTCCGTGTTTGTTTGCCCTAACCTTTTCTTCAAACTCAATACCATGGTCATCAACGTGAATAGCATAATCCTCGTTAGGGTCCAAGTAAACTTGGGCTCCATGACGGCTAGTCTTGTAAAAAGATAGTATATGCTTATAGTGCACTGTCATTCCAATTTCTGAGTGAGTCGAGTAAGAAGACATTTTCGATGTTGAATCTGAAAAAGTGCCTGAGACTTCTTCAGGAATTGTGTGTAAGGAATTGCCTTGATTCACGCTTTCTTCGGTGGATACTCTACTGGAGGCTTCTCCGAGTATGCCCTGATTTCTTAGTACACGACCAGATCTAAGGTTCATATAGACTTATGAAGCTCTGGATAGAGTACTCACCTTTAGATTGACTTGTCATCAATTTCCACTTGATTCAACTGCAACTTTCTGTCAAGCCACTGATTCCTGTACTAATTTGATCAAGTCAACTGTTCTTCTATAAAGACAGTAGAGTTTTTGCTACTCTCATCATTGGTCTCTGTGTATCACTTCAAATCGAGTTATGGGAGTCAAAATTTGACTTTCAGATTCGACTTTAGCAAAAATTCAAAGCTTTGATCTGCAATCGTAAACTGAGTGTACATGTATCAATTTTGATCCGATTGAACCCAAAATTGCCCAGTGGCTTTATATTATGTTGGTCTCACACTGCATAGGCTCAAAAATCAAAATTGATGTCTCTGGATAGCAGAAGTAAATAATCATGATTATTTACTTTTGTTAATTTTTACTTTTTTTTTATTGGTTTGGCAGGTATACAACTTGTTAAAGTCTTTGGATAAGTTTCAACAAGTTTGGACAAAATTTGATCAAGTCTATCAATTGTTTTGTGTCCGCAGACTATGATTTCGAGAATCTGGCTAAAGTCTCACTTTTGGGATCCAAATCTCACCAAAATTGATTTGTGAGGTCTACTTGATATGCTTGACCTTGTGGCCTACTCAAATTTGCAAAATCATCAACTTTTGAAGTAGATGTAAATAATCGCGATTATTTACTCCATCTATATTTTTGCAAGTTTTTGCCCCAACTTTGACACAGATCTGTTAAGCACCTTAAGTTAAGGTCACTAGCTAAGTTTCATCAAGTTTGGACAATTTTTTGTCAAATGATCATCAATTATCTGTCCGCAGACTAACTTTGCAATTTTAGTCACAATTTTCAATCGAGTGATCCAATTCTTACCAAATTTGGTTTGTGGGTTTATTACAACATGGTAAAACTAGTGGTATGCTGACTTGGTCAAAAAAGTTGAAAAAGTGGACAGATATAATTAATCACGATTATTTACTTCTGACAAATTTTTGCATTTTTTGGTCACTGAGCATGTACACATGTTTATCACATCAATATAAGCCTATGAATCAATTTTCATCAAGTTTGGATAAATTTTTTTCTAGTTTATACTCAAGATTCAAAAAGTCAGTACAAGCTTTAGTTTTTACCCAGTTTTTTGCCAATTTAGTGATCCAAATCTCTTGGGCCTTTACAAAAGTTGTTTGTACACATGCAATGAGTTAATGGTATGAATCTTGGTCAATTTAGAGCAGAAAGTTAATAATCGTGATTATTAACTTTAGGCTTGAAATGTGCACTTTTTTGCAATTTTTTCGAAGACAGTCTTTATATGAGCTATTTTAAGCCTATGAATCAAGTCAAAACTTAATTTGGCCTAAAATGTCAAGAAAAAGTAAATAATCTGAGTTTTGGCCAACTCTTGAAATTTTTACCTTGAAGTGTCTTTGAGCTTACCAACTGGTTTAGACAACTCTTAGGCTTACTCTCCAGACGCATTGAGTGGTTTCGAGTCTTTTCGAGCTATTTCTAGCCATAGACTTGAAATTCTGCAACTTCCAATAACAATCTCACACTTGATTCTTTCAAAGAGAGCAATGTTCTGAAATCCACTTCGGATCCTACTTATCCTACTCCTAGATTCTCATGCAATGGGGTTGTGGAAAGTATCCACAAACACTCGGTTTCTTATGTTTTTTATGTTTTTCAAAGCCTTGATGTTAAAACTTGTCTCGCTTTTCAATCATTCTCCAAATCCTAATCTAATTCTACAATCTTGCAATCCTAAAGGTACTCAGCAAGTACGATTACTTCCAAGCTACCTCTACACAGCAAAAGACGACAATCTTAAGTTATGTGGTTTCTAAAAGAAAGTTTGAACTCTAAGCGAACCTAAACGAAGTTAAAGGACAACTACACAAGACGCTCGTGTCTTTCCCTAGTTTAGGTCTCTTCGATCCTCGGCAGCGGCGCCAAATGTGGGACGCATGTCTAACCTCACCATCCTATCTTATTGCAATATTAGCGAGAACCACGACTAATTTGTCAAACCATGGGACGAAGCTAACTCGACTAGTGCATAGAGGTTACAAGAGGTTGTAAATCTCTCAAAAACAACTAACAGCTTGCATTTAACTCAAGCTACACTCAAGTGATTGAAATCACCAAAAGCCAATCACTCATCGGCAAACAAATCACATCCGTTACAACATCAAATGACATCCAAAAGTAACGCAACGTCTAGGACAAGTTTATAAGACCTAAGCACACATGCTTATGGACTGAAACCCCACTTTATGTCAAGTTCCAAAATCGCGATTATTAACAGCAGTGGATTTTTGACCTAGTTGTTTTCTATCCGAAATGCATTTAAATGCTTAGCAATGATGCCTAATACCACGCCTATGCTTAGTTTTCAATTTAAAAGTGTAAATTCCTATCCCAAGTACCACTCCTCAACACCACAAAGCGAGAATGAAGGCGAAGTGCTCACAGTTGTGTGGATCAGTTGTAGCTAGACTCAACATGTAAGCACTACTATAAATGAACCTAGACCATGCACCACTAAATTTAAATCACACTATGTGCTAACACATTGTCTACTCGTCAATGCTAGAATGAACGACAAAGCATATGTTTGCACTTTGTACATAAAAATACTTTGCATGGTTAGAGAAATGGGAACATTTAACATGGACACACTGCTACAAGGGTTTGAGGATGAGGTTCCAAGATGGCTACACATAGAACTGGAGGTAGAGACTAGTAGATTTGGTGGCTCGCAACAATGTTGGTGTAATGTGGCTTTTTATCGTCCTCTCGCAACTCTTTTCTCTAGTGAGATGGACTTTCTTTGAGTGGAATGGGTTGAAAATTTGGACACTTTAACTTTTTATAAGAACGTCCATGTCTTTTTGAAGGCCAAATACACCAAGGTATCGCAAGGTGTGTTGATCCGACGAGAAGAGCTCAGACCGGAATATTTCTTGCCTCATGATCTCCTCCTTTTGAGCTTGAGAAACTCGATAAGGAGGCTTGTTAGGTGGTGAGCTTCCTGGTAGTGATAGCCGTTTTTTCGGCTCTTTGTAATTGCCACAGTGAGTTACCTCACCCTACCAAAATCACCCAAACACTGTGGCTATCCCTACCATTTCACTGTACATAGGCGTGTGCGTGAGTCACGGGACTTTTCCCATATCTTCTTAAAAACCCTCAGCTAGCTAGTCACTGGGCTAGGTGAGCCAAAAAAAATAGAAAAAATAAAAACTAAAAGTATATTATGGCCTCTTTGTGTGTAAATATTTCATTGTATATATGGCCTAAATATAGGGATTTTTTATAATTATTTTGGTATTTTATTTGAATATTTCTACTTAGGTGTGTGTTTTATTAAACCTATGTACACCTTCTTTCATCCTCTTACACCATAATTATATTTTTTGCCAATATGTACATACTCTAACCTCATATTTTTCCTTTATACAAATCACTCCCACATTTTCACCCTCACCCTTGTGAAAACAAAAAATTGATTTCTACTCATTGGTTACTTTTATTATATTATTTACTTGCATACCTTTTCCTCTTTCACCCAAAATAATTCAAGGAGGGATCATATCATATGATTCCAATATCTTTCCATATCCATAACTCCTCCATATTTTTATTATTATTTTTACTCATTATTCTAACACCATGTGCTCATTGAGCTAAAGTCCATGAATAGTCCATACACTAGTCCCACCATGTATATATTTCTTTATTCACCAATAATCCTCCTCCATGCATGTGTCAAGGGCAACTTGGATGCTTTGTATTATGATATGACAAAGGAGGGGCTCACTCTTGGATGCATTGTACAAATTCAACAAAGGAGGGGTCCACTAAAAGACTTTTGCAAGCATAAAAACAGGCTTTTTGGTGAGAATTTTGGCACCTATCTCCACTCCGAATTTGGAGCAGTGGTCAAAAGAGAAAATGTAGCCCACGCTTTGAATAATCACCTCAAATTTTTTCATGATTTTTGGAGCTACCAGCGGTGAGCTATGATTTTTTGAGTGGACCCCAGTCTGCCCACTTTTTTCACAAGTAGCCCCTAGTCTTCTCTCACCTCTTTCCACACTTCTACACACACACACACACACACACACACATTTCTCTCAATCCCTCACTCAAACCTGCACCTTCAATGGTTTCTCTCACCTTCTTCACCATTAACCTCCCCACTTACTCCCATAGCTCTCATATGAGCTCTCCATGTACATACACTATCTCTATGCCTCTCTCTATTATCTCCAAAGTACAATTCCATCTTACTCCTTATATATATACATAAATTCAGCATGTGTACCATGCTTAACCTCTGCAAATCAAAAGATCTCATCAACGGAATTACCATTTTCATCACGATGATCAACCTTGGCAGCGGCGGCGTAAAGAAGCGAAGAAGAAGAAGAAGACCAGCGGTCATTTTTTCCACAATCTACACAAGGGTGAGTTCAAGCTTCTTCAAAGCTTCACCATCTCAATGATTCTCTTTTAATTCACCCCTCTTCCTTCATCAAATCAAATCACTCTACCCATTGTAAATGTAACATTAACTTTCTAGTGATTACTAACGACTAACATGCTAACACAAAATAGCATTGACCTAACCATAAAAGACACCTCACCTCAAGACATGTGTATAGTAACACACACTCTCTCTCTCTCTTTCTCTCTCCTTACTGACTTTCACCTTATTTACCATCAATAATGCTCTCTTTTGAGCCCACACCCATGACTCAAGCAGACAAAGAAGGCCCGCAATGTTTTGATATTCAAAAAATTCATAATCCTGATTTGTTAGCTTGTAAATTAGGATTTCCAATAATCTTTATGAGGGGTCTCCAACCTATAAATAGGCCCCTCTCCTTCTTGTAAAACAACCTCCAACATCTCACATAACACCCCAACACTCTATGCGTGAGGAGAGACTTAGGTGTAGCAACCACTTGTGAGCTTCACTCTTGGTGTGAGAGAAGCCTTCAAGCTACACATTGCAAGTGAGAGAGCGTGAGTTCCACAAATCTCAAAACCACTATTGTATATGCTCCTTCATCATCAATAAATTGAGGTTGGGTGCATCAAAGGCGTGATTCGACGTTCAAATCTTCGTCCTTCCATTTGTGCAATACGGTTTGGTGAATTCAAGGTGACTTGTGTATTTTGAGTTTTTATCGATTGATCTTGATTTTAGAGAGTGTTTTAGTGTGTTTTCCATTGCCAGTTTTGTGTCCATTGTAAGAGGGTATTGTGGTGAGAGGTCTCCCACACCCTAAGACAGTGTGTGTGTGTTTTGGCAATGATTAGCAATCACTAAGCATTGAGTGAGTTTTGTACAAGTTCTACGATAGCATCATAACGAACCATCTCCATTTGCAAGTCACAAACAAGGTATTACGCAAGATCCTTCCCTCTCTCTCTTCCCTCTGCTCTAGCTCTCTCTGGTCCATTTCATGTGTGTCTTGGTGTGAGGTTGTTTGTGTGTGTTGTGTGGTGCATCTTCTTGGTTGTGCCAAAATCTCTCTTGCGTCCTAGTTCGCATACCATAACTAGGTGGTGCCCCTATCTTGTTTTGGTTTGGCTGTGGGTTTGTTGTTGTGTTGTGCTTGTGGTTGCCCCAGCCCCAATTGAGCAGCACGGGAGCCTTGAGGGGTGTTTAGAGGTCGCCTCTCTTGTTGCCCGCCCCGGACCGCCTCAGTAGGAGCTCAATTCGATGGTCTTCATCACCTCGTTTTGGAGGTAAGTCCATTGGGATATCATCGATGAACACACCTTGGAATCCTTTTAAAAAATTAGATGAGTCTAGCTCTTCTTGATTCCTACCATTTACATTTGATCAAACATTTGGACCTTTTAGGGACTCTTGACAAAAATCATGTACGCAGAAACTGAGCTCTTCATTGATTTATCAAAAGCAGGTGAATTTACAAGTGGTATAGGAACTTCATGTTGGTAGCCATGCGATTGAACCATGGTGCCCCTAGGATAGCATCCTCATGTTGGAGAGGACAGTTGAAAAAGTCTTCTTTGTTGACATAGCTTGGATATGGAGCTTCAACTTCCCAATCAAGGGAGTAACGGAGGCTCGCTATCCCTTGAAAGCAGTGTCGCCCGTTACATCATCTCCCATCTCGAAAGCTTGAATGCCCAACTTGGTGGCCAACTCCATTGATATGAAGTTGTGAGTAGAGCCACGGTCAAACAAGATGAAAGCACCATGCTCCCTTACCTTTCCCCAAGCATAGGAGAGAGGTGCACCTTTGCAATGAGCATCCTCTTTTGGAGCTTCGATGGTGGAATCCTTAGGAGTCTTATTGCGAGCATTTTTCTTGGGGCAAGAACAATAGCCATGTCCTTGCTCACCACACTTAAAACACCCCCTTCTCCTTCGACCGATTGTTGTTGTTGTTGTTGGAATTGTCTTGGGAAGAATTTTGGGCATTGGTTTTCCCCTTGGCATCACTTTTGTTTTTATTTTGCATGGTCTTGACATTCCGTCTAGCCCCTTGTTGGAAATTAATACGCAAAGAAACCATGGTGTGGTGGATTACTTTGGTGATAGAACTTGGCCGTTGAGAGTTGACATACTCGACCATCTCTTCAGGTAATCCCACACAAAACCGTTGCTTTTTCTCGGCAAAGTCTATCTTTTGGAAGACAATAGCCTTGAGATGTAAGTCCCAAAACTTGTCTACGTATTTGTGGATACACTCATGAGAGAGAAGCTTCAAGCTGCACCATTTGGTAAGCACTTTATCCTTTGCATCAGTTGCAAGGAATTGCTTCACAATGGAAACTCATAGAGTTTTCCATGTCTTTGGGGCTTTCCCATTTTCACAAAGGCTAGCCCACCATTGAAAAGCGGGTTTTTGGAAGTGCATAGCTACATGGTGTATCTTGGAGGACTCCATCAAGCCCTCGTCTTCAAAGGCCGCATCAAATTGTTGGATGAAGGCCAACACTTTGTTGGTGGCACCAAAGGTGCCATCATAGGTGAGAAAAGAGATACTCTTTCCTCCCTCTTTGAATTTCTTGAGCTTTTGTGACCTTCGCCATGCAAAATATGATTTGCAATGTCCTCCCCTCTTGTATTCTCTAGGAGAATAGCCATAGCTTTCGTTGGAAGAGGAGGAAGGTGAAGAACAAGGAAAAGAGGGTGACCTCTTTCTTGCCCTTTTCTTCCTTTGTTTCCTCTCTTCTCTTTCAGAGTGATGAAGAGAAGGTTTGTGGGTGACCTCTTTCTTGCCCTTTTCTTCCTTTGTTTCCTCTCTTCTCTTTCGGAGTGATGAAGAGAAGGTTTGTGGGTGACCTCTTTCTTGCCCTTTTCTTCTTTTGTTTCCTCTCTTCTCTTTCGGAGTGATGAAGAGAAGGATCGCCAACTCCTCTTGGGAGGAGTTGGCGATCATCTAGACCGCCGTGTTTGTGGAGCCACATCTTCAAAGGAACTTAAAGTTTCATTACGTTCTTGCTCTTTGGATTCCTCCTCTCATATGGGAGAGAGTTCTTTGGGGTCTCTTCAAGAGGCCTCCTAAGCTCTCTCTCCTCTTTGAGAGGAAGGGAAATCCCATAAGCACGAAGTTGTTGAGTAACTCTCGCTTGCAAAGCAGGGTTGCCCATAGCTTGCTGCAACCTAGTAACAAGATAATTGACAAACATGGGGGCATCATCACTAGAACCTTCATCTTAAAAATCGAAGTTATCAATGTTCATTCTACTCTCTTGGTTATTGTCAGCCATGTTAACAAAATTTTGAGTACTTACTTAGTGTATGCTTTGGCAATTCAAAACCTTAGTTGCTACTCCTCTTAACCTTTGAAAATCGGCACTTAAGTATCTACACCCATGGCTCGAAATGGTTAATTATAGAGAGTGAGTCTAATATTTCAAAATTGCCAAGGGCTAGCTCCTTTTGGACTTCTGATGGCTCAATAGTGGTAAAGCCATAGGCAAGTCTAAAAAGACCCCATTATTAAGTCCAAAGCTCCCTAGGTGTGCACCAACAAAACCGATAATAGATCCCAGTCCCACTTACCCTAATATAATTAACAAAGTCAAACCATTTATAGGCTACTGAAGGACCTCTCTTCTTAAGCAAGAAAAGAGAAACCAAATGCTTTGATACCAATGTAAAAGAAATGGCCTATTAACTTTGAGAGTAGCGGAAATTAGAGGTAGCACTTTTGTGAAATTACTTTGTGAGCATAGAGGGTGAACTTAATTGATGGTAGCAACATAAACATAGCATTTAGTTAACTTGGCATGAACAATACTTTTGCGAGAGAGAGAGAGAGAGAGAGAGAGAGAGAGAGAGAGAGAGAGAGAGAGAGTTTAGAGAACATGACAGCAGTTGAGAACCAGATTTATGTGGAGCCGGTTCCCCCACCAATAGGCATTTGTATTATAGTGTCTCCCATCAAGACAGACTTGGTATAATACAATCTTTGTGCCGCCTTGTGACCTAGGTGATGCAATGAAGATGGAAAGCTTCATGCATCACGAGCATAACATAAACTTTGTGGAAAGAATTAACTATCCCAAGCCTCAGTCCCAAGGCATCCAACACCTTCGAAGGTGAAGAGAGCTAGTGGGGAATGAGGGTAGGGAAAAGGAAGAAGAAACATTTCATAGGAGAAAGAATTAGTTCCTCACTTATCATCACTCTTCTTGCTAGCATACATAATAGCATAGTAATGAAGATGGAGAAGATGGCAAGCTTAAGCATTCTCTCTCTACTCTATAATCTCTTGTGTGTGAAAATTCTCTCTCTCCATTAAGTAATCTACTCAATTATCTACTTAGCTACGTCCTATTTTCTAACAACTGGTATTAGAGCAAGGTTTGCTCGTAGCTAAATTATCTCAAGGAAAGGATTCCTTGAATAGAGCGGCAGTTATGGCGGAGGAAGGGAAGCTCAAGATTGAGAAGTTCAATGGCAAAAACTACAAACATTGGAAGATGCAGATTGAAGATTATCTCTACTAGAAGGACCTCTATTTGCCACTAGACAGTCTTGCAAAGAAGCCCGCAACGATGGCAAATGAAGCATGGATTGTTGTCCTTGATCGAAAGGCATTGTGAACAATCCGGTTAAACTTGGCGTCAATGGTGGCCTTCAACGTTTCGGAGATGAAGACCATGGAGGACTTGATGAAGTCACTTGATGACTTCTACAAGAAACCATCGATATCCAATAAGGTATTTCTCATGAAGCGCTTGTTCAATCTAAAGATGGCAGAGAATGGTTCAGTTGCAGAATACCTAAATGACTTTAACACAAACATAAGTCAGCTTCAATCGATGAAAATAAATTTTGATGACGAAGTGCGTGCTCTCCTTATACTATCATCTCTACCGGATAGTTGGGACAACCTTGTGATGGATGTAAGTAATACTATCTCTAGCACAAATACTCTTAAGTTTGATGATGTTGTGGGTGTTCTCCTAAGCGAGGAAATATGAAGGAGAAGCACAAGAGAATCATCAAGTGTTGCACTGTCTGTGGGAACGAGAGAAAGGCCTAAGGAGAGGTTCAAAAACCAAAAGGGTCGTGATCGCTCAAGGCGTAGCAAGTCACGCACAAAGTCAGTTCTTAAATGTTGGAACTGCGGCAAGAAGGGCCACGTCAAGAAGGATTGTTGATCCAAGAAGAAGAAGGAGACAGAGTCTCAAGACAACAAGCCAACATCGGAGGCCAATGTGGCAGGTAAAGTAGAGCAAGATGCTCTAATTCTTTCATTAGACAATGTGTCTAATTCCTGGATAGTAGATTCCGGGGTTTCATTCCATGCGACACCACACAAGTAACATTTCCAAGATTACACCAAAGGTAATTTTGGGTATGTATACTTGGGAGATGATGAAGCTTGTGAGATTGTCGGCAAAGGTACAATTTCTGTCAAAACTGCTAACAAAAATGAATGGAAGCTTAAAGATGTTACGCATGTTCCTTCTCTTCGCAAAAATTTGATCTCTACAGGACAATTGGATGATGAAGGTCACAACATTGCATTTGGAAACAAACGGTGGAAGATCTCAAAGGCATCTTTGGTGGTTGCCAAGAGAGAAAAGGTCGGTACACTTTACTTGTGTACTGTTATCACAGAACCTTCAGCTTGTGAAGCAACTACAAAAGTTGAAAGTGCGGTGTGGCACTACCAGCTTGGGCATATGAGTGCCAAAGGAATGCAAATCCTTCAAACAAAGAAGCTTCTACCAGGTTTGAAAGAAGTGGACTTAGAGTTTTGTGAAGATTGTGCTTATGGTAAACAAAAGAGGGTAAAATTCCCAAATATCTGGAAATGAAAGAAAAAATAAAAAACTTGAGTTGATTCATTCTAACGTTTGGGGTCGTGCAAGTAAATCATCACTTGGTGGCTCATTGCACTATGTAGCATTCATAGACGATGCGACTAGGAAACATAGGTTTATGTAATGAAGAATAAGTCCGATGTGTTTTCCATATTTCAAAGGTGGAAAGCCTTTGTGGAGAATGAAACAAGTACTAAGGTTAAATGCCTTAGATCCGACAGTGGAGGCAAATATTGCAGCCAAGCTTTTGAAAGATTTTGTGCTAGCAATGGAATTCGGAGGCAAACAACAACCCCAAGGACACCTCAACAAAATGGCATTTCTGAAAGGATGAACAGAACAATCATGGAGTGAGCACGAAGCATGCGGCTACATGCAGGCTTACAGCTTGAGCTTTGGGCGGAAGCTGTAAGTACGTCTATGTACTTAACCTACCAGTCACCCTCAACGGTATTGGATGGGGGAGTTCTAGAAGAGGCATGGACAGGTAAACCAGTGAATTATGCATTTCTCAAAGTGTTTGGGTGCGAGGCTTTCATGCACATAGATAGAAATCTAAGGTCAAATCTAGATGCAAAGTCCAAAAATTCTTTCTTTATCGGCTATGGAGAAGGTGATTTTGGGTATTGCCTATGGAATCCTGAAGATGGTAAAAATATTTAGAAGTAGGGATGTAATTTTCAATGAACAAAATATGTGCAAAGATTACTTAGAAAGAAAACAAACAAAAGAAACAGGTGATGAGTACATGGAGCTTGAGGACGGTGAAAACTCAAGGAGTGCAAATGGTGACAACGTGCAACAACGTCAACCAAATGAGGAGCCTCAACCTATTCCCCGAAGATCCACAAGAGCAAGTAGACCTCTAGAAAGGTTTGTTCCTTCCTTCAACCATCTCTTGATCTTAGTTTCTGGAGAGCCAGAATCATACAAAGAAGCTATGCAACACGAATCCAAAGAAGAATGGACGAAGAGCATGCAAGTGGAGATGGACTCATTACATCGTAACCAAACATGGGAGTTGGTTGAGTTGCCTAAAGGTAAGCGGGCACTTCAGAACAAATGGGTGTATAAGTTGAAAGAAGAAGAAGTTGGGAAGAAAAGGTACAAGTCTAGGTTTGTGGTAAAAGTGTTTTCTCAAAAGAAAGGTGTCAACTTCAATGAAATATTTTCTCATGTTGTAAAAGTGAACTCAATTAGGCTTTTCTTAAGCCTTGTGGCTGCTAATGATCTAAATCTTGAGCAAATGGATGTAAATACGGCATTCCCTCATGGTGACTTAGAGGAGGAAATTTGCATGCTTCAACCAAAGGGGTATGAAGTAAAAGGTAAGGAGAAAATGGTTTGTAGATTAAAGAAGAGCTTGTATGGTTTAAAGCAAGCATCAAGACAATGGTACTTGAAGTTCAATCGATGGATGTTGGATCATGGATTCACAAGATGCAACTTGGATCACTGCATCTACACAAAGAATTTGGGAGATGGGAAGTTCATCATCCTAATGTTGTATGTTGATGACATGCTGATTGCAAATGCCAACAGGCAGGACATCAAAGACCTAAAAGAAGACCTTTCTAAATCTTTTTCAATGAAAGATTTAGGTGTTGCAAAGAGGATACTTGGTATAAAGATATCAAGGGAAAGGACGAAAAAGACAATAAAGCTATTTCAAGAGGATTACATCAAGAAGGTACTAGAAAGGTTTGCAATGCAAAAGGCAAAAACGGTTTCTACACCTTTGGCTGGTCACTTTAAACTAACCAAGGATATGTGTCCAAAGACACAAGAGGAGATAGCCTATATGTCTAAAGTTCCGTATGTTGTAGCGGTAGGTTCTCTTATGTATACTATGGTCTAGACAAGGCCAGACATTGCACATGCAGTGGGAGTTGTAAGTAGGTTCATGGACAACCCAGGTAAAGAGCACTGGCAAGCTGTGAAGTGGATACTTAGGGATCTAAAAGGGACAACAACAAATGCTTTGTATTTTGGAGGAACTGGTATTTTTCTTCAAGGGTAAGTTGAGCTTTTGCTCATCGTCAATCATTCAAGGATAAGAAGACAAGATGGAAAGCAGTCACACAGGTTTGGTTTGGAAATCAGTATCCAAGTGGGAGATTGTTAAGTATAGTGCCTAATTTACCCCTTGTAATTTTTTGTGTTAAAAACGCACATTTGTAAGGCCCCCATTATGAGGAGAATCCATCGTGCGTGAAGAAAAATCACTCACCGAAGGCCAAAATTTTCATGCTGGAATATTTCTTTTCGCCGGAATATTATGGCCAAACGGCGGCCGAAAAGTGTTCGAAAAACAACCGATCGGTTGGCCGGTGGCCGGTAGTCAATGGCCAGTGGTCAGTAGTCGGTCGGTGGCCGAATTCAAAAGTGGACTTTTCTTTTCCAGGGCGGACACACATGGGCGGATTGGAGGGTCCGATTTGGACTTATCTACACAAGGGCGGCTACACATGGCTGCCTCTCATGAGAGAGGACAACCCTTTTGGCCTATAAAAGGAGGCTATTTCTACACACATTTCATAGTGTGAAGTTGATGCAACAAGGTGGGTGTGACGTGGTGAGAGTGAAGCAAGGAGGGAGCTCCAAAAGGGTATAATCCCTTTGGAAACTACTTCTTGTTTTGAAGTACTAAAGCCATTGAGTGGCTGCTTTCTCGTGGACGTAGCCCACATTGGGTGAACCATGTATATCGTGTGTACTCTCTCTCTCTACTCTATAATCTCTTGTGTGTGAAAATTATCTCTCTCCATTAAGTAATCTACTCAATTATCTACTTAGCTACGTCCTATTTCCTAACAAAGGAGATGAAGCTTTTGCACTTTGTACTTCACACAATGAGAGTGTGTGTGAGTGTGTGTGGGAGGGTATACCCCCCAAGCTAGCCTCCTTCTTGCTTTGATCAACCCCCCCTTATAGCTCATGCTTGAAGCTCATTGGACCCCTCCAGGCCTAGCCAATCACAAACAAGAGGCATATCAAGCAAGCATGCTAGTCTTGGGACAAGTGTCTCCCTTTCCTCTTTGAGAGAGAGGACTTGAGAAATTCAAAATAAAAATTAAAAAATCTACTTAATTATCATTGGACCCCTTGGGAGGCCAACTAATAGGCTTTGGACACTCCTTGAGGGTAACCTAGCTCGGGGCTTGACATGTGTCCTACTTGCCTCTTGAGCAACGGGTGCCCGTTGGGAGAGAGAGTGGTCAAGCAACCACCCTCCCCTACTTGCATGGCTCACCCCCTCCTTGTAGGGATTTGCATTGACTTTTGTGACACGTCAAGCCCCTCAACCTTGGGCCCAGTTCTCACCACAAGCTTGGCCCTTAAGCCCCTCAAGCTTGGGCCGGGTTCCCACCTCAAGTACAACCCTAGCATCTCAAGCATGACAAGCACCTCAAGCATATCATTCATCAAGAACCTCAAGCGTCTCAGTCATCAAGCACGACAAGCACCTCAAGCTTGGGCCGGGTTCCCACCTCAAGCTCAGCCCTAGCTTACCTAAGGTCAAAGGACTTTTAACACTAACTATTGGAGGTCTTCAATGAAGCTAACCCTAAGGTCTTTAAGCTCCATTGGTTAGCCTTACTCTTTGACAGACCATCTCTCATTTGGGCCCCTTTGCCATTGGCCCCGTGTTGAGATAGTTCTGAAAGCACATGTCTATATTCTAACCCTTGTTCTCGTTTATTCTCCCAAATTAAAATATGAGAAAATCATTTGGGTTGGATAGATATTAGATGTTATGACTCTGTGTGTGTGTGTGTGTGTGTGTGTGTGTGTGTGTGTGTGTGTGTGTGTGTGTGTGTGTGTGTGTGTGTGTGTGTGTGTGTGTGTGGGTGGGTGCATGGTCCCTCCCTCGATCTTTCTCCTTTGTTGGATCTCATCGAGAAACCTCGTGCGAGAATAAACCCTGCATACAAGACGAAGCTAACAGAGGGCCGTGGGAGTGACCTCCTGCACACAAAGGGAGGCATGGTTGAACTCCACTGAATCGGGGGAGACTGGCTCCAAAGAGAAGTGCTCTATCTATCTAGGCAAGGTTCAATTCTTTGACAGCAAAAGAAGAGCATCACACACCATGTAATGAGTGCATCTTCCCCATGATCAGAGCCACCATCGCCTCTGCAGGGATGAATTTTATTCCCATTTTTTTTTAGTATTTACTAGCAGTAGCAACTCCATGCAAGCGGCATGAAGGTCCTTGGACTCGCATGCACTGGTCATGCAAAGCATGCAAGGTGCAAAATGTCAAAGGGAGAGGTAAAAGAATGCAGGGTACAAAGGTGCCGATGGCCAATGGGAAAGTTGTGGTAAGTCACAAGCATAATTCAGGGGTTCAGCAAGGCTACGAGCCTTCGTGAAGCACGGCTTCTCCTATGCATGGCTTTAGGCAAAGAACATCCATGAAGAAAAATGATCCTAAGAATCCATGCAAGGCATGGGGTTCATCCTTGCAACCTCCAATCTTTGTAGAAGTCTTTCCATGGGGCTTGCAAGTGCAAAGACGGATGCCTCTCTTGTTGGAAATGCGGAGAAAATTTACATAATCAAAAAGGCTTGGACAAGGTCAAGGATTGTTTGGTTAGTTTATATGCTAATTCCATCTAGATTTTATTTTGCAAAAATACTATACAAACTTGAGGAAGATAGTACGGGAGCAATTTTGACATTTCCAAGGCTCATGTCCCTTTAACTCGGTTCAAATACATCCAAGGCATGTGATTATGTCTGGATTAAGGAGCAAGGCTCCATACAAGGATACTCCCTACAAGGGTTTCTATGACGCTCCTCAACATTGAACAAGGCAAGTTTTCCTAGCATTAAAGACGAGTTAGGCATGCCGTATTAGGCAAGCCTAATAGTTAATTACAATTCCAAGAAGTCATTAGGCATCTATTTCTCTAGTTCGTTATGATGCTCCTCAACCTTGAACAAGGCAAGGTTTCTAAGCAGTAAAGACGAGTCAGGCATGGCATGTAACTTGTAAGGCAAGGTATTCGGCAAGGCCAATCATTAATCACAATTCTAGGAAGCCGACGAGCATCTATTTCTCTAGTTTGGAGTTTTGGATTTGCTAGGGCATGACTACTTGGCAAGTTTTCTAAACTCGATGCAGTCACAAACGATTATGATTAACCTATTGTTGATAATTGAGATCCAAAAAGTTTGAAAGGTACGCTTTGTTTGTGCAATTAATATAAGTATTTTTATGCTTCCACTATGATACCCTACTCAACAAGGTCCACAATCAACGGGGTTGATTTTCTTTTAGCTTTGTCTAGTATGAAAATTCCTTGAGATGCACCATGGTACATCAGTCATGTTTGAATTGAGGAGCATGGCTCCATATCAAGAATACTCACGAATCCGGCTGCCGTATTCACTGGTCATCGATTTTGTTGTTGGCCAGTATTAAAGAGTACATTTGCATGGATGTGTGCATGCACGGTGCGATGTGTGCATGCGGGAAGGGGAGAAGGAGAGAGTACACCGTGTGTGGGTGGAGCAAGACTCAACAAATGAGCTGCCCCTTATTCTTTGTATATGTACACAAGAATAAAGTGTCAGTGGGCAGGGGCCCATAACCTGGGCGATTAGGCAAGGCACATGCACCTGTACCCCAACAATCTCCCACTTAAAGGCGAATGTGTTGATAAGTGGGTCCTACTAGCTAAACTACTAGTATGTACAAGAAAACAGGTGAGAGACTCTCTCAACCTATATCCATTGGCTTGCTCAATTGATCTATATGTAGTCGTATCGGCTATGGTGGTAGGCGAGCATACATATCCACGCTAGAACCTGCATGTAAATCCCACAGGAAACTCTATACGGTATGCAAAACTCCACTATGCATGATGCTAGTGTCAGTCACCGTATGACTAACAATCCATGCTGCAAATGCTCCCACTGCAGCTCCTAGGTCAGGCCTCAACCCTAGTAGGTCGTGCATAAGATGCCCGAATGCTGAAAAAATTTGTGTAAACCTGGTTGTACTTGCCTCCCTTGTGCTATTTGCAATCACTGCATCCTCAGGACTACCCATCTTGTATATATTTGTCAAAGCAAACACTAGGATGGCTACGTCCCTCTCACTCATAGGTGGAAATGTACGTCGTGGCACCAACTCATCAGCCTCTAACATGAGCATATCAAAGATCTCCACGTCTGTCATCTCTGCATGTGTCTCTAGAGAGAAGAACTGCTCTACCTCTACCTGCACAAAATCTGACAACACCTACTATGTCTCACTAGAGCACTACCACTCTACCTCTATCTCTACAGACATGTCCTGCGTAGCTAAATGCTCTGTCTCATGAGCATGGTGGAGCTCACCACGAAGGAGACATGTCTCGTCTCTCGCTCAAAGCATGCTAGCAACAAAATCGAGATCATGCTGTCTCAAACATGATCCACGTGCATAGGGTAGATCATGCCATCCATGGCACCTCTCACAAGGACCAGTAAACCCAAATGCATTGTAAAAGATTGCTCTCGAAGCGAAGTATGGCATCCACAATCTCTGAGCTGACCAACTCAGATCAAACTCATTGTCATGCACATGACTAAGAATGTATGATGCACCACTCGATAATGACATTCTCACCTCTCATGCGCCAACTATGTCATGCACTGAACCATCAGTCAAACGTACACTGCCAAGCATCCCACTAGAATAGCTACAAAACTAGTCACGATGTGGAGTGATATGAAATGTAGCATCCGCAACTATCAACCACTGCGAAGGAAGTGCACAATCCACAGACATAAGAACATCAAGAGAAAAAGATGAATTAAATGTGACATCACCCGTCATTGGCATAAGAAGCCACTACCCTAGCATGTGTCAAAACCTCATGTGCACCACGTATAGATCTCTAATGTTGTCTCATACGCCCAAAACAACGATGTCTAATGTACCATGTGTGACCACAATGCCACAACGCAAGTATCGACAATTACTAGACCGCTGCCTCTCTTGAGTCATCACTGTGGACTCTAAACCTTCACACATATCTGCAACCATAAGTGGATGTCAAGAAACCAAACTATGGCGAGAAATCCTAGGAGAAATCTGGCAGAATCTCCATTGTAAATTGAGTAAAAAACTCAATGTACAATTTCAACCATAAACCATGCCAAACTGGCAACAAAGTGTGAGGTAACTAGAACCATGATCAAACTGCATCAAAACCGATGCTCATGTATGCAAAAAACCAAATCCACAATTTGCGAACTCTGCAAGCATGCAATCTAGGACAAATTGCTCAAATGAGTGTAAAGTGCATAACCATCTACACAAGTAGAGAGCAAGCTTGCTCAAAATGCATCCCACAAGAGAAATTGCCTGCAAAAAACTTGTGAAACCTGTGACTGTCTGTTTGTAGCCACACACGCATATGCAATCCTCACTCTTGCAAGAGTTGGTACAAGAATGCTAAACTGTGTCCAAACTGACAAAACCTATCAAAGTGGGAGTAAACACTCCATCATTGTCAAATTGGGAGTCAAATTTGGCCACGAATCCATCAGAAAGTACGTTGCATACAAAACATGGCAAGAATCTGGGGACAAACGGACAAAGTTTCCTCTGTATTTTGAGCAAAATCTCAAAAATTATCATATGAAGAAACTGCACCAAAAACACACTTAGTGTCTCAGTAAACAGATCCACAATGGTATACATGCAGTGCCAAAACCCTAGCAAACAAGCTCACTCCTGAACGAGCGACTCTATGGACATGCACTTGTCCAAACATGTTGTAAACCTGTGAATCTACTACCTGCAAGCTATAGCTAGCTCAACGTGTATCCGCATATTGCATACATGGCATGAAATTGCACAAATCGTGCAAAAAACTGCTCTTTGAACTACCCCATGCAATCATACATAGTCTGCACTACAAAACAGCACAAACTACGAGCAAAATTGCCTGGAAAATGGCACACTATGTCGTTGATCAGTAAGCACATCGACTTGAAACCAAACGCAAAGCACAACTAGCTGCTTGTGATTAAAATCGCCATCCGAGAGCCATGCTCATGGGAAAAAGTGCTCCGGAATGGATCGTCGAAGCCGCTATGCGATGGTGTGTGCTAATGAAGTTGGAAACTGGGAGTCGTCAAAGCCGAAATTGTTAATACGAGGTCGGGATGCTAGGGGTGTCCGTTGGAGAAAAACCGCTTTGAAATGGGCATGGGAAGGAAGTCGCTGGCGAAGCTATGCTAGAGTGGAGCCAAATCACTCTCGCTTGTTCTCGTAATATCAAAGATGAGAAAGACCTAGTCAAAGCCGCCTTTCGCCACCAGACAGAAGCCATCGTTGAAGCCATAGGTGTTGATGCTCGAAGTCGGTGCCTTGTCGTCGATGCCGAGAAAAAACGCCGAAGTCGAAGACAAATACTCTCCTCTTTTCTTTCTGCCTTTGATGCTGATGCTATCTCTTGCTACCACGTGTGTGTGTGTGTGTGTGTGTGTGTGTACACACCCTTGCACGCATTTTTGAGAAATAGCCATGCTACCTCTCTTCGATTGTGTGTGTGTGTGTGTGTGTAGGTTACAAAAGACCACGGCTCTTCAAAAGAGTAACTCTCTTCTTGCACCAGGTCTGTAAAAGGCACCTCTTTTAAATCCATGGCCATGCATGCAAAGGGTAGTGGTGGAGTGGAGCATTTCCTCAACCAAAAAAAACGTATTTGTGTGGGGGTTGCCGCCTGTGAGAGAAACCATATAAGCGCGAGGCGTATCTGCCAAAGTGGTGGAAAAAAAATTGCACTATTATGCGCCAATAAATGATGTCCCTTCCACACGTTTTTAGATATGCATGGGATGATAACTCCATAAGCCTCTTTTGGGATTTTCCAATTTTTGTTTAATGGGGGCCTTTTTTAAGAGGGGTATCATATGGACCAAAAGAGTTCCTCAAAAAAATTGGTGCAGCTGCCCATGTGGTAGCAAATAAGTATTTATAGGCAGTATGTGTGTGTCCCTCCTTCCAATCCCACACTAGGGATAAAGAGGGGGCATTGGGCCCCCTCTCATGGGGGTCCTAGTGCCCATCATTAAGAGACAGTATGTGTAAGAGTGCCCTAGGTTCACAAGTAAAATTGGATGAACAATATCCCTGTAGGGTTTGCCTGATCAATCTCCATAATTTTGCTTTTTCAAATCCATTTCTACAAAAAGCAGCTACTAGTTGGTGGATGTCTAAACAGGCTTTTAGGGTATCCCAGTTGCATAATAAAATAGGTTTTAGTTGTGATAGGATGACTTTGTGAGCCTAGTTACTAGGTCTATTGCTAGCTCTGTGGATGTACTTTATAGGAGTAATCTGAAGGAGTGTATGATTTTTAGCTAGAGATTTCTGATTTTTTCCACCAATTATGGAGAGGGAAAGATTTAGAAATGTTGTTTCTAAAGCTTTCTTTCCTTCAATGGTGAGCTCTAGTGGTTAGATACCTTCCTTGGTTATGACTTTTAGGGTATCCGAGTTGCTTAATAAAATAGGTTTTTGTTGTGATAGGATGACTTTGTGAGACTAGTTACTAGGTCTATTGCTAGCTTTGTGGATGTACTTTATAGGAGTAATCTGAAGGAGTGTATGAATTTTAGCTAGAGCTTTTTGATTTTTTCCACCAATTATGGAGAGGGAAAGATCTAGAAATGTTGTTTCTAAAGCTTTCTTTCCTTCAATGGTGAGCTCTGGTGGTTAGATACCTTCCTTGGTTATGAACCATTTTGGTTTTTGACAATCTATCCAAAGGATATCATCAAAATACCTAAAAGGGGTGGTTATCTCAATTAACTTTACCCTAGAGGTAGGAGACAACATCATCTTTTCATAGTAGTTGTACTCCAATACATGTAGATAAAGATTACACCAGATGGGTGAACATGCAAGCCCCATGGAAATTCCATTAGTCTATTGGTAGAACTTTTGGTAGCACTAAATGTACCTATGGTTAATCAACCAAGTATTGATATTAATTGCATCATGAAGAGAGAAAGAAAGTCCATTCTTATATTTGGTTTTTGACCAAGTCCCTTCTTGACAAAAAGATGGGAAGTTTTGGAAAGAAACGAAGGGGGTGTTAGCAACCTGGAAAGCACAAGAGTGTGTGTGTGTGTGTGTGTGTGTGCATCACACAAACACTTTCTCTCTTTTCTCCTTCCCTTGCTTCACTGTTGATGCCTGTGTGTATGTATGTGCAACACTCACACCCTTTGCTTTAATTTTCCCCCACAAGCTTTGAGCAACATCATCAAATTAGCTTTGCTAATGTTCCTTCAAGTCCACATCACTGATTAAGCATCCAAGGTGAAAAGCCTTCTTTTGCTTCCAAGCTCACATTCCTTTTGCTTCCATGCTAACAATTCCTCCCTTTGTTTCAAGCTCACCCCAAATTGAACATTAATTTCATTTCAAAAAACACAAGCTCTGTTTCCGCATAACATTATTCCATTTCTTTGCACATTCTCTTGGTTCTTTCTCAAGATCCCGCTCAAAGAGAAGGGTTGCACACACGATGGAAGATCCACTTTGAGTTGCATTAGATCTCCTCTCAGTGCGACCGATTCGTGCCAAATCTACTATCATCAAGCTCAAACTTTCATAGCCGAACTCCGTCGCTTTCGCATATCACTCGAGAAGCCTTCGTCGAGAAGCCATCGTGGGTGTCGTTTCACCGCCACCGCCACCAAAGCTCTGATACCGGTTGAAGAGTGCATGTGCACGGATGCGTGCGTGCACGATGCAGTGTATGCTTGCGGGAAGGGGAGAAGGAAACCTAAGCGTACCAATAATTGCAACAATTTAGTTGTATACTTAATTGGCAAACTAATATGGCCCCTCCATTGATTCATCATGTCTCTAAAACTACCCAAATCATCTTTCAATTTAGACACAATGCTTTTCTATTATGTCTCATTGAGCATAGATTTCTAGGCCACCCAAAGCGCCTTTCCCAACAATTATTCTGACATATCTCATTTGATCAGCCGGTTCATTATAACTTAGATAGAGGGTTGGATAGAATCTTGGTAGCTCCTTGTCCTTCATAGGGATCACATATATCAGTATTGGTGAGTCTGGTACTGCCTCAATGTAGTTGAGGACGATCTGATTATCTTGTTACATCATCTTTCTCAGAACCTTCACCCAGTGGAAAAGACTTTAGATCTGACAGCTCGATGTGCTCGAGTCCGGATCTCCTCGTCTGTCTACAGTGGTGTCGTGGGGCCTGGCCTCTAGTAACCTACAAGCATCATCGGGCCCGGTTCACCTCAGCTTGCTGAAGGGTCACTCCCCTCGGTGGGTCTGAGAGTGGGAGGGGTGTAGCTCTCTGAAAGAATCTGTAAGTTGTGACTGTCTCCACCCCCCCCCCCCCCTTTGAGGTCTCTGTAGGTAGCTGCGGAAGTGTGTCCCTATGCCTCTGTATCGCTAGCAAGTAGCATCCCAAATGTCTTTGATCTCAAGAGTGCATGATATCTCGGAAGGTAGGATGCCCTCTGAATAGGGGCTCGTATCAACCTCTGATCCGCATAAGCTCTGCATCTTCAAACAAAGTTCTCCTCGCTCTCCAATTCCTCTCTGCATACTCTACACACTCTCTCCACCAAGGGAATGTCATAAGCTCTCCCCACCTCGATCTCTAGTCTGTGTGATGTACTCTCAACTGACCAATTGCCACCCGCAAGCTGTGTGGCATGCAGGTGTCCATATAGCATGGTCACTAAATGAACCCATTCTCCAATATGGTAAGAAAATGGTCTCTGTAGTGTGAAGGGGGGATGTGATCCAAGTTTGTCAGATATAAAGCTGCCAGAGATCTTGTCGAATCACTATGTTTCTCTCATTGCACGAGAGATGAAGCTCGAGGGAGTTGGGGTCATACTGGAAAGGTGGCAAACTCTTTAGGTGAAGGCCATGTGCTCCAAATCATGCTCTAATCTATGTGTACCATGCTCTGTCGTATTTGATCTCTGATATTTGTATAGCTAACTCAAATGCTCGTCGTGTGAGTGTCGGTTGGGAGCTCTCACACTCTCTAGATGAAGCAGACCATCTAGAAGAGTGCCTCCACTACCAGAAGGGGGGGGGGGGGGGGGAGGGGGGCAAGCTCTTCCCTGATGATGTCTGACAGCACTTTGTGCTTACCTCGAAACAGGCAAGAAATCATATAGATCTGCGGTCTCTCAATCTGTGCCCATTGGCTATCTGTCAATCCAGAAGCCCATATTGTTGCTACATACATCGAGGCTGGAGTGACTAATGTGTCGAATAGCCACCCCTTCGTGCAAGGCTCCTGAAAGTGTGCATGATGGCATCTTCGATCTAGCATGGCCAGTGCTGCATATCCTCTGGTGAGTCTATCATTGGTGGCATGTGCCATGGAGAAGGGCCCCTGTCTATTGGCGAATGTGACTCCTAGGTAGATGTAGGAGGTGACCAACTCTACTGGTCCTCCTGCCACTGTAAATGTGGCTGCTCGTTGAACTACTCTCGAGGTGTGGAAGATCACGATCTTGGTTTTCCCAAGATTCACTCTAAGTCCCTTGTTTGTACTAAACTCATCCAAAGATCTCAAATGGGTCTGTACCCTCTTGTGACTCTGAAATCAGTAAAATTTCATCAACATATAACATAATGTGGATTGTGGTACTTGCTAGGTCAGCTCCTGCCCCTCCTGCTCGTAGGATGTAGTCAGAGATCTCGTTAATGTAG
This sequence comes from Adiantum capillus-veneris, assembly GCF_014529385.1. Classification (NCBI taxonomy): domain Eukaryota; kingdom Viridiplantae; phylum Streptophyta; class Polypodiopsida; order Polypodiales; family Pteridaceae; genus Adiantum; species Adiantum capillus-veneris. The sequence continues at coordinate 128,861,857 of NC_140932.1, forward strand.
AGTCCAAAGAGGGTTGGGGAGAGGGGGCATCCTTGCTTAACACCAATGGTGCTAGCAATAGACTTTGATATACCGCCTGGGTAGCGAACTCTCCTAGTCACTCTCTCACAGAGAGCATAGATGGCCCATATCATCTCCCCAAGGTATCCCCAAACTCTAGAGTCATCGAAAGAGCCTCTCCCTTGGGACGATGTCAAATACTTTGCGAAAATCCACAAAGCACGAAGTAAAGCCTCTTCTTTCACACCTTTTCCCCATCAATGAGGAATCATAGAACAAGATGTGGTCGATAGTAGAGAAGGTCCACCTTAACCATGCCTGGAAAGGAGTCCGTAGGCCCTCAGCCTCTCGGTAAGAACTAAGCTCAACCTCAAGAGTTGCCCCATATAGCTTGGCCATTGTATGGCCGATCATGATAGTCCTGTAATTCCCAGGGTCCAAAGTGTCTCCAGTCTTGTGGATCCGAACAATGGTGTGCCTGGTCCATTCCGCTGTGAAGAAGGAGGAGCTCATGGGTCGAGCCCAGGAGGTTATGGAATTGGAGGTTGGTTCGGCACCTCATAGAGTTTCTCTGCATAGTCATGCCATATCTATGGATCCTCAATGGGGGTAGTCGATCGTGGATCCTAGAGGGTGTTTCATGCTGTGGCACTGTCCATGCTCATGAATAGGTGGTATAGCTCTAGCTCATGTGCTTCCTTGAAAGCTCACCCCTTTGGCATGTGAGTGTTTTTATCTGGCATCTAGCCTCTTGATCAGTCGTCTCTCGAAGAGTCCGTTGTGCACGTAGCCGGCGGTAGAGGTTTCTGCACTCATCATCGTACCAACGGTTTTGTGGCATGGTCCCTTGGGGGGGGGGGGGGAGTGTGGCTTGTATGGGTGGTATGTGGAAAAGAGCTAATGGCTGATGTCTAAAGAATAGATGTAATGTGAGAGGCAAGCATAGGTAGTGGTGTAGAGGAGTGGAGTAGGAGGAGTCCCTTCTCAACCTCTACCGAGTATAAGGGAGCTAGCTCGTGTGAAATGGATCGTGGTGTGTAAGGGTTAGGCTATTTTTGTCAACGATGCCCCTTCTTCCACATGAGTTATGCATGTTGTGGTGTCCCTGTGGTACACATGGGTACATCCAATGTGCCATGGGTCCTCTTTTCTCATCACGATGGTGTTATTGTTATTAGTTAGGTAGAAAAGCTTTTTTGATGCATAAGTGAAAGATTATCTACCTTAATGAAGAATCATTGTATAATTGGTATTGCAGTGAGAACACAAAGAAAGTGTTCAAGGAAGGTTTGTACTAGAAGAATGAACGTTGTGCTTTTTTTCCTACAGCAATGCGCGGGTCATATACTAGTTATGATTAAGCTTCTTGCCCACTCAGAATGCGCGGGTCATATACTAGTTATGATTAAGCTTCTTGCCCACTCAGATTGAGATTGATTGCTTGAAAAGATTTTTTAAAAAAGCCTGCCAAACTAAATAGTCAAGCTGGATTATGCAACAATAGAAGCAGTTTACTTGGACTGATAATTACAATGACCAAACTTTTGGCAGCACGCCTTCGGGACTCCTCAGGCCGGGTTTAGACGAGCTCGACAAAAATCCACCTCATGTGTTGACTGCCTATAGGTAGGCTTTTCACAAGAGGTAGAGGTAACTATTTATACCAAAGCGATGACCAACCCGCCATCTGACCACTGACAACCTAGTGGTTGTGTTGAAGCCTCGCATCCGTGCGATACGGGATCAACCTGTGTTGTCCGCATTTCATTCTGAAAAGTGTCGGGTAGCACTCCCTTTCCCGGGGGGGGGGGGCGTGGTTTCGCCCATGAAGTGTCTGGTCCAAAAATGTGCACTTCATTTTGGTCCAATAGATTATGCTAGCGTGAACAACGAAGCTCTGTCGTCATCGCGTCCGAACCGGGCCTTACCTTGTTAAATTTGTCAATGGGTCTCCATTTCAAAATTCACACATATTTACATGGCTCGACTTCCCTTTCATTTTATTGTTTGAGAATGCCAAAGTGAACCTTCACATTAATTTTTTTGTGGCGTTGATGTTTGCATTCCCATGACACAAACAATGGCTTTTACATTGAAGGAACCAGCAGCCAGCTGGCCATTTGAACACGCCTTCTGCTTCTTCTTCTTCCCTTTACACGACATAATTTGAGGGCGGGCTACGACATTTCTGCAGAGATTCCCCATCTGCACCCCCGTCCACCATTGCTCCTGTGATATAGCGCACGTTCTTTTTTGCCCCTCACAAGCCCGCCTGCTCTCGAGATCATGTCCAGGAATCTCCAATGTTGGGAAAAGGACCCCTTCTTCTCTGCCGCAGAGCAGGTTCAAGATTCTGCAGATAGGTACGCTCTTTTTTGTTTTCTGGGCATATGTATGTGTGCACACCTTTCTGTCTGCATGCGTTTGTTTGTGATCTTCTGGTTTTTCCAATATCTGTGTTGCTTTAGGGATCCTGCATGCTAAGCAGTCTGGGTCACTTTCCTCTTGCCACTTGCAGGTTAGAGTCGTCATTAAGAGCGTGGCTACATGCAAAGAGTCTGTGCTCAGGTGCTCAAGATAATGGCAGCATCGAATTTTGCAGACGAGAACTTAGCACGGCTTTCGGTATAGCAAAATGGCAGGTTGGTTCTTTTTGTGGATTTCTGTCCTTAGTACTGCGGTGAGAGCGGATAGTACATGTGCCTACAGTGGAAATGTTTTTTTTTCAATGCTAAAAGCATTGTAGCATAGTGTGTTGGTGCACGATGTGTTGCATTTCTGCAGAAAAACCATCAGGATTAGGTCATTCATTACAGGTTCATTTTCAAAAGCTTGTGATGTGAGGTGTATGGTTATGTATTTCGAGAGGGAGGTATATGGTTACACATGCATGTCTCAATTTGAACTTTGTTTGCATATACCTGTGTAACCTTAGAGTTTAGGAGACTGCATACTTGTTTTGCATATGCCTGCGTAGCCTTAAAAGTTTAGGAGACTGCATGTTCCACAGCTGCATTTATGTTAAAAGTTGCTTACATTATGCAAATCAAGCAGTGCTGATGAGTTTATGTAGTGCGCTGTTTTCCCTCATTTGAAGTGGCATCCATTGTGCATTTTAGCATTGATCATGAGTTTATGTAGTGCAAAAGTGCTTCTTGTGCAGACATTCATAAGCATTCCTTGTGGTGCAGCTTGAAGAGTTTGAAAAGGAGGTCTCTGTGCCTGCTTTGGAGCCTCATGTTGAAGATGATGCGCCTCAAAGACGGCAACAGTTTGTGGAGGCTATTAGCAGCCAGCTATCCTCGATCCAAAGTGCATTGCTTTCCTCAAATGATGGGAAGAATTGGAAGATTCTTTCCTCAGTTAGTCTAGGCCAAGAGGAAAGCGATGATTTCACAAATTTTTTGTGCGGGTCTAGATTGAACGCAGGTGGCTCAGCTGTAGATACATCAAGCAGCAGCTCAAAAACCCACACAAGGGGAAAGGACATGGCTTCGGCTAGTTTGTTTAGTTCTAGTTCTGGTATGGATTGCAGAAAAGCCTTGTCTGGAAGTTTGGATGAGTGCTCTTCTTACCAAGAAACGGGTGTTTCTGGCGATTTCAATGAACGCCGCTTGTGCCATGAACCGCACACATCGAAGGAGAATCCAGCTTACATGCACGAAGTGTCTATTGATGTTGGTAATGATGCAAGTAGTGCCCTTGCTGCGACAGGACTCATACATGGAGATCGCGACACAAATGTTGGATGGCGCATTGAGAAGGCAAATGAGCACCAACAAATTCCAAGCGTCAGTGGTGGTTTGAGCAGCTGTACAGAGAGGGCAAGCGGGCACAGCCGAACACTGAGTGCAGGGGCCGGATCGAGTTGCGGCAATGAGAACGGAGAATTGCGGACAGTACACAAACACGCTCCTAGTGGTTTGCCATCGAACACTTGGTCATCTCTTTTCAAAATAGATCTCTTTGCAGGGTCAAGGGTTTCTCAAAGTGTTCTCAAGAGGCTGAAGGATGGAGAGGGTGACCCAATGGATTTATGCGAGATGTGTGATGGAGACATTGAGGCAAAGTGTTCCGATCTCTTGTGTCAGGAAGGCAAACGCTACAAGGGTTGTTCTGAATGGGCACCAATTCTACGAAGCTCATGGACGATGGTTTTGCCAAGCAAGCAGGTTCGAAATATTTCTGTGGTACTGGCAGTGCTTGGACTTTTGGGCTTGTACTTATACTAGGCTGAAAGGTCTACAGTTTTCTTTTTTCATATTAAGCTTCAATTTAACAGCTAGAGGCTAATCATTTTTTACTTCACTCTTCACTCGTCTCTTATGGGAAGTGAACTTTTGCATGGTTAGGTTTAATGAGTTCTTACTGCTACACAGAGCCAGATGAATCCAGGCAACCTTTCACCTCTACTTAGGGAATTTTACTTAGGCTGTTGGAGTTACCTAGCCTTAAGGCTACACAAGGTGAATGTTGAGACGAACTTACTTTTGCTGGGTTGCCCAGTATGCCTACATATGGAATCTATGGTATTGGATGGTGATTAGGGCCTTTATGCTTGTGATTAAGTGGGTAGAGAGAGAGGATTCAGCTATTTAGATGCTGCTTTTTGTGGTTTATTTGGTGCACAAGGAATTTTGCTGCTTATGAAAAAGTATGTTTCAGATGTACTATACCTACCTCAATTCTCAAGAATAGGATAGCAAAAGATGTTCTAACTATACAGGATACTGATCTTAGACATCGGGCTCTCCTCCTTTTGAGGAAGCTGTATAATGAACATCAATCCAGAGAGAGAGAGAGAGAGAGAGAGAGAGAGAGAGAGAGAGAAGAGATTCATAACTCATGGATGTGCTGTTAAGCAGGTTCCTTTGTCTAAAATATTATTAATCTTTTCACTCTGGTTTTGGAATGATGGATGCACTCACATGCAGATTTACCTCCATGCACACGTCTCCCAAGCCCTTATCAGCCAAAGCCTACATTTCGTTTTTGCACACTTTAAGACATTTTAGAGCACCAATTCATGGCAGTTTTGAAAGGGTCTAGGGTACTCTGCTTGCAATGGTTTTAGTGGTAGTTACTCTTTGCGAGCGGAGCCCTGTAACCACAAGAGAGATTGAGGCTCTTTTCTTCACTCAGCTTTAGAGGAAACAATGATAGTGATGCTAGGTCTTGCTGTCTCATTTTATTTTGTTATTTATAGGGGCTTGTTTACCCACACCAGCCTAACCGTCTGCAGACTTTCTCACAAGCACTGTGTACACTCTTAAACGTTGAGCTTGTAGGCCATCAAACTTCGATGGATGGGCCTGATGTTTGATCAGCCTTGTATAGCCATTATCAAATTGCTATACCACAATTAAATGAAGTTGTCTTGAAAATAAACCTCTTGTTATTAGCTCTACAGCATGTGAGACCATATAACTTCCTTTTTTATTGCTTAATACCACTAGAACAACTAGTTGCAAGGTGACTCGGCCATATGACGACCCCTATATCTTAGGATTTTTTTGGGTCGTAAAACCTACAGGTCTCTCTATGAACTTCAGCAAGACATTGGGAGAAAGTTTGTTCTCATGTGGCTGAAAGGATTCTTACAGTGAACTAACATGAAACATGGGATCCACTTGCGATGTCTTGAGCAACTCAAGTGTGTGAGCTATGTCCCTAATTTATTAAAGGATTTAAAAGGGTCCACATTAATACTACACTTTTATATCTTCATGGTTTCGAATGGGTACAAACCTTCAACAATCTCACCTTCATAAAAGGTGGTAGGTCTATCCTTTTTGTTATCATACATGATTTTGTATTACATATGCTCTCTCTTGTTGCGTTCATCTTGTCATTCATATCTTCAACGAAATCCTTGACAAGACCGAATCTTATCCCAACAGAGAACAACATGAATGATGTGAATTCTCTTTCCTATTTCAGGTTCATTCTTTTTAACTCATTTGTACAAGTTATAAAAGTCTTGCACTCTTGTATAAATCACCTTATCAATTTCATAGCCAAAACTAGATTTAGAATCCCTTTCTTCTCCATGAAGAGTATGATTATCCTCATCAAATGATTTAAGAGAGATTTTTATTTCTTCACAATCAATGATTTTTTTTATTAGTCATCTAATTGATACTAATAATATATCATGCATACCCATGTTTATGACAAAAAAATTACCCTTACGATTATGACTATTCAAAGAAAAAGACAGGTTTTTAATTAGTTCTTTCGTGAATCTTTTATTATCACCAGTTAAATCCTCGAGTCTCTTAATTTTTCAGTTTAGTTGCATGTTTAATTTCTCAATCAATTCAAAGAATAAGAAACAATGTGTATTACCCAAATCTATTAAGAAATTCAATTTAAATCTCAAATTTTACGCATAAATTTGATCACAGAAGCTTTCAAAGAATTCATCAAAGATGTAAGCATTAGAAAAGAGGGTCAAATGACATACCTTTATCATGTGCATCGCTAATAGTCTTCACTTTAGTCATCTTGCTCTGTAATACCTTATCGACCACTTTATTTGGGCATTCGAAAGTGTGGTGGTCTTGTTCTCCATATTGAAAGCATAATCCAAATCTTCCAGTTCTCCAACCACCCGCGCTTCCAAATCTTTGTCTGTCTTTCTTATGTTGTCAAACTCATTAAGCCTAGCCTTCTTGAAGAATTATTTGACTATAGCTTCTCCCGCATCATCATCCTCATCATCGCCATCGTAGCTTTTTTACTTCTCCTTCCTTTTATCTCCACTTGCATCTTCTTCTTTCATTTATCTCTACTTTCATCTTCTTCAATTGTTTCTCGTATTCTTTCATCGTTGTCGCAGAATCAAAACTGCTTTGATACCACTTGTGATGTGAACACGGGAGACCAAAATAGATTGATGAATAAGAAAAATACATAGTACATAGAGTGAATAGATAAAATAGAAAATCTATAAAATAATGATTACAAGAAGAGCATAGCTTGTTTCATTACTTCCCGACCACCCCCGAGCTATCTCAATTTCAATCTCAATCAAACTTTCACTCTCAATCACAATCGCAATCTCAATCTCAATCTTGGTCACAATCACACTCTCTCTTAATTTCAATCACACTCTCAATCTTACAACGATCATAATCCGAATCGCAACAAGATCACAATCTCAATATCATGACACCTTGCAAAAAAGAAAAAAAAATCTTACCTTTGGTCGCACCTGCAGATTCACGCAGAGAAAGCTATAAAAAAAGGTGAGGATATGACAAAAAGCAGAGCCGCTCATTGGTCAGATCTAGAGAGAACTGCACTCTTGCATTGTTTTCCAGAACTATAGCTTAACCCCTTCATTTTTCAAAGGGTTATTGCAGCAACAGCAGGGTTTCTACAATCAGGCAGAGAAAATCTCATTTTCTAATATTGAACTCCTTCCTCCCCCCACTCCCTCCACTGTCCATGGGTGTGACTCTGCTCTAAGAAACCCTATCCAAAAGAGGTGGGTGTCAGGGTCACATAATCTCTCTATACAAAAGCACTCGGCCAATGAACTGATTCAAAGGCTACGCACATGACAGAGGTTTCAGAGATAAAGGTTTGTCTCCTGAAATGTAGGAAGCTATCGCACAAGCGCAAGCTCTGGCCAAAAAAATTGCCCTCTCACTATTTCCTTTTAACCTGGATTATAGGTGCAAAAGCCCTTCTTTTGTGGATTTGACGTAGCGGGTGGAATCTCCCTTCCACATCATATTTTTCTACTACTGTGGTGCTTTTTGTGTTCTGTGTTCCATGTGCTCACCCTTTTGAAAGATTCTTCACCGATTGATTCAAAAGCTTATCCAATTCACTCAAGTTCCAAGGTTTATTGATGGTGTATAGTCTGTGCAAGATTGAAGGCTTATTATTGAAGACCACTGGCTTGCCTATGTGCTCAGCTCTAGATGATCACATTGTTTTTTTTTTGGTTCATCATGCCGATACCATGCCATGACATGGTAGCTACTCAAGAGGTTCACTATATGTAAACCCTCTATATCATGTGTATTTAAGCCCTATTTACAAAATCCCATTATCTATGAAATTTTTATGAACCCTTTTCCTATTGAATCTATAAGTATCCCTTTTAATTGGGGCCCTTTTGTATGTAAAAATTGTATAAAACATGGATTTTGAAAACACCTTCTACTAAAATCATGTGCTATATTTACATATTACAAAAAACTGGATGATAAGGTCATTATATGTGTTTTGTCCTGGGGATTCATTGATGGTGACCATACGGTAATACATGAGTGTAAGGAAGGGGGTGCTATATAAGGGAATATAAGTACATTAAGAAAGAACCCATTTATAGGGGTGTCATTTGATGCATGCATGTGGCGGCCCCTTATTATCACTTGTGAATCCCCCAAGTATTTTTGTTGGTTATAGTTCGTAAAGCAAGGGCTATAGGTTGTATCATACAGATCCTAATATATATGGATTAGTTAAGATGTATTTTTTGTAGGAGCTCACAGGGTATGTATCATACATTGTTTCCTCTTTTGGTGGTCAAATACACAGAGAACATTACAAGGTAGAAATGAGGCTATTATTGATGCACATATATGTGATGTACTTGATGAGGAAAGGGCTATTAATGAGCAGGCTAGAAGTATGCTAAATTGGCTTTATGTGATAGTTGAATGCACTTGTTTCTAGTTGTATGCACTTCGGTTCTCAACATGCCTCGTATTTATCAAATTTCTTTGCTTTGGTGTTTTGTGAGTGTGTGTAATTTTGGAAAACTTATCTCCTTCATCTAATGTTTTGGAAATCTTTGCCTAATGCTTTGGAAAGCATATTTAATCCGTCGGAGTTTTTGCTGCTTGAAGATCTCCAATTATATCTATTGTCGGCGGCTAAGCAATCATTGTTAGCGTAAGACCTACTTTGATATGCATGTGACATTTGCCTGATTGATTGATATTTTTGTTGACTAATTGCTCCATTATAAATGTTGCAAAGCTACATCCACAATTGTTTATTTAGAGATGTCCACGGCCATTAACATTGCTAAATGCCAAAAAGTTTGTGTTTTCCCTCAAGCTTTGCCACTTAGAGGTGTCGAGAATTATATGTGAATGACATATCTATTTGTGGGTAGACGAGGTCTTTGAAGGTGAAATTTTTGCCCTACCACCACACTCGCCACCACACAAATTCTTTGTCCATGTCAATGGTCATAGCTTGGGTAGATAGATCATGAGATCCTTTCGGTACTTTGAGGGCTTCCATGATTTATCTTCACCTTGACCGACTCTTCATCCTTTTCAGTGATGGTTGATCTTCCATCATATTGCATGCTTGACATGAGCTCATGGGCTAGCACATAATTGGTACCCATGGTGGTAGTTGAAATATTTTTTGATTGGAGATACTTTATCATTTTCAATACAATCAATTGGAGCTAAATTCCCGTTGCAGCATTCACTACTACTCTACCGGTTGTAGCCGTAAGCTTGCCTATAAAGATGTTGAAGGTCATTCTTTTGAGCTACCCTTCTATGGCTTCATGTGAGGTTAATCCCACCACTTTGTAATAAGGAGGTGCAAACATGTCAAATTTAACATGACTTAAAGAAATGTCCTGCAAAATTGGATCCTCTTTAAGCCACATCAATGTCACTAAATCCCAGATTTAGGTAGCCATTTATCCTTTGGGAGGTGGTCATTCACTTGATTAGGTCTTCATTATGCATGAACAAAATGGTTATTATGTTTTTTATTAGCTAGTCATTTGGTGATGCTTTGAGAGATGGTCGCTTACTCGGCTAGGTTGTCCATTTGCAAAAAACAAATGGCTACCATGTTCTATTGTTGGTTAACCATGTGTCGAGCATTTGCGAGATGGTCTTTCACTTGTTAGATCTTTTATATGCACGTAACAAATGGTTAACATGATTGTAACACGAGAGGGTGCGATAAATGGTCGTTAAATCAACTTGGTCTACCATTGTCCAAATCGATTCGTACACTGCTTGCTAGTGTTCTTGTCATCATGCCTTGAAAACGGTCATTAAATCAACTAGGTGTGTCATTTCATAAGTGACAAGAAATTTCTGTATGATGCTTGATGCTTGTAGAATATGTATACTAGGCTTGATGTTCGCCATGAATACTAATGTTTTTCTACACTTGTAGCTTGGTGCCAATGTTATTAACCCTTGTTTTGTAAGTAAATGGCTTTGTTCATCCTCGCCCCTAAGGTTAAAATATATGTACTCATTAAGTTGTGCCATTGTAGATAGTATGTCGATTAGTCATATAGACAACGTCATGGAAGACAAGAATCACTTTGAGAAGCTTGTGACAAAGGTCATTCGCATTGTCAAGCACATGAAGGTGCATACGATGCAGTTATTAAGCACATGGTATACAACGTACTTCGCCACTTTCAGTAAGTAGTGATGGATGTAGGATATGATTCACTTGCACACTTAGATTCAGTAAGTAGTGATGGATGTAGGATATGATTCACTTGCACACTTAGATTTTGCAAAGCTAGAGCAATTTTACACAAAGTCTAAGTCAGAAAACGAGAAATAAACATGCAAAATCCATAGGTACATGAGTGATTTTGAGAAAAAGAGGTGACAATGGTGGAAACACATGGAGAAATCCTCAACAGAGGTGAAGCTTACAACAGCTCAACAGAGGTGAAGCTTACAACAGCTCAAAGTATGTCCCATGGGCCACATCCATTATCACATTCGGCAAAACCATTTGACTACTTTAACAATAGAAGTGTGCAACCAACATGGGGCACAAGCTTGGCAAAGTCTCATATGGCATTGTATGTCAATGCCATATAGTGGGTTTGTCTCCCTAAGAATGTTATGCATAGAGGGACTCTCTATGGCATTGAGCATACCAAGAAAGCACCTTGAGTGTTAATCCTCCCCTACTTCAATGGGGGGAGCCTCAAAAGCATAGTGGAAGAGGTAGTCCCACCCCTAAAGGCGCATAAATCTCTATGATAACAACAGGCTCAAAAAAGTAGTAGAAGAAAATGATCTCAAAGCATGAGATAGAGCAAATCAAAGGCATACTCTCTTCTTTCCCGCAACTTTCCATGCTTTGGTGCGCACAATGTCTTTTACCCACGAAGAGGATTATACCCACAATTATCTTCATTCGTGGAATGTTGTGTTGGATTTCACCAAAGGTGTGGTAGCATGGGGAGGCATCATTGATTCGAGCCTTACTTTGAGAGACGACATCGAGAAAAGTCCCACTAGCATCACCTATGTCATAATAACTAATATCTAATTCTCCTAAATGATTTTCTCTTGTTAAACTGATCATTTAATATGGGGAAGTACCAGGGGAGAAAAAGCTAGAATATTGGTAAGGCTAGCAGCCTAGTCACGGTAGGGATCCAAAGGGGTGCCATCTACAAAAGAGCAATGTGCATGAATGGTGCTTCAAAGACCTTAGGGTTTAGCCCATCAAGACTTCCAAAATGCTAAGATTCCAAAATTCAAAGGTAAAGTCCAAATTAATATGGGGAAGTACCAAGGGAGAAAAAGCTAGAATATTGGTAAGGCTAGCAGAATGGTCACAGTAGGGATCCAACGGCGGGAAAATAGGGATCCAAAGGGGGGCCATCTGCAAAAGAGCAATGTGCATGAATAGTGCTTCAGAGACCTTAGGGTTTAGTCCATTAAGACTTCCAAAATGCTAAGATTCCAAAATTCAAAGGTAAAATCCAAATGGTCAAGCTTAACAGAATTGGATGCTTTTGTGAAGACCATAAAGCCCTTCACATATCCCTAGATGGGAGGGGGCGAGCCCTAAAGGTAAGGAAAGAGAGAGAAGAGGTGAGAGAACACACACACACACACACACACACACACACACACTCAAGGCTTCCCTTTACACAAAGGGCATAGTGGACACATGTCAGGTTCCTAGCCCAGTTGCCCCCAAAGTGCATTCAAATCCTATTGGACGGCCATACAGGTGGACCAATGAGAATTAGGCTAGAGTAAATTTAGTTTAATTTATTAAAAAACACTTGATAAAAGAACCAATGAAAATTAAGTCTCCTAGAAGATTATTGGACAACCTGCCAAGGGGTCCAATTGGGCTGCTTAATTCCTATTGGCCAGAAGGGAAAAAGGTCCAATGGGTATTTAAACGTAATATTTGAATTATCTAAACTCTGACTAAAGGCGAAAGAGGGACACTTGTTACAAGGCTCTCAACTTTGCCTCTTATTTCCTATTGGCTAAGCTTGGTATGAGCCAATGAGGTGCCAGCAAGAGGGGTCGACCAAGAGAGAGAGGGGGCTGATTTTGCAAAGGCATTATCACACACACACACACACTCACATAAGCTCATGTGTGAAGTAAAGAAGACTATCTCCTTCTCAAGCTTTATGGAAAGCTCATCAACTACTCTAAGCTTGTGAGAAGGGAGGCCTACACCAGCAGCTCTTGGCTTTGTGATGCAAATCCATCCAATATCCAAGCTCCAATGCATGCTCATCTCCTCTACCATGCTAATTACTAAGCTATGCTAATCTATTAAGAGTGATTATGTGAGGAGAAATACTTCTTTCTCGTAAGAATACTTCACACACTCACACAAGCTCATGTGTGAAGTAAAGAAGACTATCTCCTTCTCAAGCTTTAATGGAAAGCTCATCATCTACTCCAAGCTTGTGAGAAGGGAGGCCTACACCAACAACTCTTGGCTTTGTGATGCAAATCCAGCCAAGAGCCAAGCTCCAATGCATGCTCATCTCCTCTACCATGCTAATTACTAAGCTATGCTAAGCTATTAAGAGTGATTATGTGAGGAGAAATACTTCTTTCTCGTAAGAATACTTCTTCTTCATCTAGATCTACTCTCATACCCCGCTCGCTCTCACCATCTTCAAAGGTGTGTGAGGTCTTGGGCCTGAGACCGTGAGAGAATTGATGTTGTGTTTTCAAGTGTAAGCTTGGTGCTTGAAGCTTCCATCTTCATTGCACCAGCAAGTTATTGAAGGAACACAAAGTATTGTATTGTAAAATGTCTCCCTTGATGGGGGAAACCTATAAATTAAAAATCCTTTTGGAGGGGGGACCGGCTCTATGTAAATTTGGTCATCAACTGTTGTCAATTGCTTAATTTCTCTCTCTTTTTGAAGTATTGTTCATGCCTATCTAACTAGGTACTATGCTTTTGTTGCTCTCTCCATCCAAGCACTCTTGCTATGCTCATTAGGAATCTATTCTTAATGAAATGCTCACTATGTCTATGTTATTTTCCTCTACACACAAGTTACTAGACCATTAAATGTTACAACCTGCAAGGTAGAGTGTCAACATCAGCCCTGACAAGCACCCAAGATCCTATAGATGCGATCAGCTTGTCCATGGAGCAAGGCTTTAGATGTATATGCCTTGGCATGGATGATTAATATGTTTGCCATAGTTTGTGTAGAGTATACAAAGTTCCACGAAATTCCCTCAATTGGCAACGTCGCCAGCAAAATATGTTTAATTTGAGATTGGATGGTAGCCACTGAGGATATGAAGACAATGGATGCCTTGGATAAACATCTCATTTGAGGGGTGCCTTCACTCCATGCCAAATGGCGAAAGATTTGTATCTCCTCTATGATCAAGAAATGTATTACTCTAATAAGAAAGGTTGATTTGAAAATCTTTGCTTCATGGTGCAATTTATTAGCATTTTAGGGTAGTAGTTGAGTGTGGTTCAAGTGTTATGGTGTACTTCTCTAAGAGTTGAGCATGTGCTCAAGCGATATTTAGGAGAGTGAAATTCATTTTCTATAATCAACAAGTAGTTGAGCATGGCTAAAAAAATATATGGTGTAGTTGAATAAGAGAACATTTTTTAGCAATTGGCGTCGCAATGATTGACTTACATGTTTGAGTGTATGGGTTCTTTTTCATGTTGAGGGTTGCTCCCATTGTAGCCAATCTTAACTTTGGTGTCCCTCTATTGAAGTGGGGTGGCCCCCTATCAGCCTATGTATCTGTGGTATCTGAGAAATGCCATGGCTCAATACAAGCATGGCTTGAATTTGTAAATTTCTTGGTTATGCTAATATAATATACACACCATTGTGAGTTCTGCAAAAAAAAAGAGAATATTTTTGAATAACTCTGAGCATGGCTTAAAAGTCTATGGTGTATTTGAATGTGTCTTGGGCATGGCTCATAATTTTGTGGTACTATATTTTTTGCAGCTAGTTTAGAATGTGAAATTTATGTTGGTTTATGTTTCTAAATGTGTGGTATGCCAAAAGATGACGTTTGATAGAGGGAAGCAACCTGGATTGCTTCAACATTTGTTGATCCCTAATTCACCATGGGAGAGCATATCCATGGATTTTATCTTTGGATTGCCCAAGTCTATCCATGGGAAGACGGGAATATGGACGATAGTAGATAGGTTCAGCAAACAAGCTCATTTTATACCTGTCAAAAAGGCTATCAAAGCCCATCAAATGGCAACCCTCTTCTCATCACAAATCTTCAAGTATCATGGGTTGCCAATGGCAATAGTGTCGGATAGAGATCTAGAATGACCAGTAATTTTTGGAAGGGTCTCTTTGAGAATTTAAGGACAAGGCTAAACTTCTCTTTGGCCTATCACCCACAAACGGATGGCCAAAGTGAAATAGCTAACCTAATAATTCTTGATCTACTAAAGGTTTACATAACGGAAGTAGATCAAAGGTCCAATGGGAGAAGTACTTACCCTTGGTGGAGTATGCCTACAATACTATTGTACATACCTCCACGGGAAAAGCACCTTTCATGAGGGAAGATCAAAAAGTCCCTTTTTACCTAAGGTACACGGAAAGATCTTTGTTGCAGATGAGTATAGACGAGACCTACAGGAATCTTTCCAAAAGATTAAGAATGCTATCTGTATCTCACAGCAAAGGCACACGACGGGTAAGAATCCTACGGGACACCAAAAGTACTATGCTAAGTTAGAAAAAAGGTAATATGGTCCCTTCCAGTTTTTTAGACCAATCAATGAGATGGCCTATCAACTCAAGTTGCCAGTCATTAGCTCATACACAATGCTTTCCATGTGAGCCTACTAAAGCCTTACAAAGGAGAGCCACCTCAAGAACCAACTATTGAAGACCCACCCCGACAAGGACCAAGAAGAGGTGCTGCAGGTCGAGTCCATTCTCTGACATGAAGACAAGGTATTGAGAGGCGGTAAGATTATCCGACGGTATCTTATTAAGTTTAAGAACTATCATTTTGAAGATGCTAGATGGATGCAAGGCATACAATTAAAGGATAACCTAAACCTTGTCAATGCTTACAATGCTTCCCTAGAGTAAGCAAATGTACAAATGTTTAAAATGAACAAAGCTGTCTTATAAGACTCTCTTTTTCTTTATTGTGCACAAATGTTAAGAAGCATGCATGCTTAGAGTCAAGTTTGCGGAGACGACGTCTCCCAAACACCAAGTAGAGCTTGTCATTCTACTATGGAAGATTGATAGGACTAATGCGCAGACGTATTTGTGGTAGCTTAGGCTATCAAGCACCAAATGGATTAGTCATCCATTCTGGAACGATGTCGTAGGGTAAAATAGGGGTCCTCTACCCGCTAGGAAAGGACTGATGACTAGGCTTTATCTTCTCTACCCCATAGGCGAGGACGACTATGATTTCAAAAGAGCGGTAATGCCATAATAACTAATATCTAATTCTCCTAAATGATTTTTTCATGGTAAACTGATCATTTAATATGGGGAAGTACCAGGGGAGAAAAAGCTAGATTTTTGGTAAGGCTAGCAGACTGGTTACAGTAGGGATCCAAAAGAGGAAACATAGGGATCCAAAGGGGAACCATCTGCAGAAGAGCAATGTGTCAGAAATGGGCTTCAAAGACCTAAGGTTCAGCTCATTAAGACTTCCAAAATGCTAAGGTTCCAAATTTCAAAAGGTAAGTCCAAATGGTGAAGCTTAAGAAAATTGGATGCTTTGTAATTGTATACAAAGTCTTCCTAGATCACTACATGGGAGGGGGAAAGCCCTAAAGGTAGGGGAAGAGAGAGAAAGAGGTGAGATAACACACACACACACACACACACTCAAAAGAAAGAGGTAACACACACACACACACACTTAAAGGCATTCCTTTACACAAAGGGCATAGTGGACACATGTCAACTCCCTAGCCCAGTTGCCCCAAGGTGCATTCAAATCCTGTTGGATAGCCATAGAGGTGGACCAATGAGAATTAGGCTAGAGTACATCTAGTTTAATTCATTTTAAAACACTTAATAAAAGAACCAATAGAAATTAAGCTCTTTAGAAGACTATTGGACAGTCTCCCAAGGGGTCCAATGAACATCAACAGCCCAATGGCTTGCCTGATTCTTATTGGCCAGAAGACAAAGGAGTCCAATGAGAGTTTAATTGCATGAATTAAATACCTAAAGCTCTTACAAAAGGGGAAAGGGGGACACATGTCAAAAAAGCTATCACTTATGCTTCTCAATTATCATTGGCTAAGCTTTGCATGGTCCAATGGGGTGTCAACATGAGTAAAATGCAAGAGGGGTCGACCAAGAGAGAGAGGGGGCTGATTTTGGCAAGGCATTATCAAACACACACTCACACAATCTCATGTGTGAAGCAAGAAGACTCTTTCTCCTTCTCAAGCTTTAATGGAAAGCTCATCATCTACTCCAAGCTTGTGAGAAGGGAGGCCTACACCAACAACTCTTGGCTTTGTGATGCAACTCCAACCAAGAGCCAAGCTCCAATGCATGCTCATCTCCTCTACCATGCTAATTACTAAGCTATGCTAAGCTATTATGAGTGATTATGAGAGGAGATATACTTCTTTCTCGTAAGAATACTCTTTCATCCTCTCAATCTACTCTCATACCCTGCTAGCTCTCACCATCTTCGAAGGTGTGTGAGGTCTTGGATCTGAAACCATGAGGGAATCGATGTTGTGTTTTATAAGTGTATGCATGGTGCTTGAGGCTTCCATCTTCATTGCACCAGCAAGTTATTGAAGGAACACAAAGTATTCTATTGTAAAATGTCTCCCTTGATAAGGAAACCTATAATACAAATTAGCCTTTTGAAGGGGGGACCGGCTTCATGTAAATCCAGTCCTCAACTGTTATCGATAGCTTAATTTCTCTCTTTTGAAGTATTGTTCATGCCTATCTAACTAGGTGTTATGCTTTTTGTTGCTCTCCCCATCCAAGCACTCTTGCTATGCTCATTAGGAATCTATTCTAATGAAATGCTCACTATGTTTATGCTATTTTCCGCTACACACAAGTTACTAGGCCTTTAAATGTTACAGTTGTGGATAATGAAAAGGCAAAGAAGGCCTTCAAGCACCTGAAACAAACGGCTTCCACAACACAATTGATGACACTAAATGCATTATCAATCGCACGTCTTGATGAGCCCCTTCACAAGGATTGCAATAAGGAGAAATAGGCAATAAGTAGCACAAAAATGGTGAAGAACATGTGGCACAGAGTCTTGAATGATTACATCATGACGGGTTGTTTGTAGCTCTTCAAGAGCAAGACCTTAAGGGATCCTAGAACCTTTCACTATGAACATGACACCAACTCTCTTGTACAGTTTTGTGCAAGCTCATAACACAAAACAATCTAACTTCATAAGTAGTCAAAAGAAATTTTAAGCATTTTGTCACTTATCTATGCATTGTGTAACTTCAAATTTATTTACAAGTCTCGTGATGTTATTTTGTGTGCAACTCCTATATAGTCAGTCTATGTAGTGGCACTAGTTTATATGAAACGTGAATCTAAATTTAGTACTTGCAAAGCTTACCCAATCTTAAAAACAGTTATTCCAAGGCATCCTTGAAAACAGAAAAAAGGTACAGGAAGACAAAAATTACAAATATTTGTACAAAATCATGTGTTTTGCATCATTAGAAATAAGAGATACATTTGGGTTCAAGTGCCATGAGCTACCGAGCAAGAGACTAACCAAAACGGCTTCTAACACGCGACAAATTGTACTTCGGTCGCAAATTATCCTTCATCCCTGGCATAGAGTACATGTTCTTTAATAGGCAAACAGACTGCTTCTCTACATCTAGCCCACTATCTGCATCGCATCTACTACATTCTTTTCATATGTCTACTTGGTGTCATTTCATTGTAGTCGTTTGCTTTTATCTTCTCTATGAGCTCATCATTGCAATACATGTACACAAAATTCTATGTTTTGAGTGCAACAAGCGATTTCTCATAATAGAATGCACATACTTGTAGTTGCTCTAATTTTATTCGGAGCTCGAATTAGAAGTGCATTGGGAAAGCATCTTCACAACCAATTGATGCAAGATGGGGATTGACCTCCATTCATCCACTTGTATTTAGTCAATTTAGTCACTGTTGTAGCCTGATCATCAATCCTCATAGACCACTCCACCACATCATAAAAATGATCTATGACCTTCTTGAGCCAGAGTATCTCAAGATGTTTTGATGGATTTCTTGCTCTCCACTTGACACCATCAAAGTCACAATTTGGTGATTTAACAGCAAGATAGCAAGTTTCTTGTTTGATGGCATCTTTCTTGATAAGGCTCTAAAATGCTTGGCAGCCTATTCTACCCAAACACCCTTGCATTTTCCTCCTTGGATTCTTGAATTACCCCAAAGCTGATGCTCCGTGATCTTAGCCGCAACTCCCCAATTCTAATAGACCACAAAAATTACACTTCCACTCAATGAACATGAAAACCTTGACAACAAACCGCCACTTAGATTACACTAATTTTTTGTCATCTTTTCTGTCGCTAATTTGGGATGTACAGCATTTGAAGGTGGTCGATGGGTAGCGGAACATGTCCTTTTAGGGATATTGGCTTGTTGATGTTAGCACAAAAATGCTAGCTCGATAAATTTTATGTTGATCAAACTTCAAATCTGTCACCGACAAATTAATATTAGCTCATGCTAAAAATCAGGTAAGTCTCGTACTAAGAACCTGGTAAGCCCATTCTTTTTATAAAAAAACAAAACAAACAAAAACCTCATAATAAGAATCTGGTAAGCCCCCTTAAAAATTAAAAAAATCAATAACCTTGTGCTTCCAAATAATCCAAAGAAATTCACTTCAAACTTTGTTCCAATACAAGGGAGGTTAGAAATTAGGAGTAAGAGTTGCGTCCCGCTGCATGCGTGCAAGGCATAGAGTGCATAGGCTCTTGCACTACAAGGGAAAACATAAACATATAAAGTAAACGAAAATGCTAAATAGTAAACATGGACACAAAAAGTAAACATGGATAAGCCGTTTAAATCGGACGGCACTCCGTGCCTCTGCTTTTGTGCGCATCGTTCCTCGCCGCCGATCCCACGACGGGGTCTTCATTTAAGACCCTGTGTTACTTAGTCCCGAGGGCGGAATACCATAGTTTCCTTTGTCCATTTGTGACTTTAACTAGCAAGGGCTAAAATTACACAAATTAGACACATTCCTAAGGCCCCAAATGACCACTAATACGTATGTAATGTCCTTAGATTTTATGCATATTAGACATTACATACATTTTAGTGGTCATTTAGCCAGCCCTAGGAATGTCCTACACACTGCATATATTACTAGACAAGCTTATAGAGCGATGAGGGGATAAAATCATCTGGCTTTTGCACTCTATATTCCCTTTGACCCTACACATTTGCCCACAGATATCTCCCCCACCGACTCTAAACGGCAAGAAGAGGGGAGCAACCTTGAAAGCTTCACGAAATGCTATTCGACAAAGCTTGTGGCCACAAAAGCATACCATAATGGAACTTGTACAAGCAAGATGCCTTACACATTGCCAAACCTACAATCCTCATAGTCATCAAAAGCACTCAAAAGATTCTCTAGCAAATTAGTTGTAGATACTAGACTTTGTTCAATCCCATCCATACACCTATTTTGGTCAAATGTTTTAAGTCACATAACTACAAACTTACAAGCTCATAATGAGACACCAACAATTTACACCACAATGAATTTTGATGAAATTTGTCTCATGCATAAGAAAGGGTGAGAGAGTACGTGCTCAAAGCAACCTCACAGCACCCAACACTTCAATATGCTCTTCACAACCCTTCTTCCCAAATCCCATGGCAATAATCTCATGGTTTAAAATCACTAGTGACAAGTACTACAATACATGCGTTCTCGACAACCCGTCTTCCCAAACCCCATCCTACATGCCCCTTACATATATAATATTCTGTAACAATGACCATAATCACATACAACTCTCAATCACGTTTGCATTTTTAGACAAAAACCAAACAAGGTGTTCAGCAGCTATAACTGCACAAACTTAAATTAGCCTTAATGAATCCTTCTAAAAGCAGTCAGTTTCAAAGGACGTCATCAGGTTGTCTATTAAGAGTTCTCCTTACAATTAAGAAAACCTGATTCAAAAATTTGTACGCCTTTCTCCTTGTTCACTACGCTTTTCTCCTCGTTCGCTATGGCACGTTGTGACGTGCCAAAAATTACACCAAATTGCAATAGTTTAAATTTGATTTTGAAGTCCTCGGACGGTGAATACTACCAGCATTTCTAAACCAAACCATCCATACTAAATAAGCAAGATGATTGACACTTGAGATTTGAGGAGTTGGATTTGTCCACAGAATTTGATATGTTGCTACGTGTTCAAAGGCCACCCTTCTCCGAAGACAACACAAAAAAATTCAAAAGGAAGCCCTTTTCTAATTGTAAATGGCTAGCAACGTACTCTTTGAACGCTAATGCAAGTTCAAAACCTTTGCATGCTGGGAGCCATCTCATTTCTACATGGGCGACTCCCTACAAACCCTCTATGCCAATCTCTAAATGATGGGAGCGATAAGCAGCAGATAAAATTAAGACATTGCCAAATCAATAACATAAACGAGGGAGGATTTCTCTCTCTCTCTCTCTCTCTCTCTCTCTCTCTCTCTCTCTCTCACACACACACACAAATTCTAGGATTGCGACTTACCACAGCATCATGAGCTTCTATGAGAGAGGCACCACATGCCTAGCTAGGTGCAGTTGGGGGCAGGGGCATTGCAAGTGATTAAACATTACAAAAAAACAATTGAGCACGCCAATTTTCCTGCATGAGAAAGGTATCAAAATCTTTGTGCGAGCTGCAGTAGAAGAACGAAATGCTAGTCCTGACCTTTTTTGCAAGTGAAAGAAGGGCTGCACGTGCCCAAGAAGGTTAGAATAAGCAGGGCACAGAGCAGCCCCATGAAGGATGATACAAGGGGACAAAATTTTACTCCTGCAGAGGAATTTGGTGGTGGTGATGATGGGGGAAGAAAGCGTCAAAGTCCGGAACCATGAAGAACCGCGAGAGATGGCACGGCGTGAAGGTGAGACGTAAACAGGGCTTGCGCTTGCGGGGAGCAGGGGGGCATAATCTAACCTGCGGTATAATGCAATCCTTGGCCCTGGGTGTATAGCACCCATCATTCTCCTCTGCTCCTAACTCCACTTCGCATGATGAGGGTCTCTCTCTCGTTCTGCTGCTACTCCAACTCTCCCCTGGCTCCCCCACCACCACCATTCTGCTTTCCCCCTCCCCTGCTCCTTCCAAGCTTCCGTGGCTGCTGCTCTCCTCTTCTTCCCATGAACTACTCCGTGCCTCTTTCAAACTGCTGCTAAACGTAGAAGCAGACACTTCACCCTCACTCCATTCCTGAGTCCCTTCCGATGAATTGGGGCATCCCACACGCTGTTGATACTCTGGGCTTCTGGAAGAGTTCACAAAGCTACTGCTCTTCTGCGACATTGAAGGTGAGCTGAGGTTTTTAAAAGTCTGTTGGGAGCTCACGTTGCTGAGCGATTCCTCTCCTCCATCAGAGTCACTAGCGAGAGAACATGCGGGAGGCATCGTATGATGGCTCGTTCTCCAGAAGCGGAAGTGAAGCCCAATGAGGAAGATGAAGGGTTGGGGTTCTGGGGAACGCAAGAATTGTGAAATTGGTGAGGGGCGTGTATGTGTATGTGAGAGAGAGAGAGAGAGAGAGAGGGAG
Source organism: Adiantum capillus-veneris (assembly GCF_014529385.1). Taxonomy (NCBI): domain Eukaryota; kingdom Viridiplantae; phylum Streptophyta; class Polypodiopsida; order Polypodiales; family Pteridaceae; genus Adiantum; species Adiantum capillus-veneris. The sequence continues at coordinate 128,883,935 of NC_140932.1, forward strand.
AGAGAGACCTCTCTTGAAAATGTGTGCGCCCTCGCGTGCACAGAAGGAGGCGAAAATTACAGGAATTGATAGCAAGCCTGAAGGCTAGGCATCACTTCATGGAGACGGACCAGGACGAGGGGAGCAGGGTGAGTGATGGAGCTTGTTCGCTAGTGGAGGCGGCAGTAAGTAGAAGAGGTAGGGCGGGGGCGGTGCAGAGAACGACGAGTGAAGAGTAGTAGCTGTAGTAGAGTCGAGGGAGTGGGAAAGCGCGCGGGAAGAGCTAGAGACTGTTGACAAGCGGCATGTAGGCATTTTATACGGAGAGAGAGAGAGAGAGAGAGAGAGAGAGAGAGAGAGGCCCCGTGTGTGTGTGTGTGTGTGAGATAAGAGAGAGAAGAGATCAGGAGCGGTAGAGGCTGCCCGCTCCTCCAGACCGCACTTGTGGCCTGCCGCGTCTTCCCCGCCGGCCAGCTCGGCTCTCCTCCATTTTTAGCGCATATGTTTACGTCGCTAAATCACCCCCCACTCTCTCTCTACTAGGCCCCTAGCGTCTCTCTCTCTCTCTCTCTCTCTCTCTCTGACTCTCTCTACAGACTTGTATTTTCTGCGCCACCAATCGCGCCGCCATACCGTGTCAATAAATTTTCACATGCTCGCCCATTTGAACAGCACTTAATATTTATCCCTAATTTTGTCATTTCCCGATTTAGCTGCCTATCCCCTGAATAGGTCTCTACACACACACACGGATGAGAAATTAGAATCATTGTGCCCGAATCTACCTATATATGGTTTTATATTATTTGAAAAAAATAATTTATGAAAACTGGAAGATTTAAATCAATGAAAACAACAGGAGGCCTACCCTTGAAAGACCACCATTGCAATCTTTTTTTCTGCCAAATCTTACTTTCCGGTGCCAGGTGTCATAAATTTTCCAGAGCGCTACTAAGGTCACTTGGTAATATTCGAACCCACGACCTGAGTGAGGAAGAGTACGGAACCAATGAAGCTACCATTGCAAAATCTTTTTGTGTTCCAATCACACAAACCTTGTGCGAATCGAAGCGAACATCCTAATGAGTGCACATGGTCGCGTAACCGCATCCAAACCCATTATCGGGATCACAGAGGTCAAGTATTCAACCAACCAAGCTTGCTCCTTTGGACACCACCATTGGAATCTTATAAACGATGAAACAACATCATAAAAGAAATGCTAACAAGACTATAGGTTAAGACCGTCAACTTAAGGTCACTGAGGGGCGGGGGGGAGGGGGGGGGCAAATATCACACGCGGCAATGGCTTTTTTCCTGCCCTGAGGAGTGCATTCGATAGTTCTCGACTTTGACAACCTACAAAAAAGGCATGCCTCGTTTTTGCGAAGGATGCAGCGAGCACGCAAGGCAACTTTAAAACACTTTGTGACAAAAGTACAGATATGTTGAAGGACACACACAAGGGGTGAGGCAGGACATATTTCCAGCAATGTTTGAACTGGGACAAAATGGGGGGGCAATTAAGCATCCTTGCATGACTAATCTTCTCAAAGGAAAGGCACTTGTGAGCTCACTATTTAGGGCAACCCTTGCAAAAGCATTCCCAAACAAGATCTGTACAAACTTAATGAACATTCTACCAAAACCAATGTCAAACAACTCCATCCTATCATAAGCTTTGTCATAATCAAATTTAAAGCACATGAACTCTTGATCACTTTCTTGAGCATATTCTACTGCCTCCCACAGAGTTATTATTGCATCTAAGATAACGCCAATCTCCCTTTAATGATTTCTTTTTGTTCAGACGGAATGATGACATGCATGAAAGGATCGATTCTTCTAGCTAGGGAGAGGACAAACAGATGTTAACAAAAGTTAGATAGGTGATTGATCTCCAATTCCCTAAGTCCTCCTTACCTACCCTTTTATGAATCAATTCGGTATTCATAGAAGTAGGAAGAGCTCCTAGCCATAGTGATGTTTTCAAAAGTTTGAGAAAATAAGGAATCAAAAAATCACTATATTCATGAAAAAACCCATTTGGAAGATCATATAAATCAAACATTTTCCTGCTTTGAGGAAGGAGATAGTTTCTCTAAATTCCCACTCTATGAGGGGCTGATCCAACATCTTAGCTATATGAGAGGCACCATCTTTTTCCTTAATCCAGCTATGGTTGCTCTAGCTTTAGTGTGGTCAATGCCTCTTTGAGGGGGAGCTGAGAGAATATCCATGAAGAAGTCTATAACCACCCTCAAATTGTCCTCATGGGACTTGACAACCACTCCCTTTTTGTCTTTCAAGAAAGGGATGAAACCTTTGATTTTATTTTTCTTAGGAAGATTGAACATGCTTTTTCATGCTTATCAACTTTGCCAGCCCAATACTCTCTTGTCCAAAGCATAGATGACTTTGCAACGAGTTAGTAGCTAGGAGCTCTTCCATCCTCAACTAATCATTTAATTATAAAAGGGGAGAGGGACAAGGACTATCAAGAGGGGCTTTGCTTTCTGATTTAAAAATCTACCTAGATATCATCATCCTTCTGTGAGACCTTATTTCCCTAGCGTCTTTCTTATACCTCTTCATCAGATTTTGAGTTTCTTTTATTGCTTGATCCCAAGCTTTAAAAGATGAATTGTAACATTTAATGGCGTAAAATCTTTTGTGTAGCGGAATTTAGCATGAACATAGTGGGCATTTCATTAGAGTTGATTCCTAATGAGAATTACAAGAGTGCTTGGGTGGAGAGAGCAACAAAAAGCATAACACCTAGTTAGATAGCATCGACAATACTTTCAAAAGAGAGAGCAATTAAGCTATTGACAACAGTTGAGGACCGGATTTGCATAGAGCCGGTCCCCCCTCCAAAAGGCTTTGTATTATGGTTTCTCCCATCAAGAGAGACATTGTACAATACAATTCTTTGTGTTCCTTCAAGACGAGCTAGTGCAATGAAGATGGAAGCTTCATACACCAAGCAAAACACTTAATCAAACACAACTGGAATTATCCCCGTTCTCAGACCCAAGACCTCACACACCTTCGAAGATGGTGAGAGCTAGCAGGGTATGAGAGTAGATTGAGAGGAAAAAGAAGTATCTTACGAGAAAGAAGTACATCTCCTCACATAATCACTCATATTAGCATAGCTTAGCTTAGTAATTAGCTTGGTAGAGAAGATGAGCATGCATTGAAGCTTGGCTCTTGGTTGGATTTGCATCCACATGCCAAGAGAGTGTTGATGTAGGCTTCTATCTCACAAGCTTGGAGTAGGTGATGAGCTCTCCATTAAAGCTTGGGAGGAGATAGAGTATTTTTCCTTCACACATGGTCAAGTGTGAGAGTGTGTGTGTCCATGCCAAGCAAAAATCAGCCCCCTCTCTCTCTTGGGCGAGCCCTAGCTACTAAGTTAGTCTGGCTTTTGCCTCATTGGACCTCCCCAGGTCAAGCCAATAGGGATTAAGCAGCATAAGTGATAGCCTTCTGACATGTGTCCCCCTTTCCCCTTTTGTGAGAGCTTTAGATAATTAAATAATTAAACTAAACTCTCATTGGACCCCTTTGCCTCCTGGCCAATAGGAATCAGGCAATCCATGGGGCTCCTGAATGCTCATTGGACCCCTTGGGAGACTGCCCAATAGTCTTCTAGGACACTTAATTCTTATTGGTTTCTTTTATTAAATGTTTTTAAATTAATTAAACTAGATTTACTCTAGCCTAATTCTCATTGGTCCACTTCAAGGGTCTTCCAATAGGAATTGGGCATACCTTGTGGGCATCTGGCCTAGGGAGCTGACATATGTCCCTCATTCCCTTTGTGTAAAGGGAGCCTGTGTGTGTGTGTGTGGCTTTCTCTCTCATCCCCTAGCTTTGGGGCTCGCCCCCTCCCATGTAGGGATGTAGAAAGACTTTTTGGGCACACACTAAGCATCCAATTTTCCCTAAGGTTGACCTTTGGACACAACCTTTGAATTTTGGAACCTTAGCATTTTGGAAGTCTTAATGGGCTGAACCTTAGGGTCTTTTTAGCCCGTTGTTTCACATGGCTCTTTTGCAGATGGCCCCCCCTTTGGATCCCTACTGTGGCCGGTCTGCTAACTTAACCAATATTCTAGCTTTTTCTCCCTTGGCACTTCCCCACATTAAATGATCAGTTTAATATGAGAAAATCATTTAGGAGAATTAGATATTGATTATTATGACATGAATCGTGCATACTAAAGCCTAAGCTTGTCAAAAGGCTCTTTCACTTTTTGCTTGTCTATTTTAATTGGGAGTAAAGACTTACCTAAATGGAGCCGACCAGTTTTATAAATACATTCCTCCTTATGAAAATAAAAAATCATAAGAGCATGATCATACAAAAGAAAAGAGTTATCTTAGCCACAAATTCCTACCAAAATTCTTGCAATAAATCAAAATTCATAAAGAATTCGTTTAGTTTGGTTCCCTTTTAGCAGTCACCAGGTTGCTTATTGGTCCATGTAGTCTCGTGCTTTCTGAAATGTCCATAAGCTTGTGCCTATCAAGCACTTGTTCCCATTTCACCTTCTCTACCCCATATATCACTTGACCCAATTAGTTCCATCTATCATCTAAGACCTCCACTGTGTTGAAATCTTATGTAATCATAGAGGGGTTAGGAATATTATATAATTTTTTCCAAGTAGTAACTCTTTCTGTTACAGAGTTAGAGGCATATATAGAGGCACTAGTAAAATTGAAAGGACTGCTGAGAGAGACTACCACCCAATTTCCATTACCAAATTTAAAAGTTTGTGTTACCAGGTTTGTGTAATTATCACATGTAGCTATAGCAGCCCCACCCCTACCTTGTACATGGTCAGTTAAAACCCACTTAAACCTTGCACCAATTCTTTGTAAATGTGAGAGAAGGGTATGGCGCGTAAATTTAGTTCCTACAAACATAACTGTGGGCCTTGATGTTAGAATAAAAAACTCATTTTTTTATCACATAAGCTCTAGAAGGATATGGAAAGCCTTTGCATTTTAATGCGATGCCTTTTACATGAGGGCACTTCATTTTTTACTATTTTTAGGGGCTTTGGCCAATGAGATTGATAGCCTTGTGGGATCATTGGAGGCTTGTTTTTTCCTTTTCGATGTCATTGCAGGGCTAGAGACAGTCTCTCTTCATTTGCTTGTGTCATCAAAATTTCAATTGCCTGATCTGACGTTGAAATGGTCTAATTTTTATAGGAGACATCTTGTTCTTCCAATTGCAGAGCAAATGCTTTATCTTCACTATCCTATTTAGCAGGGCCTTGAAAATAAGGAACAAATTCTACTTCAATGTCAAAGGATGATGTAGAGGAAACGCCTCCAGTTTTCTCCATAGGGCTAGCATGGGAATCCTCTCCTCCTTTTTCTTCTTCGATACTAGGATGTTGAACTGCTTGTGATTGGTCCTTCTCTTGGATTCCAGGATTGTGCTCAGGTTCAACTTCTTCCTTGTTGATTTCTTGATCCTCTGTATTCTTTAAATCATAGTTAAAGGGAGCAAAAACATTTTTCAAAAGGGGAGTGAAACGATTTTTGCTCCTTGATGAAGAGGGCTTGGAGTTCATGGAGTTTTTACCAATGCTTTTCCTTGGAACTGGTTGGAATTCTTTTTATTTTTGGGAGAAACAACTGAATTATATTAAAGAAAAAGGAAAGAAGGTACAAAGACACATAAGGGAGCACACGAGCAATCCTGGTCTACAAAGGAGAGACAGAAGAGGGAACCTTACAAATGGGAGGATAAAAAATTTGCAACATCCTCTGAGGATTGTAATGAGATAAAGTGACCTCTCTCCACTTTTGCCATCTAACGGACTTCTAAATAGCTTTTACATCACATGATTCAGTTGTGACATGTCTGATCATATCCTCCATAATAGCTTTGCACCTGACCAAAAGAGAACCCACATAAGAAGAGAAAGAACCATCAAATATTTCTTTGTTCCTTTCAATCCAAATTTTCCATCAGTATTCCCTCTTAGACAAGTCCACATACCGATGTCAGTAAAGCTACACTCTCCTAGAAGGATAGATCTCCAAGAGAGTTTTGAATTGGCAACCTCCCCAGCCTGTTTGCAGAATTCCCAGGTTTTTTTCTTTGGAACTTGTCCACAGGCCTTTGTGTAGGGATAAGTCAAAGTAGACAACTATGTTTCATTAACATTGGGAAGGCCCAAATGCATTGGAACCTGTAGGACCACCGTTTGGCATTCCAAGAAAGCTTCCACCTGTTGTTAAGCTTCAACACAAGCCCAACACAAGATGTGGGTCCATTAATGGAGTTGAATATTTTGAGTGGTAAAATATATCAGCAAAACTTTAATAGAATATTATGGTGGTCCCTATAAATGCAGTGCAGCTCCTCCTTTACTCTGAGGATTCTACTGCATACCAAATCAACACAACCTTGAGAAATCCTAAATTGCTGCATCAGTTGCTCAACTGTGAGCCAATCCCTGTCCTTATAAACATCTATCGAGTTTCTTAAACCTGCCTTGAAACATTTTTGAGCTTTCCTAAATAGGTGTTGCCCATGTGCCTTTGAGAACCAGCCATACCAAATGGAGTCTTGCAGTCACACTGCATTGCATAGAGTCTGCCTTGAGGAGCATCTACATATATCGCATAGAGCAAAGGCCCAAAAAAGGACAACCTTGTCTAATTGATTTACACAGAGGGATAGCATCAGTCAAAGAACCACTAAGTGAAATTTTAGCTATAGCATTCCCAAATAGTAAATGCACAAAACTGATAAATTTCTTGCCCAAACCCAAGTCAAAGAGACTCTACAGTATAAATTCCCATTCAATCCTGTCATATGCTTTGTCAAAGTCTATCTTTAAAAAAATGAAACTCTGATCAGTCTCCTCCGCATAGTCCATACCTTCCCAAATAGCAATGATAGCATCAAGAATATACCTCCCTTTAATGAAACCTTTCTGCTCTTTCATAATAAATTGATCCATAAGAGGGCTAAGCCTCCTAGCTAGAGAGAGAGAGAGAAAAAACATTTATACACAGAAGTCAAACAGGTAATGGCTCTCCAATTAGATAGCTCCTCCCTTGGGCCTTTCTTGTGGATGAGTTTAACAACTTTAGCATTAATAGAAGGGGACAGATCTCCTTGAGCCAGGGCTTCTTGCCAGACCAACATTTGATATGGGACCCAAAAATCTTGATATAGAGTATAAAATTCATTAGGGATACCATCTAGACAGAGTAAATGATTTATCTTCACTATCCTATTTAGCAGGGCCTTGAAAATTAGGAATAAATTCTCCTTCAGTGTCAAAGGACGATGTAGAGGAAATTCCTCCAGTTTTCTCCATACGGCTAGAAGGGGGATCCTCTCCTCCTTTTTCTTCATTGATACTAGCTCGGGGGGGGGGGGGGGGGGGGGGGGGGGGGGGGGGGGGGGGGGGGGGGGGGGGGGTTAAATGAAAAAAAAAGGCAATTTAACAGACATACATTAAAATGGGGATTTTTATATTCAAATTTTGGAAAAAAATCCTAAAAGAAGGGGTCATTTTATTCATCCAGACATGTTAAAAGAGGGTTTTTTCCTTGGAGTCCCTGAGGAGTTCCTAGAGTTTTTACCAATGCTTTTCCTTGGGACTAGATGGATTTTTTATTTTATTTTTTGGAGAAACAACTGAATTATTTTAAAGAAAAAAGGAAAGAAGATACAAAGACACCTAAGGGAGGACAGGAGCAATCATGATCTACAGAGGAGAGACATTACAAAAGGAAGGGGGAACATCACAAATGGGAGGATAAAAAAAATTCAATGACATACATTCTCTGAGGATTGTAATGAGATAAAGTGATCCCTCTCCATTTTGCCCATCTAAAGGACTTCTGAATAGCTTTTATATCAAATGATTCAGTTGTGACATGTCTGAGCATATCCTTCATAATAGCTTTCCACCTAACTGTAAGAGAACCCGCATAAGAAGAGAAAGAACCATCAAATATTTCTTTGTTCCTTCAATCCAAATTTTCCGTAAGTATTCACCTCTTAGACAAGTCCACAAATGGATGTCAAAAAAGTTGCACTCTCCTAGAAATATAGATCTCCAAGAGAGTTTTGAATTGGCAACCTCCCCAGCTTGCTGCAGAACTTTTTTGAAGCATGAGTTGTGTTTACATGTGATGAAAAGGTGAGCCAATGATTCTTCTTGAGCCATACGTCTCTTACACATGCCATCAACAATTCCCAAATTTTTTGCATTGGAATTTGTCCACAGGCCTTTGTGTAGGAAAAAGCCAAAGTAGACAACTATATTTGATTGACATTGGGAAGGCCCAAATGCATTAGAACCTGTAGGACCACTGTTTGGCATTCCAAGAAATCTTCCACATGTTGTTAAGCTTCAACACCAGATGTGGGTCCATTGATGGAGCTGAATCTTTTGAGTGGAAACATCTCTGCAAAACTTTAATAGAATATTATGGTGGTCTCTATAAATGCAGTGCAGCTCCTCCTTCACTTTGAGGATTCTACTATAGACTAAATCAGCACAACCTTGAGAAATCCTAAACTGTTGCATCAATTGCTCAGCTATGAGCCAATCCTCATCCTTGTAAACATCTTTCCAGTTACTTAAACCTGCCTTGAAACATTTGTGAGCTTTCCTAAATAGGTGCCACCCACGTGCCTTTGAGAACCAGCCATACCAAATGGAGTCTTGATGTCGCACTACATTGCAAAGAGTCTAGCCTTGAGGAGATTCCCAATCAACTTTTTAATATTCCCAAGCTTTCCAGAACCTGCAAGTCAAAATAGAGCCCCTAGGGGTAAAATCAGCATTCGAAATAAGAAGATCTTCAAGTGGGAGACCTTGCCAGGCTTTGTATCCATTGAGGTAGAACTTAGAGGTGTTCTTTTTTACGAGAAAATCTCAGTAGTCAAGGGAAGAGACTTCTCTTAAAATCCATTTACTCTCCAGCATGACCACTTTTGCAGGTTAAGAATGCCCAAGCCCACATTCTCCTTGCCACTGCAACAACAGATTTGCCATGACACCTTAGGTATTTTGCTACCACAGTCAAAGCATCCCCAAAAAAACCTCCTTGCCATTGAGAACAACTTGTTTAATTGATATTGAGAGGGCAACCAACATTCTAAAAAATACACAACAAAAGGCAACAAGTAATGATTGAGCATAAAGACTCTGGCTGACATACTTGGTTGATGATTGTGTTGTTGAAAAAGATTCCTCTTGAATTTGTCTAGAACCCACTCCCATATTTGATTGAAGGATACTTTGAAACCCATAAAGATACCAAGCAACCTAAAGATTTGGCCATCTTCAATGGTTTTACATCCTGCAAACTTGATCAGTTATGGACATGTACCTTTGAACACTTTGAACCCAATTTTAGAGTGATTAATAACTGAACCACTAACTAAGCAAAACAGTTTTAGAGTGATTAATAACTGAACCACTAACTAAGCAAAACAGTCTCAGACTTTCCCAAAATTTCTCAACTGAATGACTGTCATTACTTATCAAACCATTGGTATCATCTGCAAATTGTTGTACACACAACTCATCTTCTGACCCTCCAATCGGTATCCCTTTTATTTTCCCATTGGCCATCAGATCTTTTACCAAGCAGCCTAGAGCATCTCCAAATATGGCATAGAGAAAAGGCCCAAAAAAGGACAACCACCTCTAATTGATTTACGCATAGGGATAGCATCAGTCAAAGACCCATTAACTGAAATTTTAGTTGTAGCATATTCCCAAATAGTAAATAGTATAAATTCCCAAATAGTAAAGGTTGAATGGGAATTTATAAATTTGACTCTGCAGTATAAATTCCCATTCAACCTTGTCATATTCTTTGTCAAAGTCTATCTTTAAAAAAATGAAACTCTAATCAGTCTCCTTAGCATAGTCCATACCTTCCCAAATAGCAATGATAGCATCAAGAATATACCTCCCTTTACTGGAGCCTTTCTGCTCTTTCAAAATAAATTGATCCATAAGAGGGTTGAGACTCCTAGCTAGAGAGAGAGAAAAAACATTTATACACAGAAGTCAAACAGGTAATGGCTCTCCAATTAGACAACTCCTCCCTTGGGCCTTTCTTGTGGATGAGTTTAAAAACTTTAGCATTAATAGAAGGGGACAGATCTCCTTGAGCCAAGGCTTCTTGCCAGACGGACATTAGATATGGGACCATAAAATCTTGATATAGAGTATAAAATTCATTAGGGATACCATCCAGACCAGGAGTCTTACTAGCCTTCAAATTTCCAATAGTGTCTCTGAGCTTCCCCTCTGTTATTGGTAGATCCAAGAGCTTAGCCAGCTAAGGAGAAACGATTTTCTTTCTCACAGAGGCTAATTTAGCTCTGGCATTAGTTATCTCATTATTTCTCAGAGGGGGAGAAGAGAAGATATTGGAAAAGTAAAGCCTGGTAATTCTCCATTCTTCTTTTGGTCTTTGGCCACCATGCCATATTGATCTCTCAACAAAGGAATAAAGTCTTTACACTTTCGTTTTTTTAACAATTGAAACATTTGTGCATTGGGCATGTCAATCTTGCCAGCCCAAAAATTTATGGTCCAAGCAAGGGCACCCTGGGCTTCAATGAGCTCATCCTTTTTCAGCTTGTCTTTTGAGGTCAAGAGCTCCAAGGGAGGAGAGTCAGATGGATGAGATGTTTCAAGCAAAGAAATTTTCCTGTTAATCATCATTCTTCTGTGTGCCCTAATCTCTCTAGCTTTTTTCTTATATTGAATCAATGCATGTTGAGTCTGCTTAACAGCACTATCCCATGCAACAAATGCATTATTGTGCATTTCAAAAGCATTCTTGAAAATGTTATGAACCGAAGACTTAACAAAAGGGAGCTTAAACAAAGAGCCATCAAGGTGTGGCCAGTGTGCTCTAAAATGGTGTTCACCTTTTTGCAGTTCAAAAATCAAAAGCTTATGGTCAAAAAGCAACAGTGAGGATTCAGCCTTGCAAGAAACCATCCAATGTTCTTGAACTAGATCCACAGTCATATACATTATGTCCAATCTCACATACATGAAGCAGTTGCCCAGCTTATTGTTGGACCATAAGCACTTGCTTGTCCACCAGCTCCTCCCAAGCATTTTTTTCATTCCCCTAAATGACCTGACCCAAAGCATTCCATTTGTCTTTAATATCGGTGACCATGTTAAAGTCACCTACAATAACCAAAGGATTAGGTAAAGCAAATAATTTTGACCAAACCGGTCTCTTTTTAGGCATAGAGTTGGAAGCATAAAGGCATACAACAATGTAATTGAAAGGGTCATTGAGGGATAGAGCTATCCATTTACCCTTAGAATCATACATGACTTTGGTAATCATGTGCTCATGCCCCAAGTCAATACCAAGAGCAACACCCCCCTTCCCTGCAATGTGGTTAGTAGTAAACCATTTATGATTTCTACTTATTCTGTGTAAATTAAAATCTAATTCTTGGCCTTTGACCTTCACCTCCTACAGGCAAATAAAATCCAAGCTGAGCTAAAGATCAGTAATCCATTTTCTGATGGAGACTGCCTAACTAGGTATGTAATGCCCTTGCACTTCAAAGAGACTCCTGTGATGGTTTGATTCATTTTTAAAAGTTCTTGGAAGGTTTAACTGCAGACAAGACCTGTAGATAATTTTTTGAACATGCAAAGTATTCCCCAGTCGATCCTTTAGAGTGTCAGTATCTTTGAGATTTGCGTCGGTATTCACTTCAATAAGAAGTTGAGGATCCCACTTGGGATTAACACTAGTACTTTACCCACCTGATTTCCAACATGTTTTAGCCATGGGAAGAACTCTATTGGGAAATCAAGAAAATCAATCCACACAGGAACCTTAGAAGGCTTTTTACCTTTGGGATCAAATTCCTTGTACCACTTAAAGACACCTTGTACCACTTAAAGACAGACAGGGGGGTATTTCTGATTAACCATTGTCCCCTACTGATGACTTGCAAGGCACTATCTATTTCATCAAAAAATAAAAGATAATAGTTGTTCGAGGTACTACACTTAAGTAGGGATGAGGTTTCTAGCTTCCCATTCCTGGGAAATCCATTGCTTCAAAACTTCAACAGGGGGTCTAATCCCGTGACACAATTCAATGACTACTCTATCTTGCAGATGCTTGAACCAGCTTTCCAACTCCGCTATACCCATGGTGACCTCCCCTCGTGGACACCCACATTGGTGGGATGTGTTAGCATCTAGATCTTTATTAGAGGCTAGATCAACATTATCCTCCTCTGGAGAAGCTCTGTCTTGACATGTCTTAGGAGTATGACCACCCTCAAAATGGGTATTATCAAATTTAGCAGGGTTGGTTGCCCATTAATGTGCTCACTTTCTTGATGGGGGTCAATATTGCTCCAGACATTTGAAACAGTGGTAACACGACCTTCATGCATAGGGGGATGAGGACTTACTTGTAAAGGAATTTAATGAGTAGGAAATAAGACCGCAGGGTTAGGCATTGATTCAAATAGTCCAACCTCAGTTGTTCGGAGACAGAATAGGTAATTGATGAACGTTATTCAAAGCATTGAAATTTGAGCGATTCTATAACACTTGGGCATAGGAGCCAGGACTGTTGGAGATGGGCCTAGGTGCCTTCACCTGTGTGAGAGGAGAGAAGTGGTTGAAAGTCAGCTTAGGGGTACTCCTTGAAGCAAGCTGGAGACCCAACCTTGTTGCAACAGGTGGTGTCTGCTCAACATTCCTCACCACACCATTTAACAGTGCGTCTTGCAGTGTATCGTGCCTCCCTCAAAGGGGAAAGGCACGCGTTGAAATCAGAAGGAAGAAACTTTAGGTAGTGTACAAGGAGAGAGGAAAAGGGAAAGGCTTGGCTTCAATGTGCATGCCCTCGGGGGATTCCCATAGTATGGAGCTTAGAGCTCCTCAGTATCCTCTCCCTCTCCTCGTTCTTCAGTCCAACATATTGCTTTATTGTTCGTGCTTGACTGACTCGAGTTTTGCAAGCAATATTTTTCTGTTTTGGCTCAAGGGACTTCCTCATGAACATTCTAAGGCTTAAGGTTAGGGAAGTCCTTAATAAAGTGACCCTGCTTTGTCATAATAATCAATATCTAATTCTCCTAAATGATTTTCTCATATTAAACTGATCATCTAATGTGGGGAAGTGCCAAGGGAGAAAAAGCTAGAATATTGGTTAAGCCAGCAGACCGGCCACAGTAGGGATCCAAAGGAGGGAAAATAGGGATCCAAAGGGGGGGCCATCTGCAAAAGAGCCATGTGCAACAATGGGCTAAAAAGACCTTAAGGTTCAGCCCATTAAGACTTCCAAAATGCTAAGGTTCCAAAATTCAAAGGTTGTGTCCAAAGGTCAACCCTAGGGAAAATTGGATGCTTTGTGTGTGCCCTAAAAGTCTTTGCACATCCCTACATGGGAGGGGGCGAGCCCCAAAGGTAGGGGATGAGAGAGAAAGCCACACACACACACACACAGGCTCCCTTTACACAAAGGGAATGAGGGACACATGTCAGCTCCCTAGGCCAGATGCCCACAAGGTATGCCCAATTCCTATTGCAAGACCCTTGAAGTGGACCAATGAGAATTAAGCTAGAGTAAATGTAGTTTAATTAATTTAAAAACATTTAATAAAAGAAACCAATGAGAATTAAGTCTCCTAGAAGACTATTGGGCAGTCTCCCAAAGGGTCCAATGAGCATTCAGAAGCCCCATGGCTTGCCTGATTTATATTGGCCAGGAGACAAAGGGGTCCAATGAGAGTTTAGTTTAATTATTTAATTACCTAAAACTCTCACAAAAGGGGAAAGGGGGACACATGTCAGAAAGCTATCACTTATGCTGCTTAATACCTATTGGCTTGACTTGGGGAGGTCCAATGAGGCAAAAGCCAGACCAAATTAGCAGCTAGGGCTCGCCCAAGAGAGAGAGGGGGCTGATTTTTGCTTGGCATTGACACACAAACACTCACACTTGACCATGTGTGAAGGAAGAATACTCTATCTCCTCCCAAGCTTTAATGGAGAGCTCATCACCTACTCCAAGCTTGTGAGATAGAAGCCTACATCAACACTCTCTTGGCATGTGGATGCAAATCCAACCAAGAGCCAAGCTTCAATGCATGCTCATCTCCTCTACCAAGCTAATTACTAAGCTAAGCTATGCTAATATGAGTGATTATGTGAGGAGATGTACATCTTTCTCGTAAGATACTCCTTCTTCCTCTCAATCTACTCTCATACCCTGCTAGCTCTCACCATCTTCGAAGGTGTGTGAGGTCTTGGGTCTGAGAACAGGGATAATTCAAGTTGTGTTTGATTAAGTGTTTTGCTTGGTGTATGAAGCTTCCATCTTCATTGCACTAGCTAGTCTTGAAGGAACACAAAGAATTGTATAATTGTACAATGTCTCTCTTGATGGGAGAAACCATAATACAAAGCCTTTTGGAGGGGGGACCGGCTCCATGCAAATCCGGTCCTCAACTGTTGTCAATAGCTTAATTTCTCTCTCTTTTGAAAGTATTGTCGATGCTATCTAACTAGGTGTTTGGCTTTTTGTTGCTCTCTCCACCCAAGCACTCTTGTAATTCTCATTAGGAATCTATTCTAATGAAATGCCCACTATGTTCATGCTAATTTCCGCTACACATAAGTTATTAGGCCATTAAATGTTACACTTCATGCAATGGAAGCAAGCATTTGGCAAATTCTGTAGGCTACCCTTTATAGATGCACAATTTACCAATAGAGTATCTTATTGGCACATAAACTTTTAAGACTATATTGAGGTCCACTTCAATCAACGACAAAGGTTCCCATTTACAATTAATCCCCCCTAGATCTTTGCCCCAAGACTCTTCCTACACACGATCAGATAGATTTCAGCAAGGGGTAAAATTCAGTATGTAAATCAGGAAACTCAACCCATACAGGAGCCTTAGTGGGCTTAGGTCCTCTATGATTGACACCTATTTAAGCAAGCGGATCTCTAGGCGATGACGAAGAAGAACCATGGTGGGAGAGTGTGCAGAGCAAATCGAGAGAGAGAGAGAGAGAGAGAGAGAGAGAGAGAGAGAGAGAGAGAGAGAGAGAGAGAGAGAGAGAGAGAGAGAGAGAGAGAGAGAGAGAGAGAATCTACCAAGCCAACAACACGCTATATTATTCTATATACGTTAGTTGTTGAGGAAGTAGGAGAAAATGACAAGGAGGCAGCAATAGAGGAGTTGGGAAGCACTTGAAACAAAGGATTAGGGGCAAAGATAGCTCACATAAAGAAGCTTTGGGAGGGAAACCTCAGATCAAGGTTCCTTGCAGACACAATCCCATCTCTTAATGCTTCATGGAGCTCAATCTTCCTCCCTCCCCAGGAGAGGGGGATATTGGGAGGATGTGAAGGGCACACCTAGAAGAATGAAGGCTTCAAGGTTTGAAAGATTAGAATGATGAGGCATCTAGGAAAGCAGGTTTTGTATTGCACATCTACGCCACCACTCCTCAAACCTCACCCTCTCCTTGTGCTAGTGCAAACCCAATGTATTGCCGCATACGAGGAGCATTGAGATGGGGGACTCTGCTTAATTGGTGAAGCTCAAGAAGTCACCACATATGTAGGCAATCAAGGTCATTATTTCATATTTTGGGCATTGGTTTATAGCCGAGTTCCCCATAGGCTTGTGCATTTAGTATCAAGTGTTAATTTGAGATTACACTACAAAGGAAGAAAAGGTGTTTTCTTTCGAGGTTACCTAAACATAAACAAGACTACGAACGCGTCACTCACCTATAAAGAAGGAACTCTAAAATGATTTTTGGTTTGTTTGTCTTTCCTTTAAACTCATAATGCAGAGGGAAAAGTGTGTATTAGTGGTAGTACTAGGTGAAAGCATGGTAGGGTGGTACAAATACTTGTGTCCATGGACACCAACTATTGAGCTATTCCTCTCATATAACTACATTATGGGAGTGTCAAAAATTAAAGTACAATGGCGTGTAACTGAAGCAAGAAAATGGGCCCATAGAGCGTGCACAACTCCACCCCCCCTCCCCCCCGGTCTCTCTCTCTCTCACTCACTCACTCACACACACACACACACACACACATGCATAGGTTTTGCATTCTTGTTGTTGCTTCTTTGTATCCTCATCAAATCTCTGCTCTCTCTCTCTCTCTCTCTCTCTCTCTCTCTCTCTCTAACACACACACACACACAATCATACATGCATAGGTTTTGCATTCTTCCTATTGCTTCTTTGTATCCTCATCAAATATTTGCTCTCTCTCTCTCTCTCTCTCTCTCTCTCTCTCTCTCTCTCTCTCTCTCTCTCTCTCTCTCTCTCTCTCTCTCTCTCTCTCTCTCTCTCTCTCTCTCTCTCTCTCTCTCTCTCTCTCACACACACACACACACACACACACACACACACCAATTTAGATAGAATGCAAATGTTCAAGATCGATGTTTTTAGAGCTAGTCATTCTTCAATGGGAGAATTTTTGGAAGGAAGCTTGGACCAAAGTTCTTCGTTTGCAGATGGAAACATCAAGGATGTTTTCGGAGAGGTATTATCTTTGGCAAAGGAAATTTCAGAGAGCTTGGCATCAGCTGGTCATATGTCTCCACTTCATTTATGCCAATGCCAATGGATGAAAGTTGCCCTCATCAATGTAGACAAAAGGATTTCCTTGATGAGCACTAAATCTTATCAGCGAGGAAGTATGAATGTATAGTCAAGGAAGAATACCAAAGAAGATGTTGTGCAAGAGTGCAAATTGTTGATCTTGAAGATGCAGACCTTGAAGCAAGCAACAAGGAAACTGCTAATCAAATTGTTCAATACATTTTGAGGAGCTTAAATGGTTATGATAAAGAGGATCAGATGGACATAATGTAGACAGTGCTAGGTGACCAGAGTATCGAGGGGTACACAAAAAGGACACGTTACCATTCTATCAGCCTTGCAAACACTTTAAGATTCTCCCTCCAATTGATAAAAAATCCCAAAATCAATGATGAATTGTTTTTGAAGCGAAGCACTCTAACCATGCTTGTGAATGGTCTAAACCATGTCAATGAAACAACTGACAAGGAAATAAGTCTTCTTCCAACAAAGTTTCTTAACATTCATCCATGAAATATGTATGCTACTATTGCTTGAGTTGAAGTTGACGAAGGAGGATTTAGCATGTTGCCATTGTACTCATGTAAAAGAAAGGCTGCTTGCAGTAGATTATCCTCTGAGGTGAAAGAGATTGAAATTCAATTTTGGATGGAACATACCCGAGTCTCTCCAAAAAAGAAGGATATTATCCCACGGAGGTTAGGCTACAAGCACTATATCGAGCATCCAGTGCATTTCCTTGATGATTCTCAGGTACGATCTTTGGTTGTTTGTAGAGTCTAATTTTCAGCTATTAGACCATGCTTGTAATGCAAGAATCACATGCTACACACAATAGATTTCATTTTCATAATGGGCTGCTAGGCCTGTTGCTTTTTTGCAATGAAGTGAGAGGCATATTGCTATCTGCCTCCACACCCCAATAATTCAATCGTATCATAAACTATCTACTTTTGCACCCCAACTATTACTGTTATAGACTATAAGCTACATAGTTTATTGCATGTGTGCTATTACAATAATCTAGATGTATTGTTTGAATTTTTGTATGCTTTATAGCACAAAGGGTCATGTTTTGAAAACCTTTGTGCTTTGTACAAAGGAGAATAGCAAGGGCAACAATGCTATTTCACATTGTGTGCCACGTTGGTGGAGGGTAGAAGTTATGAAACCAATTCACAATATAATAGCACTAGTGTCCATTGACTACATTCATGCCATATAGTGTAAGGAATACTGCGGTGATGGGTGCTTATAGCATAAGGAATCATACCAAAGTAGATAGCATGGTAGGGTTCATGACTACGGGGTATTTGGCTTAACCATTAGTGCTATGAAATGAAGGTCTACTATAGTGTTGAATACTAAGTGCTATGACAATGTTGGATGCTATGTAGTACAATAGTAAATGGCTTACAGAGAATATGTGCTATGAGAGATCTTGTGCTATGTGTGTGATAATCAATACATGGAGAGGATGTTTACTATGCAGCAATAGAGTAAATGGCATGAAAAGGCTGAATGGTTTTACTAAAGTAGGTTACTGAGGAGACAAGTTTTTGGTGTCAAGCATGAGTTTATAAGCTTGTTTCCAATGCAAATAGAGTACTCCATCATTGCTTTCTTCATAAGCAATGGCTAAAGAGTTAAGGTTTAAAATTTAAGAGGCACTATGTTTGACATGATGGTGCAACTTCACACTTCAAGGCAGCAAAACCTTTCTATTTCGTTGGGCGATATTACCAGCTAACAAAGGTGGAAATGACATGAAACTTTTTTGAGGCACACATGTGATTATACTACAAGCACGAAAAGGGAAATCCCCAACATTACAAACTGCTTGACATATATGGGTGTTAGCCACATATATTGTCATCTTGTCAGGGCAAGCAGATGCTACGACAAAAACATACTATATGTTCCCTATGTGGAGTGAGTTGATTTACAATGCCATGCCATATAAGGGCCAAGGCTGCTTGAATGATCTTTCCTTTATCTCTTCCTTCCCTAATGTGTCCATGACCTATTTTGATTAATACTTGCTCTTTTCAATTGGCAACAAATTGAAGTGCTTTTTGAAACCTCACACATTGGACTTTGAGCATTCAAATTGTTTGGTTATGTTAACAATTATAGTAGTCTTGAGAACATATTTTTCCCAGCCTCATCGATGCATGCACAAGTCTCAACAGATCTCAGCTTAGCTCATGTCTTTATGTTCTTACATATGTGTGGCTTGATGAAACCTTGTACAAGCATTTTATAAACCCATGGTATAAAGATGAGGTATATAGTTATAAACTCATACTATATAGTTGGGTTGCCGAACCATCCCATTACATAAACGATGTAGGAATATATTACAAAATGGGAATTTTCAAAATTCCATATGTTGCTTTTGATTTAGGCACACTTCCTAAGATCCATAATTGCCTAGCAAAATAATTACGTCTATACAACATGAGTGACAAAACACCACCAGCTTTTCCAGGTCTCATCATACAAGCTATCTAGCTAGCATGATTTTTCCTTTGCAAATTGCATGATGCTCTAACACTCTAGATGAAAGCATGTCCCTCATGTTTGTAAGTATGTACTCTCTAGTATATCTTCTTCATGCATATTCAACAGTCTTCCATGTGGTTAACCATGGGAATAAGACATCTGACAAATAAGTAGGATTTTGACCATAATCATGCGAATCACAGGCATATACAACAGTCCTTTGGGTTTAGCATGCTCTTGTAAAGGGTATCATACACCAAGAGTTTGTTATCCTCATTTAAAAAGGGGAACCATAACCAAATATCAACAAAACACTTAAGGAAAATACTTAATTTTGTGTCCCCCCCAATTGACGCACTAGGTAGATCCCTAAGAGTAAATTGTGCACTCTTGGAATGCTTTTGGCTCATAACTGCAAGGAAATCACATGTTGGCATTGATGGAAACATGCCTCCATAGCTCTAATTGCATGTTATCCTTCATGTTGCTACAAGTGACCACATGGAAATGTTCAAGATAGGTCAAGAGAAAATTTTGCGCATCTTTCTGACAACATATTGGGCAAATGGGCACACACTCAATTCTTTTTGCTTAATAAGCAGGAATCTTTTTTCAAAATTCTTTTGATACATACACTTACCTCTACCATCCTTAAAGAGGCTATTCCTAGTCAACAATAGGTCATTGACATCCAAATTTACCACACAATGGCTTTGGCACATCATAATGAGATTGCGTAAATCTTCGCGAGCAGCTGCGGGAGCAACTGTATGTGTCTAACCATCTTCCCCACATTGCAAGCACACATCATGCTGACCATCAAGAGGAATTTCCAAAGCACCCCATGATACTTGAGCTTCTTTCTCATTGCCAATTGACACATCATGTCAACCATCATCTGCATGCTTGTCCACCACCTTTGCATGCTGACCCAAACCCTCCACGTGCTTATCCAACACCTCGTCCACATGCTGACATAAATCCTCTGCATGCTTGTCCACCACCTCTGCATGCTGACCCAAACCCTCCATGTGCTTATCCAACACCTCGTTCGCATGCAAACACAATCCTCTACATGCTTGTCCATCATCTCTGCATGCTGACCCAAGGCCTCAACATGCTAACCCAATCCCTCTAAATGATAATCCAACCCCTTTGCATGCCGACATAAGCTATGTGCATGCAACACTAACACCTCCGCATGGTGACCCAAGCCCTCTTCATTTAGACACTCTACTAGCTTAGTCAACCCCTGTGCATGCTGGTCCCTCGATGTGTATCAGCCTTGTGTTCATTATCATGAGAGTTGCCTTTGAGCACTACTCCTTTTAAGCTAGAATTTAATCCAGTGACATCCTAAACCACCGAGGTCATACCATCCACTTTGCTTGACCGAGTAACGCGTCCACATTAGGAAAAGTTTGGAGTCAAATTTGAGCCTGGTAAGAAATGCCATGTTAGCATAGAGAGAGATAATCAAAAATAATATTTCTTCATTTTTTATTAAAAGATAAAATGTATAAAAAAGGCTTAAGATTTATATCATGCGGCACTTCATTGAATACAAAAGGACAAGTGCTCAGAATCCAGCACACATATCTCAAATGGATGCTTTTGTAAGGACTAGTAGTACGTAAAGAGGAGTTATGACTCAAAAACATGGCAAGATAGTTGTGAACTCTTTTCTTCCTTGTATGTTACACTTTTGGTGTAGTATTTGAGATTAGGATGAGGAGCAAAATAGAGAAATTTCAACGTGGAGCACCATAGAAAATAATCATGCATCACTGTCCATGGCTACTAAAGAATCCAATATTGTGGTAAGCAACGATTCTTTCTTGCTTTTTGTCATTGTTTCTTTCTATCTCTGCATATTGTTCTCTCTCTCTCTCTCTCTCTCTCTCTCTCTCTCTCTCATGTCCTTGTCTCTCTCCCCTCTATGTCTTTGACATTTGTTGAATATAGGTGGTTAGCTTGCCAGAAAAGTGAACAAGATTGTGAGTGAAAGAAAAATATTGACAATCCAATATAGCCTAAAGGGTTGTAGGATCTTCTTTCTACCTTTATTTGTGGTCATAAAGATAGCACCCCAATCTAAATATTTGTGTTGCAACTCATGCTCAAGTAGATCACATGACTTTTTTATCTACACAAAGGTACTCTATTTCTTGCTCTTGTACACTTTGAAAACAATCCAATAGCAAAAGAACTCTTACAGGAATGCATCCTATTGTGCTTATCAACATATTAAGAGATGTGCTCCATCTCAAAGATTATATAACTACTATGGTTGGTCATATAATCACCAAAATTTGAGGAAGATATTACATGTTAGGGGGGGGGGGGGGGGATGTGGGAAATTGCTTTAGGTAAGTGGGCTTTAGAAAATCTTTCTTCACCACATTTTCATTGTGTGTTGTTTCATCGATCAAAGAGGTAGAAAAGGAGGTTATGACGTTGTTGAGATAATGCTTAGTTTTGTTATGAAAGACATTTCTTTTTTCTTTCTTTAAATCATGTTGTCTATGATACATTACATAGAATGGAATTTCAATGGAATCACATGTAGCCAAGATGCCCACTTTTATGTATCTAATCTCATTTCTTACTTGAAACTTTGTTTACAATTTCCATCCTTTTTAAGATTAAAATGATTAGCATAAAAAGATTTCCAATACTTTTTGTGTTTCAAAAATTTAACCAATCCTTTGATACCATGCTCTTCAAGCCTGTTTTGGCCCATGCAATGCTTTAACATTGCATTAACATAGAGCTTTACATCATCCCAATCCGAGACCTGGAGCTCAAGTTATGACCCCCAAAAAAGTGTCATAAAGTAGTTGTTGCGCCACAAGGGGGGGCTTAAGAGCAAACCCCCCAAGTTTTTGCATTGTGGAGAGACAAACCTTTAGGGCTCTGATTGGGATGATTTTAAGGACTACGGTAAGGTTTTTCGATGTTCCGGATGCAAGAATGAGATCATTTTCCTCATTTGAGCCCTTCTACTATGAGTTTGGAGACTTGTAAAGGTGGAGACCCAAACATTACAAGTCCCCAAACTCATAGTGAAAGGGATCAAAGGAGGAAAATGACCCCATGGTTGCAACAAGAACACTAAAAAACATTAACATAGGGCTTAAAATCACCCAATGCAAGCCCTAGAAGTTTGTCTCACCACAACACGAAAAAGGGGGGTTTGCTCAAGAGCACCCCCCGCTTTTTCGCATTTGTGGTGGGACAACCACTTTTTGACACTTTTTTCGGGTCATAATTTGAGCTCTACCGCTAATCCAAACACATTAGTTTCCAAATATGGAAAAATGTGCTAATATTTTGATATATCAGAAAAGCAAAGGGTTGGAAACTTTGAAACATCATTTTTAGCCCTCAAAATGGCATACATGAATTTCGTTTTGCAGAGATTCTTTTGTGATTCTAACATGTTTGGGGTGCACATCAATTTTTACCAAGTTGCAGCATGCTCGTCAAAATATGTCGTGGAGTCACCAATCCGAGGCAACTTTGTTAGACGCACAGCTTTTAGTGGTGCTGACCTTGGAAGCCATTTCCTTAATTGATGTCGTTCATTGGTTTGAATCAATCAACATGGACACCGTCAAGGTTTTACTTCTAGCTTACAATGAAGAGTAAGTATTGTCTATTTTATCACTGTTTCAATATTTTTTCTATTATGAATAGCAGCATAATGCCTAATTATTTACGAATAGTTCACATTGGAACCTTGTTGAACTGAACATCAAGTGCAAGCATTGCTACCTTGCAAACTCTGTGCATGGGTTTCTTGCAAATATCTGAAGGCAATTTTCTGACAATCGATTTTACAACTTATATGCAACATGTCATCACCATCTGCTATGTCCCGCGGGTCTGTGCAAAAACTTGTAGTTGAGTGGGAAGCATTGACCCAAGACAATATCTGTGAAGACATGTTGATTCTTAATAGCAAGGTACCCAAACAAAACGACATGCATTTTTGTGGATGGAGAGTCTTGCAAATGAGAAGCTTCTATCCGAGAGCGCATTTATGTTGAGGAGCATAGAAGTGTAGGTGCACTCTTTTGCTTTTGTAATCCTTTTAAGGCTTTCTACAAATATTTACTTAAGGTAGGAATTTTGTCAGGCAAGGAAACTGGCAAATTATTCCAATGTCCAAGTTGAGGTATTTAGGATGACGATGATCCAAAATACGATCAATCTTGTGGAGACACGTACTAAAGGAGCCCTTGACGCATTTGTCCCACAACAACCAAGGCCACAACCACGACCTCCACCTCGGAGGTACGATACAGTGCCACAAGAATCACACTAAGCTCCTACAGTTTCCTCTACTCCTCTCTATGATCATTCCGCCTCTAGGCTTTTTGTTGAAGATCCCACTAAACAATCCTCTCCTCAACCCCCAGCCCCATCATCCAACACACCCATTGATGCAGGAATGCATAAAAATGCCTATAATGCAATCCACCGGATGGCAGCCCTCTTTGTCCAAGGGATAGATATTTACAACATACAAGTTAAATGGTGAACAAAAAAATCTTTAGTGGAGGTTAGTAAACGCATAATTTGGTCGGCGAGCTGGAAACCCTATCCGCGTTGCTCTCAGTCGTAGCTCTGAGTGCATATATGCGTGTTCAATGAGCACCTCTTTGACTGTTTTTCCCATTTGTGATAAGCGAAAGTCTTTCATCCTATCTTTGTAGGTGTTCACAAATTCATTTCTCGTGCGCTTTTTGTTTCTTGTCTACAGGAGAACCCAACTTCCTATGGTAATGGTGATGGAAAGCCAACGACCATTGCCCAAATGGAAGCTATTGAATATTTCCACATACTTAATACTTGTGGATGGTCGTCAAGGTCTTTTGTTCTCCACTAGTGCTTCTTCGACGGCGTTAAGATGCACAACACAACAAAGAGATGGAGAGTGTTCGATAGTGTCACTAAGCACAAAGAGCGTGCAAGAGAATGTAGTAGAATACATCGCAAGTAGATGGGAATGAGCTGGAATAGCACACAATCTCTCATATAGAAAAAGTGTGCAGAATTGGATTGAATGTGAGTTATGCCAGATTTGTTGTTGAGAGCAAAGAGATTCAAGCAAATCGCAACGTATATTATTACTTAACAACTAAGAAATATTTTTTTAAATGAAAAAATTTGACATAAAAATAAGAAAAAAGTGAGCTATCGTTATATGGTAGTTCACCATCCATTGGTCACGCAATATTCTCTCTCTACCACTAAAAGGTCCAAATTTGAGTCCAAACTTTTTCTAATGCATCTCGTGCATGCAAAGAGTCCTTAATACATACTACTACATTGATCCCTTGGGTACTTTGGGAGGGAGTGCCATAAAGCCATTGTGTCCCATTGACTCGACCTCCTTTCTTAACCCAACACAAAATTGGGAGTGTCCATATTCCTACTCTTCACATTAATAGTTCATATTAGTATAGAGTTACACACTATAACAACAAAAGAATTAGAAAAAGCTTCCATGAAGCATACATGATGACCATTTAGTCTCCAATGCACTATTTAGCCCTAAGGCTAGACTTGATTGATTAACTCTTCTATAACCATCAAATGACTTTAATAATTGACAACAGATAGCATTAATGACTGACATGCATGCAGTAATGCGACCAAATGTATGGCTAATAAATAGTACAAAGCAACTAGTTATATTTACTTAGCTAGTTATATAGCTAGAACAATAGCTATGTAGCTGGCACAACAACTATACTGTTATACCTAGCATGTTGCATAACTAGAACAACAACTATGTATCTTGCAAAAGCTATATAGCTGCTAAATAATATACTTGAATAAGAATGTGAATGCTTGGTATAGTTGCTATATACCTAGTGAAGAAGCTATATAGCTGTAACTCAAGCTATATAGTAGCTTGTGCAACACATGCACATCTAGTTCTATTACTGGTGGTGAAATAGCTATATACCTAAACATACACCAACAATAGCTAACTTAATGCAAGCATGATGAAAGTCTAGCAATAGCTTCAACTATCTAATATGAGTTCTAGGCTATCATGCATGTATCTTCTCAAGCAAGGTCACCTAAATATTTAGACTAGAGCTAATATCACTATATATAGCAACATTTCTATGATCATTAGTCAGTACTAAAAATTGTGATCACTAGGAGTAGTTCAACATGTGTCTTATTAGCAAGGTCACCTAGATAGTTAGACTTGAACCCTAGGATTAATATATAACTGGCTTGCAATAACCAAACAAGCTATCAACTAAACAGTACTTGCGAATGAAAATTCACCACTTGCATATACCTTCACCCTGCGACATCCTTTGCAAGCTTGTTGAGGTCCTCAACAACATCTTGTTGTTGCAGCTCTTGGAGCCAATCTAACATGCGTGACGATGAGACTCCGTGTTCAATGTCGTGATCTTGGTTTTTGTGGTGACCTTCAACCCTGTGCAAAGATTGAGGAGTATCTTCAACAACCAGCATTGCATCCTCAACTACCTTTTTGACTAAGATCACCCTTCTTTGGCATGAGGTTATCTTGTTATCCACCTTCATGAAATGGAATGGGTCAAAATATTAGTTTGGGGTGGAAAACATCTTGATGTCTCGCTGGGGCTTCAATTTTTACTCGCATTGATGCACTACCGTTTATCATCATCTCATGTACCTCTGATAACACTTGAATGCTTTGACTTGCCTATAGAAGAATCTGATGGTGTCCTCCCCATCCTTAGACCCTAGAGGCTAGAACCTGTTGGACGTCAATGCAAAGCACTTACTTCATTGGCATAAATCTTTCGATTTTGGGCTACACTAATATGTGACCATCTTGGCATACTGCTCATAAACAATCTGTAGATGCTCAATTACTATCTCCATTGCTATTAACATTACTTTTGCTTGGTAAAAACAATGTATTGTAAATGTTAGGCAAACTTAGCGAGATTTCACGATGTTTAATTTGTGAATTTCCAAACGAGAAAGACAGTCCTCTCCCTTGATGATGCTTGTGAAGGTAATGCCAAGAAAAATAGTACTTGTGTTTTGATGTGATTCTTGGATGCATAAATAAAGACAGATCCTTGATAATCAAACTATGTAAGGGATTTAAACTACCCGCGAATGTTGGTCAGAATTGGGCGTTTTCCATGTGTTGTTGGTTCACACTGGGCAAAAAAATACACCAATAAGGAAACTTTTGTCATCTTCGGCAGCAAATGAGGTGCTAGCTCATGGCTAGGCTAGTGAGTGGTGGGTTGAGAGTTCGATGCTTGCTTTGGGTTTTGTGCTGAAAAGCGAGAGGAGGGTGCAAGCTTCCGAGGTGGTGAGGTCGCTCGTTCCGAGTATAACCTTTTTCAATCATCCATGCACAACCATTATGGCATGATGTCCATCCATCAAAAGCTCTTGACAAAAGCAATCTAAACCTTGCCTAACACTCACCGTCGCGTTGCGTACGAAGGTAGTGCTAATTCGCCAGAGGCAAATGCAAAAATACAATGGTCAAGCAAAATTAAGTTCAACAATTTGAACTTGGTGGGTAAAAATGAAACCAACCCTAAGCTTACTTATTATAAGTGGGGAAAGAAAAACAGAGAATCATGATGGTAGCAATGTAATTCTGAGAGCATCAGCTGCATGGCCATGCAACGTGGAGCTGGTGGTCATCATGAGAGAGGGGGGCTTATGTGAGCATGTGCCAGGTCATCATGAGCTACAAAGGGGTGAAAGTCTAAACAAGAGGTTCATGAAATGGAGAGGGGGAGTTAAAAGCACAGAAGTGAAACTGTAAAATCAGACAGAATTAAATATTCATAAATTTGCCCCTGTACGTACGTCGTAGGATATCGGGAATCCAGCCGCAGGGCCGTGACTATTATATGGAGATCGCCGCTACATTTAGCGGGCCGTTTGGCGGCAGAGTGTGTGACGTAAACAGTTTTCACATCCATCCTATGATTTCCAAAGTCTCTGCCACATTTAGTGACGATAAGCTTCGTTTTCCTAGGTTTTAGCATTTCCGTGCCACGAGCTACTTGCAAATTGATATTTCGCCTTTTCAAATTTCAGTGCTGCTTCGAATATCTTTTCTTATTTTCCGAATTTTTAAATTGCCCCCCATTTTTGGCCGATTGTGGCAGGAAGGAAGAGGGAATCGCCCACCTTCTTCCTTACAAAATTCTTGTCATTTTGTGCTCTCGTTGAGGCGATTGAGAGAGAGGCGCAGTTCGAAGCACACAAAAATCTTAGAGAGAGAGAGAGGGTGCACCACGGCACTGTGTATATAGATAGAGAGAGAAGCGAGAGAGAGAGAGAGGGTGCACCACGGCAGTGTAGAGAGAGAGGAGCTAGAACCAAAAGACACAACGTGTCCTTTTAGAGAGAGAAGCGCACCACAAGGCACAATGTGGTTCTTTTAGAGAGAGGAGAGAGAGAACCACATGTGTTGTGTGGATTTATGAGAGAGCAGTCATCACATGTATTTTTCTAGAGAGAGAGAGAGAGAGGCACTTGCCACTAGTCACTAGACTCACTACATCTAAGTGAGAGAGAGAGAGAGAGAAGAGAGAGAAAGGGGTTCACGTGAGTTCTTTGAGAGGTAGAGAGTAGATAGCTTTACATATCGCAAGAGAATTACAGCCCCTTTCATGGACTCCTTCTGCACACTCGCATATTTTACTCTCCTTTTTAATCATCACCTGCCTATATTTTGTGGCATACATAATTGGTGTTCTCTATTTTTTATTCCCCTCTCACAAAACTCCAAAATTGCCAGGACCCTCAGGGTTGGGCATAATGCATTGGGTACATTCCTTTGTGCCTTATGATTACAACTTACAAGCCCCATCTAGTAATGGTTACAATTTGTCTAAAACCCACTTAGATTCTGATAATAGATTCTTGGCAAGTCTCAACTATAGTTTGAGTTTTTGGCCATGGCAAGTGTGGAACTCCTTGTGATGGCCGCCAAATTATTAACATGATATGGAAGAAGGGGTAGCCCTTTACACTTGTCGAAATCTGCGACATGAAGACTAAACTCCAAAACTGAGAGAAGCCCTTGTGCACGAGAGAGAGAGAGAGAGAGAGAGAGAGAGAGAGAGAGAGAGAGGGGGGGCGGCGGGGGACTGGCCGACTTCGGCGGTCAGCAATACTAGTCCCAACTAATGGTGTGAGCTTTGGCCATGGCTAGTGCTTGGAGCTACTTTACTGAGGGCCTTGTGATGGCTTTTAAATCCCAACTATGGCTTGAGCTTTGGCGATGAGCATATGTCTAAACCAATTTTAGAGTCATGCCAAATGGTCTAGAGCTATCTCTTGGGATCGTTCCTATGATGTTAAAACTTCTCTTCTTTTTCTTCTTCTTCTTCTTCTCTCTTTCAACCTCTCACTTGGTGCAAATCAATGTAGCCATTGATGAAAAAGCATTGAGTGATTTTGGTAGTTCTGATAATGTGCTCTCTTTGTAATGCTCTCGTTAAGTAAGGCTTAGACGTTTTCTAACTCATCATCATGTATCATACCGTGAAACATGTTAACAACTGTGCATGAAGGATTAGAATAGACATCAATAGCACTCAAACCTTTAGACATAGTCCCTGTGTCATTTGCAAGCTAACATGGCCTCTTTCTCAACATCTATGCAATCTAAGGTAAAGATGGCTAAGATATCACCTAATGTACTCTCCACTTTCTCTCTCACGCTACCAAAGCAAGTGCACTTCTAGGAGAGAAAAATGACATCTACTAGAGAGAGCGAAGATCAAGAAGATCATGTGATGTATAGATATAATGGGCCATAATACCCAAAATCAAATCATGTTAATAAATGTATGTGTGCACACGCTCACACACACACACACACACAAGAGAGAGAGAGAGAGAGAGAGAGAGAGAGAGAGAGAGGGGGGGGGGGGGGGGGGGGGGGGGGGGGCACGAGGGCCTTGGTGAAAGTGTGGTGCAAGTGCAATATACTACCAATTGGCACTCTCATTTTTCACCATGGTTTATATCCTCATTTTTATTCATGCTTTATACATAAAGGCTTCTCTCTTTCCTCTCAAGTAACACCCGTGTGTGTGTGTGTGTGGTCGACATGTACGTTAGATTTGCTGTGAGGCTTTTTATACAAATGAAGTCTCTTGAAATGCAATAGAAGGCCATTGTCGTGGATGCAATCAATTTTCTTTCATGTGATGTAGGGGTGCAAATCATTTGGGACTTCTTATAGATGAGGGCCAAGATTTTTTAACGAGGGCAAAAAGCACTTTGATAATGTAAGGGAAAAATATGCTATTAGACCAAACAAAGAACACTTTGGAATGATTATAGACGATAAAAGCAAGGACCTCTATCAAGGTATTCTTCCATCTTAAGGCATGTGGCATGGGTAAACGGTGACAATATGGGTGAACATCTTCATGATGAGATTGATACAACACAACTTTTTGTAACCTTAGGCGTAAAGGCTCCTTTCAATTTCACAATTGTATCTCTCTATAATCCTAATTCTCTCTCAGATAGGTCCTTAACATGGTCAGAAATTGAGCAGCTTCCTCAGCCATGTTTGTTAGCAGGGGATTTCAACGTGGTAGAGTCAATTGAGGATAGATGGAATAAAATGGGGCAAGTCATAGGGGGCTCAGAGAAGTTAAAGTGGATTGCCATGCTGCATACTATGAAGCTCGTGGACGTCTCCCAGGAATCAGGATTTACATGGACTAACAAACAACAAGGTAGCAATTATAGAGTAGCAAGGCTTAATGGAGTATATATGGAGTCTACTCTTGTGCATGATTTTTGGCACATTAATTGTTGGAAAGATGATTCTCTTCTCTTGTCTGATCATTCCCCTGTTCTTTTTGAGATGCATAAAGAAGAGTGCTCAAGTAGGGTAGGTTGGCCCCATTTAGATCATACTCTCTTGGGCATTCAGTGTGTCAAGGAAAAAGTTAAAGATGCATTTTGTCAAGTTTTGTCTTCATGCCCATTTGCTTTTAAAGCATGGGACAGAGCAGTTAAGGATACTCAGAAGTTGTTGATAGATTTCAAAGCTAGGACTAGGGCCATTAGGAAAAGCAAAGAATGATGATTCAAAATAAGATCTCTAATCTGGAGAACTCCGTCTCTCCTGATTGTCCTCCCCCCTCTGAGCTTTTTGAGCTTAAAGACTAGTTAAGAAGAGAAGAGCTCCTCTCTGCATTGGACTCAATGGCCTAGACCAAGGATTATTGGGCTATAAGATTGAAGCTCCTGATAAAATATGTTCAAATTGCTGAAAATGAAAAAAGCTAAGGATATGGTACCATTCCTTAAGGATAAGGATGGTCAGGTTACTCAGTCTCATAAAGAATATATGGCAGTGGCAAAGGGTTATTATGCTAAAATCTTTTCAACTCCCCCTTCAAGAGGGAATGGTCTTACTCAAGCCACTTGTGACCCCTATAATGGCTAAACAAATAGACTAGCACCTAACAAAAGGGGAGCTGAAAGACAATATTGAAGCTATGAAGAAAGGTAAGTCTTTTGGCCTTGATGGTCTACCAAATGAGTTTTACCAACACTGTAAGGATTTTATAGTGAGATGTTTGATGCTGGTTTGGGCAGAGACGCCCTTGTAGATTGGAGCTCTCCCTACCTCTTTAAATACTGGTGTCATTAAGCTCATACATAAAAGAGGGGTGAAGGAAGACCTAGGAAACTGGAGACCAATCACATGTGTGACTTTTGCTTATAAAATATTTTCCCTAGCCCTAGCTAGAAGATTAAGTCCCATCATGCATAGCATAATTCTCCCAGAGCAAAAAGGCTTTATCAAGGGTAGATTCATCTTGGAATGCTATAATTACACTATGGGAAGCCTTTGATTATGCGGAGGAATCAGAACAGCCCTTTGGTTTCTTCACAATTGACTTTGACAAGGCCCATGGCAGAATAGAATGGGACTTCATTTTTCAGTCCTTGTTTGATATAGGTTTTCATCAAGTTTGTTCAAGTGCTATTTGGTAATGCTTTTGCAAAATTGGCTATTAATGGACTCTTGATAGATGCTAGTATCCTTCTTCAGAGGTCCGTCAGACATGGCTACCCTATTGCTCCTTTACCGTATGCAATTTGTTCAGATGCACTAAGTTGGCTTGTCATGTTTGCTATGAACCAGGGGCAATTCTTGGTGCTAATCACAATCTCTGCCTCCACCAACAATTTTCTCATGACACAAATACCCTCATACACAATGATCAACAAGACTCCCTCTCACAAGGAGGAGTCACAAATGCTTTAAAGCTCTCAGTGGGGAGATTCTTTCTCTCTCATCTTCCACTCTCAACTGAAGCTCTACAAGCAAGATGCTTCTTGGTGTATCAATAGGCTACACTCAATATCAGCAAAGCTACACCTTCCCTCAAGAGCTTACTCCACATAGGCTGAAATAGAAAAGGTGGTTGAAAGCGTCTACTTCAACTATAGACCCAAAAATTTAAAGGTGTTCAAGAAGATCTCAAGCAAAAGCTCAACAGAAAATGGAGAATGCAATGGAGCTGTAGGCAATGGACTTACATGTTTTTCTGTAATTGGGCTTATCCAATAGCCATAGAACACAATTATCTCCTCTGGTTGATTATACACCAAGGGATATGGACAGGTGAAAGAGAAAGGAAAATTGGGATTTCCTCAAGGTTGTGCCCAAGATGCAAAGACAGGTGGAGGACACATCTCATCTCTTCTTCAACTGTGCAGATTCTGCTAAGATTCTAAATCCCTATCTTCTTTTAGCAATGGCTATCAGCTCTCATGCAGTGGACTTCAAAGATTTGCTACTAGGAAGCTATAAAGGGTTGGATATCCCCACATGGACAATATGGAGGGGAGTTATCTTGTGGTTTATCTGGTCAAGAAGGAACTCATTCATATTTCAGTCTCCAACTGATCACCCTTCAACTCTGTTATTTGAGCTCAAAAAATCCTCAACTACTCTATGTAACAAAGTCAAAATTGTACCTGAAGTTCCTTTTTCATATGTCGCAAGCCCGCAAAAGCTCTTAAAATGGACTCAATGGAGAAATAAGATTCCCCTATTTTATTCTACCCTTAGACTTTCCATGAAAGATTTGCTATTTATGTTGTAATCCTCCCTACCAGGGGTGACCCTCCCCCTTCCTGTGGGTCTGTGTATACATTCTAGTTTTTCATATAATTCAATTTCTACTTTATCCCAAAAAAAAGATATTTTCGCATCTTAAGGCATGTGGCATGGGCAAACAGTGACATGGGTGAACATTTTCATGATGAGATTGTTACAACGCAACTTTTTGTAACCTTAGGCTTGGTTTAGACGGGACGGCAGTAGAGCATGGGGCAGGGGCGTTCATCCACAATGGAAACCTATCATTGGTTCAATTGCACAGCTTCACCTTCGCGACCCATAAAAAGATTGGCGAGCCAGCCCCCCTTCGAAAATGCTCAATTACTGTCCGCTTTTCAGCGTGGACTGCGAAGAGAGTTTCAGCATGCTCACCATCCCCAATAAAAACGCAATGCTTGTTCTTGCTCAGATTGAGATAAATGTTTTTCGTCCCTTGCTGTGAACGGGAACGGTGGAGGCAAGAATGCATCATGTTTCCTGCCGCCATGCTCGTCTGAACTCGACCTTATTGCAATATAGTGTTTTGCTCCCTATGGCTAGTCAACACAATCAAACGGCCCTCCAAAAGGACCTCTATCAAGATATTCTTCGATCTTAGGACATGTGGCATGGGTAAACAGTGACGTGGGCGAACATCTTCATGATGCGATTGTTATAGCGTAACTTTTTGTAACCTTAGTGAAATACAGTGTTTTGCTCGCTATGGGACTATTCAACACAATCAAACGGCCCTCCAAACCCACCCATTGGAGGGCCTATGGGAGGACACTCTAAGAAGTGTAGGTTGGATTTGAGTACTTCTAGTAGTAATCAAATAGAGTCGTGAACTTGTGACCATAAGAAAGTAGTATTCTAATCTAGCACACTACTTTCAAAGGGATGGCAAATTGATTAAACTAATCTTAGATTTGCTCCTTACAGTTCAAATCCTACGACTCATAATTAACGCCCAACTCTTACAATAACATATAATAAAAGTTTTGGCGCCAAAGACTTTTCATTTCATATTTGGGCGGCCGTTGGTCACACTCTGGCCGGTCAATGATGGGATGGATGGAAAGGGAGGGAATGACTCTCAATTTCTCATTTCACGTGTGCCCTAGAGTGGCACATCATAGAATTTCCTCTAATTTTCTAACGTCGAGGCTCCCCCACCTTTTCTTGCCACACCTTTCTTTCACCTTTTCTTGCAAAACCCCCACCTTTCTCTCTTTTACCCAACCTTTGTAAGGCCAAGACGTTAGCTCGAGGAAAACTCTTTTTCTATTGAGACCTTCAAAAAGCCTTACATACACAAAATGTAAGGCCTCAAGTAGTATAGTATTAGCATTATTCTTGCAAGCCCTTGCACCTCCTCCAATGTGAGTGTATTGGCCTATGGGATCACCTTACAAGAAGCATTATAATAACATCACACCCTTGCACAAACTTACACACATCCTTAAGGATCTTCTTGCTCACCTCAAGTCAAATGACTCTTTGTAGCTCGGAACCATCCACTTCAAAGTGGCTTTAGAAGAGTTTCATGGAGCAAGGCACACTTGGGTGTGCCCCTAGCTAGTGTTTTTGTTGTAATTGAAATTGAGAGGGGTAGAGATCGAAAAGGTGCTAGCTCTATTGATTTCGCAAAGTTGGAGCGGAGAGGACATTGTAAGCTAATCGCTCCAACTTTGTAAGCTAACCTTGTAAGATGGGGGTGGGGACTTTGCCTCACCCCAACTCACCCTCATCCTATCGGCACATGGCAAGCACTATTAGGGATGCACTGCAGATTCAACCCAACGAGATACAATGTTTGGCATTCCATCACAATATATATGCTGCTGACTGCAATGTGCTCATGGACTATAGTCTCTAGCATACCATCACAATCTATCTAGTGTTGAATGGAGTGTCGTCATAGAAGAATGCCAATGTACACATGGGCAATGAGAGGCACCTCAACGATAGCTCGAGAGCGCCCCCAAGGACTTTGTCCTCCTTTCCATCTTTCTACCGAAGAAGAAAGTAAGCTCAAATACTTTCAAGCCCTATCTCCTCTTCCAACTTTTAGCACTTCCGTTACAAGGTTTGAAGAAAGCTTTCAAGCTTTCCTTTCACAAAAATGCTCATGTTTTTCAAGAAGTTTCTCTTGGAGACATTCCCTTTATCGTCTTAAAAACTACGCCCACTTTAGATTATTTGAAGTGGTACACAAAGTTGTAGGAATCAATGCCCTTTCACAAGGAAATTTGATGTGTTGTCTTTGGAACAATTAACGGAATTGTTTTATGCTAACTTCTTGTAGTCCTTCAAAAACACTTCCAAAGGCATCTAAGTCATAGTTTGTTGGGAAGAAACCAAAACAATGTATAGACAACAAGGCTCAAGCCCATGGTCATTGAGATAATATAATGAGGTAAGATCGAAGGTAGGGACTATGTACATCGAATGGCCACTTGAAAAAAATATTGACAAGAATTTATGCTATTGGTAATAGATAACTGAAATAACAATTTCTATTAGGTGGGAGAGAGAAGAGATGGAAAGGACCAAAAGAAATAGGAACATGTTTTTGTAGTTTGTGTGGTTATAGTTGACATGCTTGTGTGTGTGTGTGTGTGTGTGTGTGTGTGTGAGTGTGTGAGAGAGAGAGAGAGAGAGAGAGAGAGAGAGAGAGAGAGAGAGAGAGTATGAGGCATCACCCAATAGCTTCACAAATAGGGCTCTATAAAAGTGGGCTTGGTGCTTTGGGCTCTCAAAGCTAGCTCTCGGCTTTCTACAAGTCTTATTCTCTTTCCCTTCTCCTTTTTTTTGCTATGTGGATAAGGTCGGATGTTCTTGCTTATGCAAATTCCTCCTTTATAACAAAAAACGTGTTAAAGTTTGAAAAGGAGGAGCCTTGTTTAGGCAAGGTGGGCCACAATGCTTCATTAATAGGTATCTCGAAAGATACCACTTTGCAATGAAGTGCAAAATGGGAAGGGGAAGGAAGGCTTTTGAATAAAAAAGGGGGACAGAGAGAAAGAGAGAGGGGAGAGATATGATTTTGGCAGTTGCAAAAGGCGAGTGGTCAAAGACGGGGGAGAGATTTGAGAGAGAGAGAGAGAGAGAGAGAGAGAGAGAGAGAGAGAAAGAACATGTCGAACTATCGACCAAGTGTGGGCATCCATATGTGGATGGGACAACTCACATAGGTGGTCTGTAACCCTAACTTTTACTTATTCTTGAATGTATGATTTTCGTCTTGCTCTCCTCCTCTCGTGTGCTATTTCTTGTTGTGTGTGAGCGTGATAGTGTGTGTGTGTGTGTGTGTGTGTGTGTGTGTGTGTGTGTGTGTGTGTGTGTGCGTGCAAGTGAGCGGCGATACGGTAGCAATGAGATGGTTGAGCAACAACGGCGAGCTCCCTCTTCACCGCGACGCGAGTTTCCTGTATTGACAGCTACATGGAGGTGAGTTAAACAACGATCTGCATTCGTGAGCTTGCCTGCACACAGGTTGTGTGTTTGCAGCTCAATGGCTCACACACAACGCACAACGAGGCTCCCACAATCCGACATTTTTGGCACCGTTTCTAGGAAGGTGTTGTGTGTCAAGCTCTAGACGCAATTGTGCTGCTATTCCTTTGCATTTTTTCTATATTTTTGCACAGATATGTGTGTGCAAAGCCAGATATGTCAGTTTAAATGCTATTTTTGTGCAGATCTGTTGTTGTAATAGTACAATTTTTTTGTTTAGATTGAGAAAAAGCTGTTTGGTTAGTATAGTTTTTACATTCTCTGCATTTTTTATAAATTTTGTAATTCCTATAATTTTTGAAATTCTACATTCAAAAAAAGAAAAAATTTGGAAAAAAAATTCAAAAGAAAAACTAAATAGAAAAATCATTCTCATGTAAGTTGAGTATGCAAAAGAAATGGATGAAAATTTGAGTGTGCAAAAGGAGACGATGAAAACTTGAGTGTGCAAAAGGAGAGGATCAAAACTTGAGTGTGCAAAACGGTAGGAGTGGGCCTTGCCCCGATGTCCGTCGTGGTCTTGATTTATACATATAGGAAGTAGGATTCTCCATAGATTCCTTTCAAGTGAAACAATAGTGTGTCCCATCCTATATATACTAGCTCGTGCAACCTGCTTTCGACGGGTTTTGCTCGCTCTTATCATGACACACATGGTATTCATAAGGTGTTAAAAAAACTTATTTAATTAAGTTGTGCTTGTATGACTTTAAGTAGTTATTTTCATGGTTCGTGCGTGCGTATGCGCGCGCGCGCACACACACACACACACACACACAGAGAGAGAGAGAGAGAGAGAGAGAGAGAGAGAGAGAGAGAGAGAGAGAGAGAGAGAGAGAGAGAGAGAGAGCAACATGGTTTTCATTCCAAATAGGAGCCATTAGTTCTGTTACAAAAGAGAGGCTTCTTGATGAGAGAGTAATTGTCAAAAACATAAGGAATCCCAAGCCCAAAAAGAGATTACCATAAAGACAAACCTCATCTAATTTAGATATAGCTCTAAAAGCAAAATTCATTGTAAGAGTCATCATTTAAGTTTGAAGCGAAGCTTGCGATAGACATGGGTGCACCCGTAACACCCATGGCCCAATGTATCGCACACTTCGTCCAAGCCGCCTAGGAGTATCATTGAGAAAACATACATTCTCACTTTCCAATTCTCTACTTCAAATCCAAAGGAAGGTAGTGCATTCATGGGCCATTGATACCCTATCTCTCTAAGAGAGACATGACCCCGTCATGCTACCTCGTCCAGCTCTAGGGCAACATGATAGTACCCTATGAGTCTTAAATAGCATGTGGACTCATAAAGACCTACCAAGAAATGGGTTGGATAATAGTGTTTTCTACAAAGAAAAAAGAGTGTGTTAAAGAAAAATCCAAAGCTATTGCAAGACATAACAAATATTGATTCAAAAGTCGTAACTTATGACATCAAAGTCTTCTAAGATATGGACAACATCATTTGCTAGTATAGGTCCCCTCCAAAAAGGTGGATCTATGCTTCATACAACACGGCTAGTATGTTTTACTCATTCAAACATTGGAAACATGTGAGGCTTTTATTTTTTTGTAAAGTTTCAACAAATTACCTCGAATATATTCAAATACCCTATCCATTGTGTATTTTACTATAGATCGGCTAGCCATCTAAAAACAATAACACAAAGTAAGATAAATATAAAACTTCAATTAACGAAAACTTAATGACAAACAATAATGCATGGATTAAGATAGTATGATACCTCAAACATTTGTGACCTCTAGCACTTCTTTGTAGACAATGTTTGGGCTGCAAGCCATTGGATTTGTGTTTGAATTTGTTATCGATATTTGGCTACCATCTATCAAAATCTTTATGGCAGTAGAAGAACGCACGCGGGACATTGCTACATAGAGTTGACCCTCAGTAAAAATAGGTGTAGCAAGGTTTAAGTCTAAGGATCCAAGTGTTTGGACTTGTGACTTGTTCATGGTCATTCCGAATGCAAGTCTCACGGGAAACTGTCTGCGCTTCACTTCAAGTAGTCCTTGAGAACCTCCTATGATAAAGTTGATCCTTGGTATGAATACATTGTCTCCAACATGATAACCTGTGATTACTTCTGCCTCAATGACCTTGTGATAAAAATTCTTACATATCCATCTTGTACCATTGCATAAACCACGCTTTGGATCCAGGTTGCAAAGGAGCATAATTGGAGCATTCTCTTTCAGGTGCAAGCAGTGTGGTGGGAAGCCACCACCAAGATCCAATGAGTTTAAAAACTCTATCGGATATAACCCACCGTTACAATCTAATGTACACAAAGAATTTGCACTCAAGTATTTTTTGTCAAGTCCTCTCATTTTATGCACAACCAAGTTATTGATTATACCAACATCCTTATTGCATGGTGCAAGAATACCTCTGTCCCTAAAGAAGCTTGCATGTCTTTGGACATTTTGTAAGTTACCATATATACTCCCTAAAGAAGCTTGCATGTCTTTGGACATTTTGTAAGTTAACATATATACTATGAATTAGGCCTTGAACATTGCTATCTTTGAGTATCATACTACTTGGAAATGCTATAGTATCAAGTAAGTCCCCATGACAAACATTCCCATTGCCAATGTCTAGTACCCATTTTGCAAAGTCTCTCTCAACCAAGTAATTGGAACTATGAAGTTCATGTATATTCTCTATTAGCTTTAGAGTCTTCACATGTTTCCATATATAAGATCGACACAAAGAGGCATCCACAATATCTCCTCGACTTCCTTTGGGCACAACTGGAAAAATTTGTTTGAAATCACCCCCAGGGAGAAACACCTTTCCCTCAAACAATGCATCACTTTGCATAACATCTCTCAATGTCCTATCCAAGGCCTCAAAAGCACAGCGATGGACCATGGGAGCCTCATCCCAGATGATCAATGATGCTAATTTCAAAAGCTCTGCAAGTTGACTATTTACTTTGATGTTGCTTGCTAATTCTGAATGCAATTCTATTGGTATCTTGAATCTCGAATGTGCTGTACGTCCATTGCTAAGAAGTTAAGCTGCTGTTGGAATTAGGGTTGCAGAGAAACACACACAGCTTGGAGAAGACAAAGGAAGCTCAAGGCACACAATAGAGAGTGTGTTACTTAGTGTGCAATGGAAAGATAGATAGCCCTAGAGTGATGGGCGTATATACAATGCACGGGGGAAAAAACCTCCTAAAGAGGGAAAAAATGCCCCGGCGGTCCTAGTGTGTTCACACACATCACTACCACATGTATATGGTAACAAATCCCCCCTGGAGTGATGCGATGAACGAGAGCTGGCACATGAGTAAAGGGAAGTGCCATGCCCTGAGGACAGGATCAGTCCACAAAGGGGAGTAAGCCCAAAGCTTTGCGGAAAGCTTCAAGCTTCTCACGAGACAATGCCTTTGTGAAAAGATCTGCAAGGTTGTCCTGTGTTGGCACATAAGCCAAGCTGATCTCTCCTGCTGAGATACTCTCCCTTACATAGTGGTAATGCACCTCAATGTGCTTTGTGCGAGCATGAAAAACTGGGTTCCTCGCAACTGCCAATGCGCTCTGACTGTCAGTGTAGATAGTGTTGGCAGTGTCTTGTCCAACACCCAAGTCAGCCATAAGGCGTCTGAGCCATACACACTCAACCGTAGCTGTGAAGACTACCCTGTACTCAGCCTCACAACTCGAAGTGGCCACAGTAGGTTGCTTCTTGCTCAACCATGATATACATGAACTGCCAAGCATGAAACAAAAACCACTTGTGGACACTCGCGTGTCAAAACAACCAGCCCAATCTGAGTTCGAAAAAGCATGTAAGTCTGGCGGCAATGATCCCCCCTTGGGATAAAACAAGCCAAGATGTAAAGTGCCACTAAGGTAGCGGAAAATCCTCTTGACAGCCTGCCAATGCTTAGACCCTGGGATATGCATAAATCTGCTGACCTGCGAGACTGCAAACTGAATATCTGGCCTCGTGTTGCATACATAAATGAGGCAGCCAACAGCAGTTTGGTAAAGAGTGACATCAGCAGGATCGCCAGCATCATGTAGACTCAACTTCAAACCTGTTTCCATGGGAGTGGCAATAGGTTTGCAATCCTCAAGTCCAAACTTACATAGCAATGTCTCTATGTAACTTTTCTGACACAAGGCAATACCACCATCACACTGCTTAAACTGTATACCCAAGTAATGATGCAACAGCCCCAAATCTTTCATCTTGAAAGTAGCATTCAAATCAGCCTTAAATTCAGCAATATGTCTCTCATTTGGTCCAATGATCAGCAAATCATCAACATAAAGAACCACAATGAGAAATACATCATCCTCACGCTTTACATACAATGTGCTTTCTGTTGGACTGTTACGAAAGCCTCGTTTAACCAAATGAGTGTCAGCTTTCTCATACCAAGCACGAGGAGATTGCTTCAACCCATACAAAGCCTTCTTACATTTGCACACTTTGTCCTCTTGTCCTTTTATGACAAAACCGCGAGGCTGCGATACATAAACTTCCTCAAATATGTCACCATTCAAGAAAGCAGTAACAATGTCTGATTGATGTACATCCCAACCAAAATGAGCTGCCAATGCACATAGAAAACGTACAGTAGTCATACGACAAGAGGGAGCAAAAGTCTCTTCATAATCTATGCCTTTTTGTTGTGCATAACCCTTTGCAACAAGTCGAGCCTTATGGCGATCGATCTCACCATCCGGCTTGCGTTTCAACTTGTAAACCCACTTCGTACCAATGGCCTTTTTTCCAGGAGGCAAATCACATAAAGTCCATGTGTCATTCTCTATAAGTGCATCATATTCTGATTTCATGGCAGCAATCCAATTTTCTGAATTCTGTGCTTCATCAAAAGACAGAGGCTCCTCAACATCATGTAAACTAGACACAGCCAAAGCATAACAATCTGATGCATAAGATGCATGGCGAGAGCCTGAACGAGTACGACTAGATAAAGGTGCATCCAATTTACTGTCACGCAAAGTGTGCACCAGCCATTTTGGCATACCTCTAGCCTGCTCATTTTCAGCCCTTTCCTCATCAAGTACATCATGTACATCTGCATCAGTAATAGGCTGTTCTAAAACATTTTCAGAAACCCCCATAGGCTGTACATTTTCCTCATTGGAACTTACATTCGTATTTCCACCACTGAAAAGAGGCAACAAAGTGTCATAAATGTCCTGTGAGCTTACATTACTGTCTCTAGTACATGACAGCAAGGGCTGAACAGAATCTTCCACAAACACTACATCCCGTGAAACCAGAATACGTTTTGTTTGCGGATGATACAACCTGTAACCTTTGCTTTCAGCACTATAACCAACAAAAATACATTTGACAGCCTTATCATCCAATTTTCTGCGCTGCACTTGTGGCACCAAAGCATATGCCAAACAGCCAAAAACACGCATGTGCTCAATAGAAGGCTTTCTATCATGCCATGCTTCATATGGAGTAATAGACTGCAAAGCTTTCGTAGGACACCTGTTAAGTACATAAGTGGCACACATGATGGCCTCAAGCCAAAAAGAATGTGGCAAAGCTTGACTTTTGACCATACATCGTGCCATTTCCATTAGTGACCTGTTTTTCCTCTCAGCAACACCATTTTGCTGAGGTGTATAAGGCACTGTACATTGGTGTTTTATCCCACGACTAGCCAGAAATGCATTAAATTCATGAGACATATACTCCCCCCCTCGATCGGAACGGAGGGTGCCCATAGTACATTTTGAGACATTTTCAGCCATAGCCAAAAATTGTTTGAAGCACATAAAAACTTCGGACTTCGCTTTAAGCGGAAATACCCATGCATGCCTGGAGTAATCATCAATGAAAGTCACGAAGTACAGGTAATTGCCCAAGGACGGAGTTTGCATGGGCCCACAAACATCACTATGCACAAGCTGCAACCTGCATGTGGCCCTAACTGAACCATCCTTTGGAAACTTAGAACGCTGCATTTTACCCAGAATACAGCCTTCACAAACATGTTTGACAGGTGCTTCAAGAGGCGGCAAAGAAGCAACCATATCAGATTTCTGCAAACGCAGCAAACTGGCAAAATTCAGATGACCAAAACGTGCATGCCAAAGTTTTGCATCTGAAATAGCCCTTGAATCTGCAACAGCATTTGCAAAATTTTGTCCACACTTGTCATACAAAGTGAGCTTATACAGCCCACGGCACAAAAGCCCAGATGCAACAATTTCATCACCAAAACTGAGATCATGAACTGTACATCTGTCATCCACAAATTTGACTACAAGTCCAAGTCTAGTAAGTGCGGATACAGACAAGAGATTCTTCTTGATCCCAGGTACATAAAGTGCATCAACAAGTGTGAAGGAACTGCCATTAGCAGCAGTGAGCACAATCTTTCCAACTCCCTGAACTGGATAAGAGGCGTTGTTGGCACAAGTGACTGAATTCCCATGAGGGACAGACTCGAGAGAGGTAAACAATTCACGATGTGAGGTAATGTGCTTTGTAGCACCACTGTCGAAATACCACACATGTGAATCTGCAGCAACTGACAAGCATGCATCATGGACAGCAGGATTGTAAGTGCACTCTGCGCTAAAAGCCCATTCTGCATCAACATCAGCATCACAATCTCCTTTCACAGAAGACTCAACAATGGCTGCATTTAGTGGAACCAGCATTTGCAGTGGAACCACCCTCTTTCTTCTTAGCCTCTTTGGCCTTCAACTTAGGACACGACTTGATCAAGTGATCATTGGCTTTACAATAATGGCAACGCATCTTCTTTTTGCCCTTATCACCAGAATTGCCAGACGAAGTGCTGCCAGCAGAAGCATTAGGAATAGAATTTTTGCCACTCACAGCAGAACCATAAGAAGTGGCTGCATTACTGTTACCACCCTTTCTTTGAGAAGCAATAAAAGCTTGTTCAACTGCACGCTGCCTAGTCCTGTTTTTTCTAGAAAGTGACTCTTGCAACAGCAATGTGCATAATGCATCAAACTTGACAACTTCAGGATTTCCTTGGGTCATGAGTCTCCAAGTACTAGCAAAAGTCTGGTAGGAATCTGGTAAGGCATCAAGAACAGTCTGCACAAGGGAACTGTCCGAAATGACTTCACCTGCAGAAATGAGTTGCTCATTGATATCCTTGACACTAGCAAGGAAAGTGTCCATATCATCTTCCTCATGCATAATCTTCGACTCCAGCTCTTTACGCAGCAAAGCAATTTTAGCCTCATTGCGGCTTGCATAAAGACCTGCTAGAATATCCCAAGCCTGTTTTGCAGATTTTGCTGAACGGATGTGAGGAATAATGGTGCGCTTCACAGACAACGCAATCAATGCATGAGCCTGCGCATCCTTAACATCCCAACGAGCTTGTTCTGCCGTAGGCAAAACAACTCTAACAGCTGCAATCCTTGCAGCAAGACCTGCAACATCCTCAACATCGCCTACATCTTCAGAACCAGGACGTACATCAATGCCCTGCACAATGTTCCAGACACCTTTTGACACAAGAACATGTTGCATCATATAAGCCCACATAGGGTAGTTGTCCCCATCCAACCTGTCCTCAGCAGCAAACATCTTGAACACATCTGTGTTGTTGTTGTCAGCCATGGTAAATGCTGCACCTGATGTGAAAACTGCCCGAAAATAGGAGAAATGGAGCGGGAACAACTTGTGCTATATAGCACAAACCGTAGAAGACTATAAGGCACCTGTTATGCAGAAAACGGCACTGACAGAAAATCTGCACAAAATGACGAAATAGCCTGTGCAGTACTGTCTGTAGTGGAAACGGAGGCCGAAATAAGCCCAAATCAAAATTCTGAGCAGACCAAGCTCTTTATCTATCCCAAAATATTTGTCGACCTGCGAACGCTCGCCAAAGCTCACTGAAATCGGAGAAAGTGAGCAGGCGTGTGCTGGAGCAGCTGGCGACTAAGCCCGGGAGGACGTGACCTGCTCTGATACCAATTGTTGGAATTAGGGTTGCAGAGAAACACACACAGCTTGGAGAAGACGAAGGAAGCTCAAGGCACACAATAGAGAGTGTGTTACTTAGTGTGCAATGGAAAGATAGATAGCCCTAGAGTGATGGGCGTATATACAATGCACGGGGGAAAAAACCTCCTAAAGAGGGAAAAAATGCCCCGGCGGTCCTAGTGTGTTCACACACATCACTACCACATGTATATGGTAACAGCTGCAATTCCTGAGGATGCACATGCTAAAGCCACATTTTTTTGACCACGTAAGCA
Organism: Adiantum capillus-veneris; assembly: GCF_014529385.1. NCBI lineage: Eukaryota > Viridiplantae > Streptophyta > Polypodiopsida > Polypodiales > Pteridaceae > Adiantum > Adiantum capillus-veneris. The sequence goes on from NC_140932.1 coordinate 128,928,029, forward strand.
ACAAAGTAGTGCATTATAGAGATAAGTCTTCCCAGTCCCATGGGGTCCATCCAAGAAAAAAAACTTTCCCATTTGCTGACTTAACTGCTTGCATGATTTCATTATAAGCGGCTCTTTGCCCACAATTCAAAGATGCTTCCATATGAATGACTAAATTTATTTTCTCATTTGCATTGAACATCCTCTCTTTTGCTATCAAACCACTCCCACATCCAGATAATACAGAACGGTCCACTTCAAGCATCCCAAAGCAGTCACAAAGTCGTTTTCCATATAATTGAAGTAGAGACTCCAAGTGACATAATGCTTGATTCTTAGCTATCTCTTGACATACAACCTCATCACTTGTACATGCATGCAAAACATAAACATAATCCTCAAAAATCTCCATGGAGAACTGGTACCACATTGTACCTGGACATAGTGGCTCACGAAAAACCAAGATCACAACAAATAGTTGTCGTAACTGCAAGCCGATACTTGTACATGATGCCTCTTGAAAACACATAAACCACTCATTATCATTTAGCAATCCGTTGGCACTGCAAGCTTCCTTGAAAGTGGCAGAGGTTTGTCCATTGGAAGTGCAAAACTCCTAAAATGACTTACAACCCTTGCATATGGTAAGCAGAATACACAGATAATAAAGATCACCAGCATTAGGAACAACATTGTACACTCTCCCGATGATATCACCTCTTTGCCTATGTGACCGCACTTTATTAGTGGGGTTCCAAACCCATTCAGAGGGAAAGTCTATATATAATAAATCATTTGATTTTGGATATTGTTGATTTGCCACAAACCACTTTGTAAGTGTCATAATAACTAATATCTAATTCTCCTAAATGATTTTCTCATGTTAAACTGATAATTTAATATGGGGAAGTACCAGGGGATAAAAACCTCGAATATTGGTTAGGCTGCCAGACCGATCACAGTAGGGATCCAAAGGAGGGAAAATAGGGATCCAAAGGGGGGGGGGGGGGGGGGGGGGGGGGCATCTACAAAGGAGCAATGTGCATCAATGGGCTTCAAAGAACTCAAGGTTCAGCCCATTAGACTTCCAAAATGCTAAGGTTCCAAAATTCAAAGGTAATGTCCAATGGCCAAAGTGTGGGGGAATTGGATGGTCATGTGGAAGACTAAAAGGTCTTCCACATCCCTATCTAGGAGGGGGGGAGCCATATTAGTAGGGGATGAGAGAGAAACACACACACACACACACTCTTCCAAGCTCCCTTTACACAAAGGGCATAGTGGACACATGTCAGCTTCCTAGCCCAGTTGCCCCCAAGGTGCACTCAAATCCTATTGGATGGCCATAGAGGTGGACCAATGAGAATTAGGCTAGAGTAAATTTAGTTTAATTCATTTAAAAATGCTTGATAAAAGAATCAATAGAAATTAAGCTCTCTAGAAGACTATTGGACAGTCTCCCAAGGGTCCATTAATGAGCAACCAATAGCGCAATGGCTTGCCTGATTCCTATTGGCTAGAAGACTAAGAGGTCCAATGAGAGTTTAATTGCATTATTTAAATACCTAAATCTCTCATAAAAGGGGAAAGGGGACACATGTCACAAGGCTATCACTTATGTTTCTTAATTGTCAATGGCTAAGCTTTGCAGGGGCCAATAGGATGCCAGCATGAGCAAATGGCAAGAGGGGTCGAACAAGAGAGAGAGGGGGGGGGCTGATTTTTGCAAGGAATTAACACACACACACACACACACACACACACACACACACACACACAAACAATCTCATGCGTGAAGTGAAGAAGACTATCTCCTTCTCAAGTTTTAATGAAAAGCTCATCATCTACTCCAAGCTTATGAGAAGGGAGGCCTACACCAACAACTCTTGGATTTGTGATGAAAATCCAACCAAGAACCAAGATTCAATGCATGCTCATCTCCTCTACCATGCTAATTACTAAGCTATGCTAAGCTATTAAGAGTGATTATGTGAGGAGACATACTTCTTTCTCATAAGAATACTCCTTCTTCCTCTTGATCTACTGTCATACCCCGCTAGCTCTCACCATCTTCAAAGGTGTGTGAGGTCTTGGGTCTGAGACAGTGAGGGAATTGATGTTGTGTTTTCAAGTGTAAGCTTGGTGCTTGAAGCTTCCATCTTCATAGCACCAGTAAGTTATTGAAGGAACACAAAGTATTGTATTGTAAAATGTCTCGGTTGACGGGGGAAACCTATAATACAAAGCCTTTTAGAGGGGGGACCGGCTCCATGTAATCCGGTCCTCAACTCTTGTCAATAGCTTAATTTCTCTCTCTTTTTGAAGTATTGTTCATGCCTATCTAACTAGGTGCTATGCTTTTGTTGCTCTCTCCATCCAAGCACTCTTGCTATGCTCATTAGGAATCTATTCTTATGAAATGCTCACTATGTCTATGCTATTTTCTGTTATACACAAGTTATTAGATCATTAAATGTTACACTAAGTGTTGTCTTCCTATTATCATCATTATTCACCAGATTGGATATGTCACTAGAGTCTCCAAGAGCAACCATATTATGCTGAAGGAGATGCACTTGTAAATACAACATATCAGGGTTTTCCTTATGCAATGAATTCTCCAAATTTCCTTCGATGCGTGCATATAAATAACTCTTGATCTCGTCAAGAACACCTTCTCCATCTTGGAGCACAACTGTGGCCCTATCATGTCCTTTGTACACATACTTATAGAGATACTCCACTGATGATATGGTGGAGCATATCTCTACATTGATATGAGATTTATACCATAGAGACAACAATAGATTATAGGGAACAATCCATCTATTATCAAGCCTCTCTTGCTTTTGAACCACATATTGACCATCATGTCACCGCATATACCTTGGATATCCATCACCATCAACAAAAGTAGCTTCACAAAACTTGTGTGTGTATTTGAATCTACATCTTTGATCTACCATGCACGGAGCATTTTGATCCAATGCACCACATGGACCATGAACATTGCAACGACTCACAACATCATACAGATCAGGAAATAGATTTTTGTCTAGAAGTTCAGCACAAACCATTCTATCGTAATGCCACATCTCTAACGGCTTATATTCGGATGCAAGCATCAGTAAGATATGAGCATGGGAAAGACCTTGCTTTTTTGAAATTCTATCACACAAACATGCCCATCATCTTTCCAAATATAGCCCTTATAAGAAGCAAGTCCATCAAATCTTTGAATTTATGATAAAAGACACACGTAGTCAACTTAGGATGATCAGAAGTAGTCTTTCTCGGAAATAATGCATCTTTTATTTCCTTCCACCTTGGGTTGCAATTGAAAGTTATGAATAGATCAGGCTTTCCTCTCTCACGTACAATTTTCATGGAAGCTTGATAGAGTTGATGCATGTACCAAGGTCCCCCCACAATGAAGGCAATACAATTATTCTTCCAACATTAACGCCCATGGCTCCATGTGCACCGTCCATGGAAGCAACCATGTTTGCAAAGCCTTGATACACTTCTGTACGAATTGATCTCTGATTGTTTCTAAATCATAATAACCTCGACTCCTCCATATTACTATAGGCATCAACAATCTACTGTTGCAACAATCGTCCTCCACGTAAAATGCACTCTATGTGTCACTCCTAATCTGCAACCTAAAAGTGTAGTATTGTTTTTGTGTAACAAAATGCTGCTCATTGTGAGTCCGTGGTATATATGGATGCCACCCATCCTCTCCATTAGGAAACAATAGAACATATAGTAAAGGCATGACTGCAATACAATATCACAATGGCCGATGTTGCTCTCATTTTTTTGCCCTGGCATAATTGCTGCAACCTCAGATCCACGTGGGGCTAAATATTGCCAACCATTTGTATGATTTTCAGCAATGACCATCTTCATGTTTGGGATCCCTTCATTCTGCATTGTTGTAGCAGCAAACCGAAAGGCGTTTGCATATGGGTTAACACGATGCATCATAGTCTGCAAACTATGCAAGGAATATCCATCTAAATTTGGCACATGATGCAATCTATTGCTAAGTTCATTGTCTGTATCAAAAAAGTACGATTGTGCAAAGCGAGGGATCTGATCCACTCTTTTGCTTGGTATCATGGGACCAATATTATGGTAGATGGCACCGCGAACTTTAAATGTGTATACACCTCTTCCTCGTGCAAGTTTCTCATCAATTTGAGAACCCAAAGAAGCAAAAGCCAACATGTTATTGTATGCTCTAATGTGCTTAAGAAATTTTTTGCTCTCGGTAGTAGCCCCTTGCTTCAATTCTTTCAGCTCCATCGGCGGATCACTCAAAGGAAGCAATTTGACTTTTCTTGATAAGCAACAATACTTACCTACAAATGTGCGTAAAGACTTTCCTTCAACCTTCCAAGCACATGCACCACAAAAGGAGCACACAAAATTTAATCTACCCAAGTTGTGGACCGAGCATTTTCCATTGTAGAGGGCAAGCATAGAGTCATGCTTCAAGTTTGTTGCATTTGGATAAATGCAACTAATAGATAGACAATAATGCTCAATTTTAGAGAATCCTCCTTCTTCAAAAACAATGCAAGGATGTTTTTTACCCTCCCAATTGTTGGCATTTCCAATAACGGAAGGTACTTCTAAAGGTCTAGTACTTTGAGCATTTGAAGTACAGTTTTCAATATGCATAGCCATTGCATCCATTTGTTGACCGCCATGGCTTAAATGCATAATATTCACACAATCTCCTAAAATACTCAATGGATCCGCTGCAAAGATTGTTGAGCCCTAGTGTGTGTTGTTTCTCGCTTGGCTTTTCGAGAAATGTTGCACAATCTAGCTCAATGTGTGTGTCCTATAAGGGACAAAACCTGTGGTCCAAACACCATCTGTGTGAAATACAAAATATTAAAGAGTGATCACTTAGGTGACTGGTTTAACACCAACCAAAAGGTTGTCAATAAATTTGTGTCTTCCAAATAGGATGATTTGCATCTATCTAATATAAGGTACCAATCTACTTGTCCCAGACCATTATTGGTATTGTTACACAATGACATGCAATTGACATTGTCAGGCATTTTTTGGATGAGGATAAGGTCACTAATCCATGCTGAAAAGCTTGTCCACTAGCCTAATTCTTTGAGTTTTAAGAGTGCCCTTGTAAAAATTTATGTATAAAGTCTTGGTCCTGCTAAGTTATTTATTGGAGTTTTGGGTTGGTTTAAATTTCAAAAGATGGTTTTGAATGAGCATTTTCAGTCGTGCTTGATAGCTTGTGGATCAGACTCATACATCATAAGTTACATGCATTCGAAGTGGGCGGTCCGTTACTTAGAAAGTGGTTGTGGAGGCATATGAGGAAAGGCAAGTGGCCCAAATTGATGGATTTAATTAGAAATGATGTGGTCAAGAATTTTTCAAGATGGCCAAAGTAATGAGCTCCAAGCCGTGTTTACAGTGTCGTATTTGGTGCTCGGAGTCATCCGCTATGCTTCTGCCAAGGTTGCTAGGTGTAGGGAGCAAAACAAAAAATTTCTATGCATGTGTGGGGAGTTGGGAGGATGGTGCCAAGTGGCAATGGAATAGTCCCACGTGGGGTGGAGTGAGTATAAAATGGGGGGTATAAGAGGGGGAGTGGGTACCCTGAATCAAAGGCAAAGTGGAACTCTCACTCCTTGGCTATGGGGGCTCGTGGGTGTTTAGGGAGAGAGGGCGCACCTATTTTGGGTTTCCCACCAACTCACCAAGTGCCTAGACTTTTTTTTTGGGACCTTTGGACACTCCACCTTGCCCACTCCCCAAGTCAAAGTGACCGACATATAGCCCCCCTTTCCCAAAAAAATGGTCAAAATGAGCCAATAAAAAGGGGAGATGAGAGAGAAAGATGCCGGCTAAGATAAGGAAGAGAAATCCACTCCAATAAAGTGGAAAATTCCCCCATTATTATAGCTGCAATTCCTTGCACACACGTTTTTTCTTACAGAGACTTGTTTTTTTTGGAGTTCTTTGAGAGACTCCCATCTTCAAAAGCTTATAACTCTCTCCTGTGTTACTAGGATCAAGCATATGGATACTCTACGGAGGTCTACACAACACAAGATTCATCTTTATGGTCTTGGTTTTCAGTAATTTTAATCATGGTTTGGATTAGAGCTGTTTCACGTCCGACTTTACAGGTGTTCGGCATAGGTTTTTTTGCAGCTTTGCAGTTTCTTTCTGACGGTGTGGTGTGTGCAAGGCTATAGAGGCTTTCATTTTTTCCTTCTTGTTTGCACACTAACATTGTTTTGGTGCCCCCACTGAGGAGCAACCGCTCTTATCCTTACAGGTGTTCGGCATAGGTGTTTTTTGCAGCTTTGCAGTGTTTCTTTCTGACGGTGTGGTGTGTGCAAGGCTATAGAGGCTTTCATTTTTTCCTTCTTGTTTGCACACTAACATTGTTTTGGTGCCCCCACTGAGGAGCAACCGCTCTTATCCTCCCATTTCTATGAAATATGTTTATTCTGCAGGCAATGAATGTAAAAGGGATGTGGGTCCTTCCGGACAACCGCCTATGTATGTGCAAACTTTGGACAACACTTGAGGCGTCGTATAATTGGATTGCAGCCTTTGAGAGGGTCGTGAGGTTTTGTGAAGCCAAGCACTAGGGGCTGGGTTACCCAGTGTGAGGTGGATCAAGTAATGGAGCGATCCATCGACATCCCCTGAGTTTTCGACATCACATGTAAATGTTTTTGCGGCAATCAAACATGGCAGACGAGTTCCCACAATTTAATGGATTGCCTGACGAGAATTCATAGACTTTTATTGAAAAGTTGGAAGTTAATTGCTAACTGTGAAATATACTAGACCAAGCTATATTGTTGCGGCTGCTGCAATATAGTTTACAAGATGAGGCAAAAGTTTGGTTACACAATTATGAGGAGTTGATGCAGGCACAAAATGTAGGGGTAATTTTGGACTACAATCTTGTGAAGCAAGATTTTCTGGCACAATACAGATCCATTGAAGTACCTGATGAAGTTTGGCATGAAATTTTGGGGTACACTCAGAGGGCTAATGAAAGTATTGATGATTTTGTCATGCAGTTCACCCGTTTATGGGATAAATGGGCCCGGGCTTTGGGAAATGAGATCCCTCCATCCATGTTAAAGAAGGACAATTTTATGGAAAACCTAAAAGAAAGTCTGAAGTTCAAAGCTGAGTTGAAAAGGCCCGTCACCTTCGAGGAGGCAATCACTATTGCTAGAGAGAAAGAATGGAAGGCTCAAAGACTTAATGAATATGGGAAAGCAGTCTCTATGCAAAATAATGGTGGCCAAAAGGAGGAGAATCATGCAAATGCTGGAGGCCAACCTGTTCAAAGGGCTACTAATACCGAACAATTACAGCAAAATATGCAAGACATGATGACCATGATGCAAGAATTGCGACTTAGTGTTCTTGGAGGAGGAGGCGGTCGTGGTCGTGGACGTGGTAGAGGAATGGCTCAGGCATGCGAAGCTCAGCCTAATGTGAATGCTCGTTGTGGACAAGGCAATTTTGAGCCACAGAGGAGGTTTATCCCTACTTGTTATAATTGCGGTGAGTTTGGTCATATTAGCACTTATTGTTCAAAGCCAGCAAGGATGGGAGGTGATATGTTTCCACTTCCTCAGCAGATTCCTAACAGGGCTAATGATTATGCATTGGATATACGGGGAGATCAAGGTATTGAACAAGAAAGACAATACTCAAACCTCTGGAGGTCATGTGGGTATTGTGCGGGTTGAAAAGAAAGAAGCAGATGTGCTGCCAGTAGGATAAAGAGAGAGGGAAGGCTATGCCGCACCAGGGCCTAGCAGAAAGAAAGGGAAGGAGAAAGAGGATGAAGATGTGAAAGCCAAGAGGAAGAGAAAACCTCATAGACGATTTGAAGTGGCAGATTTACCTTTGGGAGAAGGCCAAACAGCTTACAGTTTAAAGGAAGACATGATTGGGAGGAAAGTAGATTGTACTTTTGGATAGTTGATGAATATGGTGCCCAAACTTAAAAGGCAGTGGAAGTCATTAGTGAATCCAGAGAAAGAGCCAAAGCAAAGATAAGTCAGAGTGTTGGCTGTGCGAGAGTTACCTGACATTTGCCCTATGGTGAACGCTTGGCACAAAGGTGTGGGCATGGGAGAAGCCTACATTGATGGGGATGCTCAAGTTTGTGTGATCACATAGTCATGTGTCAAGAGACTGCTTCTCATTACATGTGGATGCTCTGGGTTTTGGATTCGACTAGCAAACTAGGACTAGGTAAACTGTTTGGGGATGATCAAGAATTCGGAAGTTGAAGTCTTTAACGTGGTTATAGTAAACTTTCATGTTATGCCAGCTGGTCTGGGAGCTTTTCCTCTCATTTTGGGACAACCTTGGTTGAGAGTTGTTGGTGCCGTGCAAGATTGGGGCAAGGGTACAATCTGTGTGTATGGCAGGAAGGGTGAAAAGAGAGTGTTTGATATGACTGCCAAGCAACCTATGGCACTTGAATATGTGAGTGAGAATGATGAATCTAAAGTTACGAGTGATGATAGTTCTAAAGACTCAGAAAGTAGCACTCCTTCGAGCTCCAGTGATGAGGGTGTAGTGTCATTTCAGTTGTTGGACGAGGAGAGAGAGAAGTTAGTGAAGTGCTACAATTATCAGGGAATATAAACTATTCAAGCCGTTTAGAGCAACTAGAAGGGTTGATGCAACCTAAAAAAGAATTGTTGGGGATCCTGTGAAGATCGAGCTAGTTGAAGGGGCAAAACCAATAAGAAAGAAAATAAGGAGAATGGGTAAGGAGAAAATGAATACTATAAAAGAAGAAGTGGATAAGCTTTTGGATGCAAGGTTCATTGTGCTAGTGGATAATGCTGAATGGGTGATCCCTGTAGTGGTCACTCGAAAGAAAGATGAGATTTGGAGAGTTTGTGTTGATTACAAGCCATTAAATGCGGTAACTAAGAAAGATCCTCACCCTTTGCCTTTTATTGATCAACTGCTAGATGCAGTGGATGGTTTTGAAGATACAGTGTTTGTGATGGTTATTCATGATATTTTCAGCTTATCCTTGCTCCTGAAGATCGGAAAAATACTACTTTTATCACGCCATGGGGTTGTTTTTGCTTTTGGTGTCTTCCTTTTGGGTTAACAAATGGTCCTGGAGATTTTGAAAGAAAAGTGGATTGGGTCCTTACCCCACTCCTTGGGAAGTTTGTCAAAGGATTCATAGGTGATTTTTGTGTATATAGTTCAAGAAAAGAGCATGTTCAAAAGCTTGAAATGACTTTTGCAAGGTATGATGAATGTGGGGGTCGGCTAAACTCTAAAAAATGTCATTTGGCACAACCCCGAGTGAAGCTTATTGGACATGTGATATCAGAAAATGGAATTCAAGCAGATCCACAGAAAGTGGAGGCTTTGTTGATGCTGTCATCCTCAAAAGACACCAGACAATTGGCCACTTTCATATAGAAAGTTAAATATCTCTCTCGCTTCATACCTTTGGCATCGCAACTATTATATCTCTTACAGCAGACAGTCAAGAATGATCCCTTGGAATGGTCTCATGACTGTGATGATGTTTTTGATAGAGTCAAGGAGGTTTTGAGTACACTTCCCATTATGCAAGCTCCTAATTGGGAAAAGGAGTTTTTTAACCCATCAGTGGGAGATGATGCTATTGGGGCTATGTTATTGCAAAGGGGGAAGGAATCTCAGTATATGAAGCATGTTCATTATGCTAGCAGAGTGAAGACTCCGCATGAAAGAGATTTTTTTGAAATTGAATTGGTGATGACTAATATGGTTTATGCTTGCAAACAATTCAAACGCTACTTTGTTGCAAAAGTCATTCTCCTTTCTCACCAGTTATTCATTGCTTCCCTAGCTGTTCAATAATTCAAATATGACAAAAAAAGTGATGAAATGGGTTATTGAGCTTTAGGAGTTTCAGTTCACTTTTTTGGTGGAGAACAGTACTCAGGCTACCCTGGAAGATCTTCTCACTTATAAAGACACTCCTGTTTTGGTTAAAGAAGAGGTGGTAGGAAAGAAGAAAGTCGAGACTCTTGCCATCTCTAATGCTTCACTGTTATAGTTTGATGGTTCTTATCGAAGAAGTCATGATGCTGCTTCAAGAGGCATTGTCATTTATGATGCACAAGGGAAGCTTATGAGGAAGCAAGCGCTGAAACTTGATGGAAAAAGTAACAATGAAACATTGTACATGGCTCTTGAAGGTGGCTTGCATATTTGCTTACAATTGGGAATTGGACGCTTGCAAATGAAAGTAGATGCTTTGTTGGTTGTGAAGCAAGTATTGGGAGTATGGAAGAATAAGAACCCTAAACTGAAGAATTTATGCTTCAAAGTGAAAGCGTTGCTCAAAAAGTTTGAAGCATGGAGTTTGCATCATATTGAGAGGTCTCAAAATGAGGAAGCTCATGATGCTGCCCAGGAAATGATCACTTTTGTGTTTGTGCTAAAGAAAAATGCCTCTTAATATCATGGGAGGGAAATGTTATCAAAGGAAGTGGATTTTCTATTGCCAGGTGTCCTACCTGAAGGTTTACAATATTCCAAGAAGTATGCATTTATAAGAAAAGCAAGGAAATATAAAATGCTTGTTGATGTGCTTTACATGAAAGGAAGCGATTTAGCTTTGCGTCGTGTGCCCTAGAAAGAGGAAATTTACAAAATTTTGGAAGAAAATCATGAGGGATCTTGTGGAGGACATTTTTCCATGAAGATTATGTTGCATAAAATTTTGCAAGAAGGCTATGTATGGCCAAGCATTCAACGGGATGTTAATCATTGGTGCAAGTCATGTTTGCCTTGCTAGAAGATGGGAAAGAGAATTTTGAAGCCCGAATTGCGACAAAGAATTCTACCTTTTGATATATTTGAAAAATGGGGTCTTGATGCTATTGGACCCTTACGTATGACTAGCAAAAGAAATGCTTACATCTTGACAACAGTGGATTATTTGTCACGATGGGCAGAAGCCAAGGCTATCAAACAAATTATCAATAAGGAGATGGGGAAATTTGTTTATGAGCATATATGTTGGAAATTTGGTGTGCCACTAGAGCTACTTTCTGATAGAGGACCAAGATTTAGAGGAGAGCTGTTTGATTTCTTATGCGAGAAGCTCAATATACAACATAGATACAATTCTCCTTATTATCCACAATGTAATTGTAACATTTAATGGCCTAAAAACTTGTGTGTAGCCGAAATTAGCATGAACATAGTGGGCATTTCATTAGAAAAGATTCCTAATGGGAATTACAAGAGTGCTTGGGTGGAGAGAGCAACAAAAAAGCATAACACCTAGCTAGATAGCATCAATAATACTTTCAAAAGAGAGAGAAATTAAGCTATTTGAGGACCGGATTTGCATGGAGCCGGTCCCTCCTCCAAAAGGCTTTGTATTATGGTTTCTCCCATCAAGACAGACATTGTACAATACAATTCTTTGTGTTCCTTCAAGACTAGGTGCAATGAAGATGAAAGCTTCATGCACTAATCAAAACACTTAGCAAACACAACATCAATTATCCCCGATCTCAGACCCAAGACCTCACACACCTTCGAAGATGGTGAGAGGTAGCAGGGTATGAGAGTAGATTGAGAGGTAGAAGGAGTATCTTACGAGAAAGATGTACATCTCCTCACATAATCACTCATATTAGCATAGCTTAGCTTAGCAATTATCTTGGTAGAGGAGATGAGCATGCATTGAAGCTTGGCTCTTGGTTGGATTTGCATCCACATGCCAAGAGTATGTCGATGTAGGCTTCTATCTCACAAGCTTGGAGTAGGTGATGAGCTCTCCATTAAAGCTTAGGAAGAGATAGTCTTCTGTGCTTCACACATGAGATTGTGTGAGTGTGTGTGTGATAATGCCTTGCAAAAATCAGCCCCATCTCTCTCTCTTGGGCGAGCCCTCTTGCTATTTGCTCTTGCTATCTCCCCATTGGACCTCCCCAGGGCTAGCCAATGACTATTAAGTAGCATAAGTGATAGCCTTATGACATGTGTCCCCCTTTCCCCTTTTGTGAGAGCTTTAGGTATTTTAATAATTCAACTAAACTCTCATTGGACCCCTTTGCCTCCTGGCCAATAGGAATCAGGCAAGCCATTGGGCTCCTGAATGCTCATTGGACCCCTTGGGAGACTGTCCAATAGTCTTCTAGAGGACTTAATTCTCATTGGTTCTTTTATTAAGTGTTTTTAAATTAATTAAACTAGATTTACTCTAGCCTAATTCTCATTGGTCCACCTCCAAGGCCATCCAATAGGAATTGGGTACACCTTGTGGGCATTTGGCCTAGGGAGCTGACATGTGTCCCTCATTCCCTTTGTGTAAAGGGAGCTTGTGTGTGTGTGTGGATTTCTCTCTCATCCCCTACATGCAAGGCTCGCCCCCTCCCAAGTAGGGATTGCAAAGACTTTTTTGTACACACACAAAGCATCCAATTCCCCTAGGGTGGACCTTTGGACATAACCTTTGAATTTTGGAACCTTAGCATTTTGGAAGTCTTAATGGGCTGAAACTTAGGGTCTTTTTAGCCCATTGTTGCACATGGCTCTTTTGCAGATGCCCCCCCCCTTTGGATCCCTATTTTCCCTCCTTTGGATCCCTACTGTGGCCGGTCTGCTAGCTTAACCAATATTCTAGCTTTTTCTCCCCTAGCACTTCCCCATATTGAATGATCAGTTTAACATGAGAAAATCATTTAGGAGAATTAGATATTGATTATTATGATAGTAATGGTCTCAATGAGAGGTTCAATGGAGAATTGGTAAAGATTTTGACAAAGATGACCCAGACACATGGGAAGACTTGGGATTCAGAGTTGCCTTATGCATTATGGGCCTACAGGACTGCTATCAAAACGAGCATAGGATTTTCTCCTTACCACTTGGTTTATGGAAAGGAAGCTTTATTGCCAATTGAAGTGGAAATTCTTGCACTCAAGTTGTTTTCATTGGGAGATGAAAAGCAAACAAGTGCTTGGCAAAAAAGGTTATTGGATTTACAATGTTTGCAATTGGATAGAATTTTAGCTTTGAGCTACTATGAGGAAGTGTCAAAGAAGGCTCAGCTAAAATCCAATGAATGTGTGGAGGACAAGAAAATTGAAAAGTATGACTTGGTGTTGCGATACAATTGTAAGTTGGACAATACCTTCCAGAAGAAGTTTCAAATCAACTGTGAAGGTCCTTTTACTGTTGTGAATAAATTTGATAATGGCACATATCAGTTGGCAAATTTGAGCGATGAACATCATAAATATCGTGTTAATGGTTATAGATTAAAGAAGTATCTGGTGCGTTTGATGACTATTGTGACAGATGAGATGTTATCAATGGAGGGAGACAATGTCGAGACATCTGAGGATGTAGATGAGGTTTTTGGGGATGACATGCAGCAGTTGTTCACCCAAGAAACTTCTGCTTGTCATGAATGATCAAGCAAGCTAGGGTGGGGGGGTGGCAGGGGAGGGTTGGCAAGCTATGTCACACATTTTTTGGATGAGGATAAGGTCACTACTCCATGCTGAAAAGCTTGCCTACTAGCCTCAAGTACATAGGTGTACATAATTCTTTGAGTTTTAAGAGAGCCCTTGTAAAAATCTATAAGGCTTGGTCCTGCTAAGTTATTTGTTGGACTTTTGGGTTGGTTGAACTTTCAGAAGATGGTTTTCAATGAGCATTTTCAGTTGTGCTGGATAGCTTGTGGATCGGACTCATACATCATGAGTTGCATGCAATTCAAAGTGGGTGGTCCCTTACTTAGAAAGTGGTTGCGGAGGCATGTGAGGAAAGGCAAGTGGGCCAACTTGAGGATTTAATTAGAAATGATGTGGTCAAGAATTTTTGGAGATGGCCGAAGTAATGAGATCCAAGCCGTGCTTTACGACGGCGCATTTGGTGCTCAGAGTCATCTGCTATGCTTCCACCAAGGTTGCTAGGTGTAGGGAGCAAAACAAAAAATTTGTATACATGTGTGGGAAGCTGGGAGGATGGTGCCAAGTGGCAATGGAATAGTCCCACATGGGGGGGAAGTGAGTGCAAATGGGGGGTATAAGAGGCGGAGTGGGTACCCTGAATCAAAGTTAAAGTGGAGCTCTCACTCCTTGGCTATGGGGGCTCGTGGGAGTTTAGGGAGAGAGGAAGGGCGCCTATTTTGTGTTCCCACTAACTCACCAAGCGCCTGGACTTTTTTTTGGACCTTTGGACACTCCACCTTGCCACTCCCCAAGTCAAAGTGACCGACATATAGCCCCCCTTTCACAAAAAAGGTCAAAATGAGCCAATAAAAAGGGGAGATGAGAGAGAAAGATGTTGGCTAAGATAAGGAAGAGAAATCCACTCCAATAAAGTGGAAAATGCCCCCATTATTATAGCTACAATTCCCTACATATCCTTTTTTTCTTGCAGAGATTTTTTTTTGGGAGTTCTTTGAGAGACTCCCATCTTCGAAAGCTTATAACTCTCTCATCTACTATTGGAATCAAGCATATGGATACTCTACGAAGGTCTATACGACACAACAAGATTTGTCTTTGTGGTCTCTCTTTTCAGCAATTTTAATCATGGTTTGGATTAGAGTTGTTTCACACCCGACTTTACAGGTGTTCGGCATAGGTGTTTTTTGCAACTTTGTAGTGTTTTTTTCCGGCGGTGTGGTGTGTGCAAGGCTATAGAGGCTTTCATTTTCTTTCTTGTTTGCACACTTAGAGCAACATCAACCCTGTTACCTATAGGTAATGTTGAACTATCATCATTGATTCATCATAGGCTTTTCTGTGTGCATATGGGGGTGTGTGTGTTTGTGTGTGTGTGTGTGATGGTGTTTGGGAAAACTGTGTCTCGCGCCTTAATATCGTGTCGTTTTCAATTTCAAAAATACCAGTTGAGGGCAAGGGGAAAAGGAGAAATCCCGTCCCAAAATAGAAAAAATAGTGTAAAACCCAAAAAAAAAACCAAATTTCTAAAATTTCCTCCTTGCAAACTCAAGGAAAGGTATTTTGTCTGTTTGGAAAAATGATTTGCAATGCATATCATTGTGTAACATGGTTGATGTTAATTGCATATCATTGTGCAATGGGACAATGATGTGCAATGGTCTGGGAAAATAAAATAATGAGATAGAAAGTGTTAGTGTTAGTGTTAGTGCTAGTGCTAGTGTTCTCATTGTTAATGTTCTACTTGTTTTGACATAAGTTTGGCATTTAATTTTCATTCCATATCTCCCTTCCTCCCCCCTCTCGCCACCTCTCCCTTTGTCTTTCTATCACTCCCTACATCTTTTTATGTTTTCTTTTTGTTTATGCCCTATATCTCTTACCCCTAAAACCTCTCCCCCCCCCCCCCCCCCCTTCTCTCTGTCTCTCTCTCTCTTTCTCCCTCACTCTCTCTCACACACACACACACATAGAGCTTTTCATGCATGTGTTCATGGGGGAGGGGAGGAAAGAGAGAGAGAGAGAGAGAGAAAGAGAGAGAGAGAATTACTACAATGATAAATGGAAGTTTTGCTACATCATTAGTCCAAAAAACATTACATTTTAGGATAGGATGTAGTAACACCCACCTCTGTGTTAGGCATGATGACAACACGACTAAGTCTGCTATCGATGGCATTCAAGCGATTCATTGCAATTTTTAAGGTCCATCTTAGACCATTAATATGCTACATGCACTTTTAGAGCTCGAACGTGCTCCTTGTGTTCTTTAAAAGTCCTAATCTCAAACCCCAAACCTACTACATGTGATTTCAGGGCTTGAGCTTGGTCCTTGTGTTCTTTGAAGCACAAAGACAATTTTTGCACAACCTCATCCTAGAAATTTTCCATGAATGTATAGATTTCATGTTGCTTGATTTCTAAACATGCAGTTTCATCCTTGATACCTTGCAATCCTAAAATCACCTCCTCTAGAAAGGTTATGTGGTCTTCTTCACCTTGAACTTGTTTGAAAAACTTTTGTAAGAAGTTTCTGCACTCTTGTTGGATAACTTTGTTGCGTTCACAAAATCCATGAATGATTTGTAAACGCTTTGAAGGACCCTCGCAATTCAATTGCCCCCCTGATCTGGCCAACTGCTTTGCCGCTCGCACGCTATTGCACTCTGGAGGTGTAGGCATATGATGACTTCATTTACATCATGATCTCCTTGAGAAACATTTTCAGAGCTAGAAGAAGGGCTATCCAACACTGAAAGAGAATAGATGAATCAATTAATTGCAATTGATCATGAAAATGTATGTGGCACCAACATGGATTGTCATAAAATCTAATATCTAACTAACCCAATGATTTTCTCATATTAAACTGATTATTTAATGTGGAAAAATAAACAGGAACAAGGGTTAGGATATAGACATGTGCTTATAGATCTATCTCAACATAGGACCAATGGTAATGGGGCCCAAATGAGAGATGATCTATCAAAGAGCAAGGCCAACCAACGGAGCATAAAGACCTTAGGGTTAACTTCATTAAAGACCTCCAATAGTTAGTGTAAAAGTCCTTTGACATTAGGTAAGCTAGGGTTGAGCTTGAGGTGGGAACCTGGCCCAAGGTTAATGTGCTTGAGGTGCTTGACGTGCTTGATGATGACTAACGTGCTTGAGGTGCTTGATGACTGAGATGCTTGAGGTGCTTGTCATGCTTGAGATGCTAGGGTTGTACTTGAGGTAGGAACCCAGTCCAAGCTTGAGGGGCTTAAGGGCCAAGCTTGTGGTGGGAACCGGGTCCAAAGTTGACTAGCTTGAGGTGTGCAAAAGTCAACACTAATCCCTACAAGGAGGGGGCGAGCCCTACAAGAGGGGGATGAGAGAGAACACCCACACACTCACTCAAGGCAAACTTGGTACAAAGAAAGCAAATGGGACACTTATCAAGTTCCTCCTCATGTGGCCCTCATGGTGTGCCTAAAGCCTATTGGTTGGCCACCCAAGGGGTCCAATGACAATTCAGAAGATTTAATTAATTGTTTTTACATTTATCAAGTCCTCTCTCTCTCTCAAAGGGGGACACTTGTCCCAAGGCTACCCTTCTTACTTGATTTACATTCTGCTTGTGATTGGCTAGGCCTGGAGGTGTCCAATGAAATTCAAGCATGAGCTACAAGGGGGGGGGGGGGGGTCGACCAAGGAAGCGAGGGGCATGCTTGGGGGGTATAATCTCCCACACACACTCACACACACTCTCATTGTGTGAAGGGCAAAGTGCAAGAGCTCCCTCTCCTTCTCCAAGCAAGTAGAGAGGGAGCAAATCCAACTAAGAGCCATGCTTCAATGCTTAAGCTTGTTATCTTCTCCATCTTCATTACTATGCTATTATGTATGCTAGCAAGAAGAGTGATTATAAGTGAGTGTTGGACGGGAAGCAACTCACACACCCATGAAGTGAATGCAAACACTACCTAGATCAACATAATGTCAATTGAGGACACAGATGACACGATAGGCACACGGAGGAAATCTCTTAAGCTTGTCAGACTGAGATCATCCTACACATACAACACTCCGGAAGGCCAACTAAACCACAATCAAGAACCTCATTGCTCTCAATTACACCACCTAGCCACATACACACATACGGAAGGTAACTCACCTAATCATGCCAAAATCATACGAAACTTAAGGAACACCATCCCCTCACTAGGATACACCTGTCCCTAAGCTTCTACACTCAAAACCCTCACTCTAAACCCATCTGCGGAAAACGCATAGGATGACAGAGCTGAATTTTGAAAGTGCCCGAAAGTGAAATTTATGAGTACCTATGCGTAGCTTACGTCGCCACGATTCTATAGACTACTAGCACGCAGCAAACAGACATCGTTTGATACACTTACGGCCACAAATAGCTCGTAGATGCGTCAGCGTGTGCGCTCCGTCTCGCGTGGAATGCTTGGAGTCGTCGCGTAGCTCTCCTCGAGCCTACAGCAATGGTGCAGTCGGATCTCCAATGTGTTGAGCGAGCAGGGCGTATCAAGAGGATGAAGCCCACACTCACTCTCTTTCTCTCACACACACTAGACGGCAACGCTAAAGTTTGATTACGATTAAAAGTCTCTTTACAAAATGACCTAGGTACCTTATATACTAAGGCTACCTTAGGTTTAATCAAAAATGGGGTTGAAAGGGTCAACTGGCTTTGTATTTACAATCTGGAAGTGCCATTGCACCCCGGCTTCTGAAACTAGAATAACTA
The DNA here is from genome assembly GCF_014529385.1 of Adiantum capillus-veneris. Lineage (NCBI taxonomy): Eukaryota > Viridiplantae > Streptophyta > Polypodiopsida > Polypodiales > Pteridaceae > Adiantum > Adiantum capillus-veneris. The sequence goes on from NC_140932.1 coordinate 128,946,263, forward strand.
CTCATTACAAATGACGTTTATAGCCATAATCCGCAGCATTTCATAACTCGCAAAAGATAAGACTTTGGTACGAAACTTGAGTTATGTTGTGTTGTTGACCCAACGGTCAACAGTGAGGAACTAGTTCTTTCTCCTATGAAATTTTTCTTCTTCCTCTTCCCTACCCTCATTCCCTGCAGCTATGTCCACCTTCGAAGGTGTTTGAGGTCTTGGGATTGAGGCTTGGGATAGTTAATGCTTTCCACAAAGTTTATGTTATGCTTGTGATGCATGAATCTTTCCATCCTCCTAGCATCACCTAGGTCACAAGGAACACAAAGATTGTATTGTAACAAGTCTCTCTTGATGGGAGAAATCATAATACAAATTCCTATTGGAGGGGGGACCGGATCCACATAAATCCGGTCCTCAAATGTTGTCATGTTCTCTAAATTCTCTCTCTTGCAAAGTATTGTTCATGCCAAGTTAACTAAATGCTATGTTTATGTTGCTATCTTCAATTATGATCACCCGCTATGCTCACAAAGTAATTTCTCAAAAGTACTCTCTCTAATTTCCGCTACTCTCAAGTTGATAGGCCAATTCCATTACATTGGTATCAGAGCATTTGGTTTCTCTTTTCTTGTTTAAGAAGAGAGGCCCTTAAGTAACCTATAAACGGTTGATTTTGTTAATTATATTAGGGTAAGTGGAACTGGAATCTATTATCGATTCTGTTGAGCCCACTATGTGGGATATGGTGCACACCTTGGGAGCTTTGGACTTATTAATGTAGTCTTTTTAGACTTTCCTACGGCTTTACCATTATTGAGCCATAAGAAGTCCGAAAGAAGCTAGCCTCAGCAACTTTGCTATGTTAGACCTACTCCACTACTCTCTATAATTAGCCACTTCGAGCCATGGGTGTAGATACTTAAGAGCCGATTTTCAAAGGCTAAGAGGAGTGACAACTAAGGATTTGAATTGCCAAAGCATACACTAAGTACATACACACATTTTGTTAACATGGCTGACAATAACCAAGAGAGTAGAATGAACATTGATAGCTTTGATTTTGCACATGAAGGTGCTAATGATGATCCCCCCATGTTTATTAATTATCTTGTTGCAGTAAGCTATGGGCAACCCTGCTTTGCAAGCTGAAGTTACTGAACAACTTCGCGCTTATGGGATTTCCCTTCCTCTCGAAGAGGAGAGAGACCTTAGGAGGCCTCTTGAAGAGACCCCTAAAAGAATACTCTGTCCCATACGAGAGGAGGAATCCAAAGATCAAGAGAGCAATGAAACTCTAAGATCCTTCGAAGATGTGGCCCCACAAAGATGGCGGTCTAGACAATCGCCAACTTCTCCCAAGAGGAAAAGATCAACACACAGTCCTTCTCCTCGTCATTCCAAACAAAAAAAAAATGAAACAAAGGAAGAAAAGGGCAAGAAAGAGGTCACCCTCTTCCCCTTCTTCTTCTTCACCTTCCACCTCTTCCAATGAAAGCTATGGCTATTCTCCTAGAGAATATAGGAGGGGAGGACATCGTAAATCATACCCTACATGGTGAAGGTCACAAACGCTAAAGAAGTTCAAGGAGGTATTTCTTTTCTCACCCATGATGGCATCTTTGGTGCTACTGACAAAGTATTGGCCTTCATTTGACAATTTGATGTGGCCTTTAGAGACGAGGGCTTTACGGAGTCCTCCAAGCTACACCATGTAGCTATGCACTTCCAGAAATCAGCTCGTCAATGGTGGGCTAGCCTTTGTGGCAACGGTGAAGCCCCAAAGACATGGAAAAATCTACGAGTTTCCATCATGAAGCAATTCCCTGCAAGCGATGCAAAGGACGAAGTACTTACTGAATGGTGCAAATTGAAGCTTCTCTCTCATGAGTCTATCCATAAGTATGTAGACATGTTTTGGGATTTACATCTCAAGGCTACTGTCTTTCAAAAGATAGACTTTGCCAAGAAAAAGCAACAGTTTTGTGCGGGATTACCTGAAGAGATGGCCGAGTATGTCAACTCTCAACCGCCTGGTTCTATCACCAAAGTAATCCATCACACCATGGTTGCTTCACGCATCAATTTCCAACAAGGGACTAGACGGAATGTCAAGCCCATGGAAAACAAAGATAAAAATGATGCAAAGGGGAATACCAATGCTCAAAATTCTTCCCAAGGCACTTCCAACAACAACAACAACAATCGGTCCAAGGAGAAGGGAGTTTACAAAGGCAAAAACAAACTCTCTCCTGAAGATCTTGAAGCTTTTTGCAAGGACCATAAGTGTTTTAAGTGTGATGATCAAGGACATGGTTATTGTTCTTGCCCCAAGAAGAATGTTCGCAATGAGCTTCCTAGAGCTTCCACCATGGAAGCTCAAAAAGAGGAAGATCATTGCAAAGGTGCACCTCTCTCCTATGCTTGGGGAAAGGTAAGAGAGCACAATGCCTTCATCTTGTTTGACCCTGGCTCTACTCACAACTTTGTATCAACGGAGTTGGCCACCAAGTTGGGCATTCAAGCTTTTGAGATGGAAGATATTATAATGGCGGCTGACACAACTTTCAAGGGATAGCAAGCCTCCGTTACTCCCTTGATTGGGAAGTTGAGGCTTCATGTCCAAAGCTATGTCGACAAAGAAGACTTTTTCATCACTCCTCTCCAACATGAGGATGCTATCCTAGGGGCACCATGGTTTGATCGCATGTCTGCCAATATGAAGTTCCTTGAAAGGAGAATCTACCTCACCTACAGTGGAAAGAACATGTATATAGATGCTAGTGAGCATGGTCGCACTATTCCACTCGTAAATACTCCTGCTTTTGATATATCAATGAAGAGATCACTTTCTGCGTACATGATTTTTATCAAAGCGTCTCTAAAAGATCCTAATGTCTCATCAAATGTAATGGTAGGAATCAAGAAGAGTTAGACTTGTCTAATTTTCTAAAAGGATTCCAAGATGTGTTCATCCATGATATCCCTATGGACTCACCTCCAAAACGAGGGGATGATGACCATCGAATTAGTGCATTCCAGGAAGCTCACCGCCTAACAAGCCTCCTTATCGAGTCTCTCAATCTCAACAAGAGGAGATCGTGAGGCAAGTACAAGAATTGGTAGACAAAGGGATGGTGAGGCCTAGATCCTCTCCCTTTTGTTCTCTAGTCCTTTTAGTGCAAAAGAAAGATGGTACATACCGTATGTGTGTGGACTATCAAGCACTAAACCATATCTCTATCAAAAATAGATTTCCCGTGCTTTGGGTAGAAGATTTGTTTGATAAGCTACAAGGCTCTACCTACTTCAGTAGGATTGACCCCTTAAAAGTGGATATCATCAAATAAGGATAGTGGATGAAGATATCTTAAAGACTTCGTTTCGCACAACGTTTGGTCTTTATGAATATCTAGTCATGCCTTCTGGCTTGACTAATGCACCAGCTACATTCAATCGTCTAATGGAGAAATTTTTTTGGACCTCACCACAAATTCACTGGAGCGTTCTTTGATGATATCATCATCTACTCCAAGTCTTTGGAGGAACATAAGCAACATCTCCAAGTGATTTTTCAAACATTGAGGGAGAACAAGCTTTTTCTCAACCAAAAGAAAAGCGAGTTTTTCCTTCAAGAGATTCAATACCTAAGTTATATTATCTCTCAAGATGGTATCCGTATGGATCCATTGAAGTTAGAGGTAATAAAAGCATGGCCTAATCCAAGGAATCTACATGAGCTAAGAAGCTTTATTGGTATGTGCGTATACTATCGATGCTTCATAGCAAAATTCTCTCAAATAGAAGGACCACTACATGAATTAATTAAGAATAACGTTAAGTATGTATGGACTACTAAGGAGAAAAATGATTTTTACAAGCTCAAGGAGAAGCTTACCTCTCAACCAGTCCTCATTCTTACGAATCTCTCAAAGCCATTTGAGGTCCAATGTGATGCTTGTGGTGGATGCCTTGGAGCAGTCTTGCTTCAAGAAGGGCATGCCATAGCATATGAGAGTCAAAGACTCAATACCGATGGACGAGTCTTGGGAATTTATGAGAAAGAGATTTTAGCTATTCTACATGCCCTAGACACATGGAAGCACTATTTATTGGGGACTCCATTTATTCTACAAACCGACCACCAAAGTCTCAAGTATTTCATGACGCAAACCAAGCTTTTCGTCAAACAAATGAGGTGGGAAAATTTTTGTTCGAAATTTAATTTCCATATTGCTCACATTTTCGGTAAACACAATCAAGTGGCGGATGCACTTTCACGACGACCAAAAGTTAATACGGTGTCTATAGCTACTCACAATGATCTATCTTCTATGATAGATGAGTATGCTACTGACCCTGACTTTAGAAACATAATGACAGCCCTTGCTTTGGGGAAGAAAGAGGATCCATTCACCTTGCAAGATGGTTATCTTCTCCACGGAAATAGGCTATGTATTACCCATTCCCTTCATGAGAAAGTTATATATGAATCCCATGCTCCTCCCTATGAGGGGCATAGAAGCATTCAACCTACTCTCCGAGGAGTAGAAACGTACTTCTATTGGCCTACCATGAAAGTGGACATACAAGAGTATGTTTCAAATGTGTAGTATGCCAAAAGACTAAGTATGATAGAGGGAAGCAACCTGGATTCCTCCAACCATTGCCTATCCCAAATTCACCATGGGAGAGTATATCCATGGATTTCATCTTTGGGTTGCCCAAGTCTATCCATGGGAATATGGGAATATGGACAATAGTCGATAGGTTTAGCAAGCAAGCACACTTTATTCCTATAAAAAAGATTATTAAGGCACACCAAATGGCAACTCTCTTTATATCTCAAATTTTTAAACACCATGGATTACCAACATCCATCGTGTCAGACAGAGATCCTAGAATGACCAGTAACTTCTGGAAAGGTCTCTTTTAAAATCTAGGAATAAGATGGAATTTCTCTTCGGCCTATCACCCACAAACGGATGGCCAAAGTGAGATAGCCAATCTTACGATACTCGATCTACTCAAGACTTACGTTACCGAAGTAGATCAAGGCTCACAATGGGAAAAGTACTTACTTCTTGTAGAATATGCCTACAATATAGGGGAAAAGCACCTTTTGAGATCATTGAGGGAAGACCTAAAAGTCCCTTGCTACTCAAAGTACATGGGAAGATCTTCGTTGCCAATGAGTATAGCCTGGACCTACAAGAATCTTTTCAAAAGATTAAGGAGGCTCTATCCATGTCTCAACAAAGGCAAAACGCTATTGCTGATGAGCATAGAAGGGCCTTAATGTTCAAAGAGAATGATTGGGTCTTACTTAAGTTTCCTAAGGCTCGATTAAGGCAAACAGCGGGCAAAAATCCTACGGGACATCAAAAGTACTATGCTAAGCTAGCAAAAAGATACTATGGTCCTTTCCAAATCTTGAAACCTATCAATGAGACGGCTTACCAACTCAAGTTGCCCAACCATTGGCTCATACACAATGCTTTTCATGTGAGCCTACTTAAGACCTACAAAGGAGAGCCACCAATGAACCAATTATTGAAGACCCTCCCGAAGTTGAAGACCAAGAAGAGGTGCTACAACCCGAAGCTATTCTATGGCATGAAGACAAGGTACTACGACATGGTAAGATTATCCGACAGTATCTTATTAAGTTAAAAAATTATCCTTTTGAAGATGCTAGATGGATGCAAGGAATACAGCTCAAGGATAGTATGAACCTTGTCAATGCTTACAATGCTTCATTAGAGTAAGCAAATGTACAAATTTCTTTTATTGACCCATGTTTTTGTCTTATAAGACTAGTTTTCTTTTTAATTGTGAAAAAATTTAAATAGTATGCATGCTTAGAATCATGTTCGTGATGACGAAGTCTCTCAAACACCAAGTAGAATTTGTCACTCTACTTTGGGAGAATGAAATGGACTAAAGAGCACACATGCTTGTGGCAGCTGTGTCTCCCAAGCACCAACTGGATTGGTCATCCATCTTGGAAAGATGTCGTAGGGTAAAAAGGGATCCTCTACCCGCTAAGTAAGACTAACTAACCACTAAGGCTTTATCTCTTCTACCTCATAGTTGAGGACGAGTATGATTTCAAGAGAGAGGTACAGTCATAAAATCTAATATCTAACATCCCCAAATGATTCTCTCATATTAAATTGATCATTGAATGTAGGAGAATAAACGGGAACAAGGGTTAGGATATAAACATGTGCTTATAGATCTATCTCAACACGGGACCAATGGTCTTGGGGCCCAAATGAGAGATGATCTATCAAAGATCAAGGCCAACCAACGGAGCATAAAGACCTTAGGGTTAGCTTCATTGAAGACCTCCAATAGTTAGTGTAA
>NC_140932.1:128957622-129177622 GCF_014529385.1 Adiantum capillus-veneris
TTGGTTTGGGTTTTTTGGACAGCTGGGGATCAAGTGAATGATTCCATAGTCGAGACGATAGGCATTTATTTACTTGAGTGATCTTCGTATTTTGTGACAATCTATCCCCGGTTGAAGAGCTTCTTCTTGCATTTCCTCTTGGCTGTAAACAGGCTCTGATCTAGCTAAGCCGCTATGCACAATGAACCACAATGTCTTTTCATCCATCTCATACCTTCTTTCTTGAGGTAGAAACGTAGGAGGTGGAGGTTGTACCGGCCTCACCACTCCATGTGTTTTTCTCATCTTTGTCGCTTCAAAACAAAGCACCCACTTTGGTTATTATAATACAGTAGTTGGTACTAGCACTTGTTATTAGATGGTTCCATCATCAGTGTGTATCTCATGTCTATAGGCATTTTAGCACCTGACGGCAGAGGTTGTTGTCCTAAGACGGGCAGTGGCATTGAAACTTCTACTGGTCCTGGTACATTTTCCGTATCTTATCTAGGTGGAGTGGGTGCTACTGAAACAAGTTGTACATACCTCTCCTTGTTGGGGTATAAAGCGCAATGTGGTCGCCCAGGTAAGTGGGCGGGCCGCCAGGTATGTACACATATTCTTTTGTAAAAACCTAATAAGAACTCACTATGCTCTACACATTACAGTAGAGTGAGTTCACCATATCGTCGTGCTCTTCTTCTTGCACTCTCTCTCGCGTCGCACTTCCGCTCGTACTCCTTCAACTGGTATCAGAGCTCAGATCGAGGCTCGGGGCTGCATTGCAGGAGGCTAGAGTCACCAACTCAGATTGGAGTGAAATTCGACAGGCGAAGACACGGCCCCAAATCTTGTGGGTAAGCCCGAAGGGCTTGGTGTTCTCAGAATTTCATTCTGAGGTCATCTCGGCCACTGTTTGGCTTCGACAAAGGTCTGCGCAGGCCTTTTTCGACTACGTGGTCTCGGCGGGTGCAGATCCGACTCTGCAAATTTGGGATTTTTGGCCTGCGACTGTAGGTGCTGAGGATATCGACACTCGCAGAGTGTTGATTTGTGGTTGTCTACACATCGAAGGACAGCTGACAATTCTTGGAGGCGTGTCACATACGACACAGGCGCATCTACACACAGTCCGTAGGCGACATCCACTAGTTCATCAGGTAGCTTGTGTTTGCTGCTTGATATTCCAGATTTCATCCTGACATTGCAAGTACTTCCACATGGGATGTATTGTCAGAGATGATGTATGTCTGTTGAGGGTTTGCTGGCTGTGAGTCACGCAGCAAACAACCGCCACAGCGGTTACAACATACAGTGGGAAATTTGTGGATGTATGACTTTGTGGGAAGTCTATGTACTGTCAGATTTATTGCAGCCTTTGTTGAGGGTCGAGTGAGGTTTTATTGAGCTGGGGGATTCTCGAATGTTGAGATCCTTTTGGTGATACAGGTCTTGGAGCGATCCCTCGAGCACCCTTAGATAGGCAGCTAGGATGTTTTGACTGTGAGTTAGACAGTTGGGATTGCATCTTTGCTTTACTGCCGTTGAGGCATTGTCACAGTCTATGCTTACAGGACAGTGACAGGACAGTGAGAGACAGTACAGGTGCAGGACAGATTTACCCGCAGCTTACAGTGTCATAGAGACAGTGTTTTTTGAGCTGTTTTTTTAGTACACCAGAGCCATTTTACAAAGGAGACTCTGCCGAAATTTATGCAGAATCTGAAGCTTTCTTGGTTCATTTGACAGGTTGATATTGGTTCAGAGGTCAGTTTACAGGGGAAACTCTGCCGAATTTTTCCCAGGAAAGGAAACCACTGTGAAGCGTAGCTATGGTTGGATCACAGGACACCGCTCTTTACAATATCAAGAAGCTAGATGGAACCAATTTCCCATTGTGGAAGAAGCAGATTTGGCACGTGTTGGTACAAAAGAAGTAGATAAAACCTATAAATCTCAAGGGGATAAAACCAGAAGATATGGACGAAGATGAATGGAGCGAAATGGATGAATTGGCACTTTCTACCATTATGCTGACTTTGGCAGAAAGCGTTTACTTCAATGTAGCAGACGAGATGTCGGCTTATCAAGCATGGTTAAAGCTGAGTGATCTTTATGAGAAGCAGAGTGCAGCTTCACAGGTATACTGGCTTAAGAAGCTTGTTGACTTGAAGATGAAAGAAGGGACACCTATGTCCAATCATCTGAATGAATTCAACACAATCTACAGTCAGTTGTCAGCTCAAGGTGTCAAGTTTGATGAACCTGTTAGAGCTATGTTCTTGTTGATCACATTGCCGGAAAGTTGGGACATTTTTCGCACAGCTTTGAGTAATTCTGCACCTCCAGATGGTTTGAACATAGCAGGTGTAGAAGGAAGTCTGCTTACTGAAGAAACCAATAGAAAGACAATGGACAAAGGCAAAGGAACAGCCTTAGTTGTCAGGGGAAGGACCAAAGAAAAGTACAAAGGTGGAAAGAGGAATCAGTCTCGTAGCAAGTCCCGCAGTGCTAAAGGAAAGAGTGACATAGAATGCTACCATTGTGGCAAGAAGGGTCACATGAAAAGAGACTGCAGAGAATGGAAAGTTGAAAAAGGCAAAGAGAAAGCTGAAGACCATGGTGAGAAGAACAAGTCCTCAGTGAAGATTCAAGAAATAAATGTGACAAACACTGTTGCAGAGGATGACAGTCTAGTGTCAGGAGACATCGACTTCTTGAAGAATACAATGGACTCAGCTCTTCTTACAGCATCTGATGGAAATGCACTGAGTGACTGGATTATAGACTCAGGGGCATCACTTCATGTGTCTCCAAACAAGGAGTGGTTTACCTCTTATGTGACCACTAAAGATCATGCTCGGCTAGGCAATGGGCAGACATGTGAGATCTTAGGTGTTGGAGATGTTCAATTGAAGTTTCAGAATGGCTCTTCTTTCACGCTGAAGAATGTGAGACATGTTCCCGCAATTACAAAGAGCTTGATCAGCACAGGTTTACTTGATGATGCTGACTACGTCACCACTTTTGGACAGAACATGTGGAAGATATCCAAGGGTTCTATGACAGTAGCACATGGAGTAAAGTCTGGAGGACTTTACATGATTTATGTATCAAATGTCTCTAAAAATGTAATCAATGTAACCGAGCAGCCGAACGTTTCTTTGTGGCATAGCCGGTTAGGACATATGTCCAAGAAGGGAATCGAAATCTTGTCTTGTTCTAGTTATTTGCCTGGCTTTTCATTTAATGATTTTGAATTCTGTGAACATTGTCTGTATGGTAAGCAAACACAGCAGCCACATAAGCATAGAAGCAATAGAAGAGATACACAGTTGGCACTTGTTCATAGTGATTTGTGTGGACCTATGCCTAACCTATCTCTAGGGAAAGGCACTGAGTGTTCCATTGCCATCATATGTGAAACTTAGCAAACAAGATTGTCCTGTGTCTGAGGAAGAACAGGCTGAAATGGATAAGATTCCATATGCGTCTGCAGTGGGTAGTTTGATGTATGCAATGATTGCTACTCGCCCAGACAGTGCATTTGCAGTGGGAGTAGTAAGTCGATACATGTCAAACCCAGGCAAGAAACATTGGGAGGCAGTGAAAGGAATATTGAGATACCTGAAAGCTACAAAGAGTATGCGTATATGCTATGGGAGTCAGGAGCTAAGTGTAAAGGGTTTTACAGACTCAGATTATGCAGGTGACTTAGAAAACCGAAGGTCTACGTCAGGGTATGTCTTTACATTGGCTGGTGGAGCAGTATCATAGCGTTCTAGATTACAAGATTGTGTTACTCAGTCTACTACAGAGGCTGAATATGTTGCAGCATCAGAGGCATGCAAAGAATCAATTTGGCTTAATCGACTAGTAACAGATTTGGGAATCAAAGAAGAGATGACTGTGTTATATTGTGATAGTCAAAGTGCTATACAATTGGCTCGCAATCCAGTTTATCACTCAAAGACAAAGCATGTGGATGTGAAGTATCATTTCATCAGGGAAATGCTCGAGGATAAGCAACTTCAGCTTGTCAAAGTTCACACCACAGAAAATCCTGCTGATCTACTTACAAAAGGATTTCCCTCAGAGAGCTTTGCGCATTTTCGCAAGCAGTTAGGTGTAGGGTAGTACATCACTTCTCTACATCTCCTATATATTAGCTTGTATAGTAGCTTCTCTCACACTTAAAGTACCACATTGGACTTTAAGTGGGAGGTTGTTGGGGTATAAAGCCCAATGTGGTCGCCCAGGTAAGTGGGCGGGCCGCCAGGTATGTACACATATTCTTTTGTAAAAACCTAATAAGAACTCACTATGCTCTACACATTACAGTAGAGCGAGTTCACCATATCGTCGTGCTCTTCTTCTCGCACTCTCTCTCACGTCGCACTTTCGCTCGTACTCCTTCACTCCCTAGTGTATTTCTAGCTATAGTAACACTCTTCTCTCATATGGTTTGTCCATTTCCTCTCAGTTCCGCACCACTTAAGCTCCCCCGAATCAAACTTTACAAGAGGAGTCAATATCTTAACCATTTTGTTGATAAAATTTTATTGATCAATAGGTGCCACTAGTTTTGCAATGCACTCGGTCATCTGTGAATCACTATGTTGAGGGGATGTGTCATCCTCTTGACTCTTACAGTCCTTTTCTTTATATTCCTCACAGTTATCCACCACATAAAGAGCTTCTTTGATCAATTTGTTTAATGTAAGTCTCCTTATCATATGTAGATCCTTCTGAAGACCCGTATGTCTCATTCCTTGGATATAGATTAACATCAATAGTGTATGCGTATGTAGTTCTTCTCTCGAACACAACTTGAAATATCTCTTGAGCCGTAATGCCACCTTGCGCACACTGATCCACCCTCTTTTTGCTTAAACCTATGAAGTTGCAAGACCATATTATGAGCTACGCCTTTCTTCGAGGATTCGTCAATGAATTCTTGAAATAGCTCGTCTAGAGCCCAAGGGATTCACCATGGAATACTTATCGCACCACCTAAGTGCAAGGGAGGAGGGTTTTTTACAAGTTACATAAGCGTATAAGTTAGAGGAAGGACCCCAATAATTTATCTCCCAAGCTTAAAAATAAGGGAGGGGGGTATCATATTTAGGGCCGGGGGGGGGGGGGGGGGGGGGGGAGGGGGGGGACTGACTCGAGTTGATTACTTGTAATGATTGGTCACTGGTGTGAACTAGAACTCGGATGAATTTTTGGGAGGTCTTTTATCAGGTCACACATCAAATTTTGCATCAAGCCGATCATAGATAAGGGCTGATTTGGAGCAGGTCAAAGGTGGATTTACACCAGCTTTGGATGGGCCAGAATTGGACAATTAGCCAGAGTGCAGGCTGATCGGGCACATAGTTTGAAAGTCAAATTTAGACACATTGAGGGTACATCTAGTTATCAACAGAAGTGGTTCCTTATTAGTACTTTGCTAGTCACTATGCTACACACTCTTTGACTAGTTTTACTCAGTTAGATCATGCGAGACCTAAATTTTATATATAAGATAGGGGTATGATAGTTTTCTTCATTGATTGTCGTGTAACTGTAGAAAGGGGGGTCATATTCCCTCAAATGAGTCGTATATAGGGGTTTTATCAAAGTTGTTCGCTCGCACGTGACGTCCATTTTGTATATAGAGTAAATCCCCAGGGTCTACCTTCCTTTCCATTGAGTCAAACCATGTAGCAACGTCATCTTTTAGAGTTAGTCCGAATTGCGCAAATTGTGTCGCAAAATCCAAAACTTTCTCTGCTCTAATTACTCTTCTGAAATTTGTTACGTGAGCTCTCAGATCTTCATCTTTGGAGTATTTCATGTTTACCCGTTTTTGGACTTGGGACGGTCTAACCCACCAATTGTCTACAAGTATAACCATAGACTCTCCCAATCCTTCTCTGTGGTATTGCTCTAGAAGGGAATCCAGGTGGCTCCCTTTTTGGAATTCGCATAGGAATTCTCGTGTTTTATGGTGATATTTGTGGTCTTTCATTCACCAAATATCCACCTATTTCTAATGCAGTCTATGGATTTGTGCTTTGTACAGCTCTATATTTTTATCCATACTTGTCAACAACTATAGATTTCCATTGACATTCGACTCTGTATGTATAGACATATAGGAGCTTATAATCCGTCAGCTCTTTTGGGTATGGCTCTGAGAACCTATAAAGATTGACCTCACTAGCGTCAATGTATCTATACATTCTTTCACTCTCATTATCTGTTATCCAAACTCTCTCAACAAAATTGGTCTTTATCAACTGCAAGTTTGGAAGATCCATTATGGACGAATGCTCCTCTATTTATGGGATCCCGAAGCTTGTGTAAGCTGAGTTTGAATCTAAAGTAAACATGATTTCTGGGCTTAGCAGCTCTAGCTTGATGTAAGAAGACTAATTCCAATGTGTTCAAGTGCTTTGGTTAGGAAAAATTTGAAACTATGTTCAAAACCACGACCGTTTCTTGACAATTCTCTATTACTTTAAGCATGTAAGTAAAGAGGTTTTTATAATACCTTTAAAACGCACGTTATATGAATAGTTTTTAAAAGACTTTACACACGCCTAACTTTCGGATGCATTTTGAGGCCTTAAACGACGTTTTTTTAGCACATACCAACAATGAATGATCTGAAGGGTCTTTGATTGTTGTTCACGGGGTTACACTGAATCTTGTAGAGCTACTCTGAAACTTTGTTTTGATATAAAAAAAGTTTATAAATCTGATATCGAGAGCTCAAGTTATGTTTGGCCGTGCAGCTCAACATTTCTCCATGGACGTGCTTTCTACCATGTCACTGTGCTTTACTTCAGCGGCACACGAGGACGTGCACAAAATTAAGAGGGGGGGAATGCTAGCAGCGGCTAACACATGCTATATCGATTATGCATCAAGTTAGGGATGTGCACAAAATTTTCTATTCACATTGTATAAGGTCTTGGGCTCATTTAGGAGTTCCAAATTGTATAAGGTAGATGGCTCAACTTAATCCCATAGTAAAAAGGTTTGGAGTCCATGCCTTTATTATAAGCCCTTTTATGAAAATAGGATTCATTCTAGAGGATCCATTCTTGAGTGCTCATTCTTGAGAGCCCACTCTTGAGTCCCCACTCTATGGATGGTGTAGCCTTGAGCTTAATGCCCATGCTTAGAAGGCTAGTGCCAATCCTTTGTAATTAGAGTAGCTCTTTTTTATTAATCTAATCTCTATTTTTATCATTAAACTTGTCTTCTCTCTACATTTCTTTAATGTCATAAAGTAGTTTTACTTTGATCTAACTCTCTTCTACCATGAGCATTTCAATTAGTTGATGATTTCTCTAATTCTCTTGATTTGTGTAGTGTGTGTGCACTCTTGGTCATATGATTAGAGTTCGTGCTTAATTGTGTGCTTATGTGTGTGGAGGTTTGAGAGCCTTGAGCTTGATGCCACTTGTGTGTAATATGATTAGAGTACATAGGTCGGCATGTGATGATTGGGGAATCCAGCTTCAATGCAATTAGTGTGCTTTGGTCATGGATGCTTGTGTTGATTGTGCTCTCATTACTCGATAAGATTGCAAGTTGGAATTTGGTGGGCTCGGTGTGTGTAGGAGTTGATTGATTAGTGATTAGAGTATGATTAGAATTAGTCTTGTATGGCTAATCTCTACTTGCATTGGAGAGGCATTCTCTTGAATCCTCTTATTCATTGTGTCCGATGACGCTCTCACACTCAGTTGTGTGATTTTTCTAACCGGATGATTCTCTCTCTGTATTGATGATTTTGTCGAAGTTAGCCTATGCTACGACTATCTCCAACATACACATCATATATATGAGAATCCACCCACACTTGTAGATCAAGAAGAGCAACTCATCCCTGACCAAATACTTGATCGTGAGACCACCACTACACGCATTGGCACAGTTTAGAGTCGTTATCTTTTGGCTTTTAAAGGCCACCCTAGAGTAGATGCTAAGTGGATGCCTGAAAAAAATTCCGAAACTTTTCAGATCTCTACCACACATTTCATCACGCACGGTCCAGTTGATTCTCTGTTGAGAAAGAGAAGACATTTTCTATCCCTGGTGGAAAAGATGTGTTGAGGTTGGGCATCCTACTGGTATATGTGATTAACTACAATTGGGATAGCTGACATGTAATGATTAATTATTGTGCTATCTTTCTATTTTTACTAATATTGAGTTGATGTTGTGTAGATTGAAACTTTGGGAGTTGATAAAAATGCCTTGGCAATAAATTATTCTTTCGCCATTTTTATTTGCATAGTGTTATAGTTAATTTTGTCAATAAGCCACTATGGCTCTCTTGTAAATAATTAGTGAGAACTCACCCTATAGAGGGTCATGCAATAAGTGATAGCCATCACTCAAAGACTAAAGTAAAACTAACTGTAAAGAGGAGCCTCCAATTTTTTGGCACCAATAAGCAATAATAAAAATTAAATACCAAAATCCACAAGAGGTGCCTTGGAGTTTGGGGCTACAATCTTTATGCCATTCATGTGCAAGATTCCTCTCTCTCCACTCTTATGCTTTTTTGTGTATTCTCAAATCATGTTTACATCTTCTGCTCTTACAATCTTTCACTATCAAGTCTATTCTGTGTGTGTGTGTGTGTGTGTGTGTGTGTGTGTGTGTGTGTGTGTGTGTGTGTGTGTTGTGTTTTAGACTAGGTGTATGTACTTGTGTTTTAGGAGGGAGAGTGAGGTTCATGGGTATGTGTGTGCGAGGAAATTTAAATCGTTCAATCAACATATATGTACATAGCTTGCTTCTAGGACCTATGATGAATTTCACCAAGTCACCCATGGCTTCTCTTTTTCTTTTGCTTGCTTTATGCATGCTTTCAACTTCAACATTTCTCCATTTATCATATCCATCCAATTGGTCCAAGTGATTTGAAAAAGTTATATTAATATCCACGAAGAAACTAAGAATAGAGACCAAGATTGTGGATTAGATAGTGAGGTTGATGGGTATGTGTGTGTGAGGAAATTTGAATTGTTCAAGCAACATATATGTGCATAGCTTGCTTCTAGGACCTACGATGAATTTCACCAAGTCACCCGTGGCTTCTCCTTTCTTTTGCTTGCTCTATGCACGCTTTCAACATTTCTCCATTGATCATAACATCCATCCAATTGGCCCAAGTGATTTGTAAAAGTTCCATTAATATCCAAGAAGAAACTAAGAATAGAGAGATTAAATTGGCTATGGAAAGTGCAACAAAACATCATGATAAAATCAAATTGAAATCGTAAAAAGAGCTCAAGAGATCACAAATTAGGGATAAAGGAAAATAATATCGAACAACTAACTGTTCGCATTTTCTAAAAAAAGCACAAGCTTAAATTGTTGTTTTGAAGGATGTTGTGTATTTTTCCATCTGAACACGGCATTCAGATTCATACAACATAGTTTGGGTGTTTGGTAGATTCTTGAAAATGTGCGATGATTCTTTAGAAGATCCAAACTTTTCGCTAAGGGATTTCCTTAGGTCTTTGAAGGGGTAACCATAGGAGGGTAGCTCATTGTGTATGACCACCATGCATTTGTGAAAAGCTTCCAAGGAAATATACCAAGGCTCTTTGAGAAAATCTATTTCCTTTATTTGCTTTTACCTCCCCTAAATTGGATGCTTGTTCATGTCCACCAAAACAACTTGCGCATTACATACAATGGACCAATTGAATGAAAAATTTTAATTCAGCTTGAAATCCATCCATCCAATCACCCACTTAAATACATAATAATACCACCACCTCGACTAAACTAGAGGGGTATAAAATTGTGTTATGCGTGACAAGAAGAAAAAGCTATTGACACATTCACTCGAAAATCTCTTATGCCATCGAGCACTTGCAAAGGTTCTGTACTAGAGAAACCAAGGAAAGATAAAATTGCTAGCCGTGTCCCTCTCATGTTCTAGCTAACGTGGAAAGTTTAAAAAGTATGGATTTTATTGCGCCTACAAATGCATCCACATCTACTAAGATAAGTTCTTCCAATTGGTATCGAAGCCATGGAGAGCTTTGAAGCAGCCATGGAAAGGTTGATGAGAGAGGTCATCAAAGTGTGAGAGGTGTTATAAAGCCCTTGAATGAAAGATCCATGGCAATCTTTCCTGAGACGAGTGATGGATGGGTGACAAAGAGGGGTCATGGAGACCAACAAGATAAGACCCATGGCAAGCTTCCTACATCCATGGAAGCTTGATGGATGTTTGAGAGAGAATTGAAAAGACGGAATTGAGACTAGTTGGGCTTGGAAAAGAAATTCTAAAAATATAAATTGACTTTACAATATTGGGGAGAGTTCAAGAAAGAAAAAAAAACGAGTTTTAAACAATTTTGAAGAAAATTAAGGGTAAAGCTAATCAGAGAATGCCATGGCCCATGCAGTCCACAGTGTAAAAAAGAGAGGATTTGCTAGTATAGAGTGGTCCCTCCCCAAGAAAAACTTTCATATAGTAAAAACTGTCACGTGTATTAACCCTTTTCCTATTGTCCATTGCTCATCGATACTTAATACTGCTGAAGGTTAATCTCTTTGGGGTTGAGACGATTATCAAATCGCTTAGCTGTGAAGGAGAGGATAGAAGAAAGGTCAAAATTTGTGAGTGAAAAACGAGGTTGCATGCCCATTCTCAAGGATAATTTTCTCGATATATATATATAATCACAAATTAAACTTTATTCTCATACAATGGAACATTCATTTGAGTATCAACTTGGGTATGCTATCAGATGCAACTATATAGCTCAATTGCCATTCCCGCATGCTCATGCTTTCAGTCAAATTATTTCAGTAGCTAGAAGCACATTTTAAAGGATTAGGTTAGACAAGGTTTCCGCACCCCGCTTTGAGCTCATTCTTGTATACTAGAACATTCATGTCAACACCACCTAGGGTATGCTATGAGATGCAGCTACAAAACTCAAATACGATTTCCACATGTTCTTGCTTTCACCTTTCGCACAGATTAAAACAAGCTACTCACGTTACATGGCTAGTTGGAAACATCTTTCACAAGATTAAGCCAAACAACTTGACCCCACCCCGCCTATCTAATGTCACAAAATTTTGCACTTCTCATGTAGTTGATGAAGCTGCACAAAACCAACGAAACAAGAGTGTTGATCTCCGCCAATCTTGTACCAAGTCTAGATGCAATCCCATTAATGTAGCAATTCATTAGTGGTGTGCATTGTGTACCAAGCATGTTTGGCACAAAAAAAAGTGCTCATAATATGCTATATAACTAGATTGTGATGTGAAAGATCGATGAGACGTGAACGCAGCTCCCAAGACCAGAAGTTACTCTAGAATTCATGTTTAATTGAAAGTACAACATTTTACCCATTATATTTAGGCTTGGAGAATTTCAACAAAGGATTTGACACTTCGGAGAAATATAACAAATAACCATAATGATGCTTGCTTCATTTTATCATAATAGGCTTGTTCAACATGCCATAGAGGAGAAGGAAGAAAGGTGTGCAAATTTAGTTAGTGACTGGATCCCCTCATTAAGCAGCCACATTGACTTTCTTTACATTTTGCTTTAATAGCCTCCATGAGGGTTCACCTTGTTTTTAGCCTGAGGCTTTCATAGGGAGCCAAGAAACTGACTACAGAACCACAGCAGGGGACCCACAAAAAAGTCTTCATTCGCTTCGGAGAAGTTAAAGAGAGTTCTTAAAATAGATTCAAACCCTCGTAACCCTGTTATCATAATTAACCAACATCAGTCCAATGGACTACACCTACCAATGAATCCCAAGAGGATTGCTAGTTAGACCTCAGGGTGATTGAATAAACTAAGCACTTAGGATGTAGCCACTACCAACTTTTTGTTCAAAGAGCACTGCTCAATGTCCTTTACCTCTCATGCTTTGGTTCCAAAGTGCTTCCACACACTTGCAAAAAACATGGACCGCAGTGCACAAAAGTTTTTTTTTCTAAATTGATACAAATCCAACTTCTAATCCCTCAAAATTTCCAATATGTTATTGGAACAATATGGTACACAGCAGTTCCACATTTACCCTTTATACAAAAAAAAGTTCGTTGTAAACTATGATACATGTGCAACTACATCAATGAATAGACTACTCCTGGAATAAACCCGGACATTTTGAAAGCTCCTGAAGTGAGTAGAAAATTGTTTACCAATTCTTGCAAAGTTCTAAGAGGGGCTGGCACCAGGTGGAGGGGCTGGACTTATATTTGCAGGAAATGAATACGTCGTCTGTGCAAACAGAAAAACAAAACAGTGAATTACACACAAAAGTTTCATATGGTCAAGAACTTGTTTCAGATAATCATGAATGATACAAATTGACCCATGTGTAAAGGAGTGTTTGATAACAATGCAATCCATAATGCACCTGAAATGAGGGCCCTGTTGGCGTTGGTGTCGTAGGAACACTCCTCGTGTCTCGCTGAGGTCTTTCCTTTTGGCCTTTCTCTTCACGCAAGCTATTAGTCCTTAGATATGGTTCCTTGGCACCCTGAATATCAGATAAGCAAGCACAATGAAACTTGTATGGAAAATGCACCAGGAAATTAAAAAAGGTGTTTTTGTACTCCTTTACTTGGAATATGCTACCCAGCTTCTTCAATGCACGCGCTCTTGTCTTGACTACATTGTTTGGAGCATTCGATTCTGACAGAACCTGCTTCAACAGAAGTTATATTCATAATTCAAACCAAGATTATATAGAAGAGGTCAAAAACCACCTAGCAAGTCCTTGCCTTTAAGCAGACGTGTGTAATTGTCATTTCAATGTCAGCAACGTTGATCTTCCATAGTGAATTTATCATAGCCTCTTTGTTGGCCTCCAGGTACTTCACTAATTCTTCATCTTCACCTTCACCCAAGGTTTGAATCTTTTGCTTCATATTTTCTTGCATTTGCATCAAAGATATGGCACCTATTCATGGTAGATCTTGGCTTAATTTCAATTGTGAAGCAAAGGAAGCTTTTGATGGCTGAGCTAATTGTAGCACAGGAGCCAGGTAAACAAAATAGAACTTAGCCATAGCGCACACAACCTTACAGAGTCCAATATCATGAAAAAAATGCACATGGCTGCAACAAGTTTTTCTTACCAGATGCTGCATCAATTTGAGATTTGATGAAATGCCCTTTATCCCTGAACCACTCCGCAATAAAAGGCACATGCATCAAAAATAGATTCTTCCCAAGCTCCTTCGCAGCTTGTCGTTTGTACACATAGCCAATAGTATGCAGCATGGCCTCACCAAATGCTGTTATGACAACACCAGCCCTATTATATTCTTTGCTAGTACTTAAAACAAACATAAAAGGTTACCCCATACAGTCATGCCTACAAAAAATTTAGTTTGTAGACCTGGAAAAAACTCATCACTGGGGCATTCAAATAGCATAAATTGTTACTGCTTTTTGTCATGCCTTCAGTTTGTAAAGCTAGCACAAACTCTTACTCTCTCGACACAGAAAGAGGACAGAAAGCTCCTCTCCCTCCCTCTCCCTCTCCACACACACACACACACACACACACACCCCAAACATAGCTCACATTCTACTCCTTGACACCCCAGGGCAATTACAAGGGCCAGTGGCCAAACCATAAAAAATCAAAAATACTAAAACCACACCAGGGCAAAAGACCTCCTAATGAGGGTTAAAAATGCCCAAGAAACTACTTTAAGGGAAAGGAGGAGGAGAAGGGAGGGAGCCGGGGGGGGGGGGGGGGGGGGGGGGGGGGGGGAGAATTCTTTGTTGTTGAGAGCAAAAAATTGCAGAATTTTAGAGAGAATTTTAAAGGTGTTTCGCACACCGAGGCGGGGATAGAGAAAATCAAACTGACGTGCACAGCACCCCGCTTAGTCAAAACGCTTCTTAGCAGATTTTTAGAGAGAGAGAGAGCATCTGCTAGAAAAGAGAAGATGAGCACTCTAGTGAGAGGAGAAAGTCTAGACAACGAAATTCACTGCGCAGCTTGGGAGGATACTGAGAGTATCTAGGAGTGGTAACACAGGGCACAATGATCAATTGCATCTTTGATGTTGACACAAAAACCCTAAACCTAAAACCTCTCTCTCTCACACACACACACATTTATGAAAGAGCCTTTTTGCCTGTATCTACATATGTGTTTATCCATACATACATTGCACATGCATGCATGCAACATGTAGAGTTTTTTAAAAAGTTAACACAAAATAAAACTTATAAGGACATATTTTGAAATGGCAGTGGAAGTACCTGCTTTTGAAAGGCGTTCTGCCTCTGCTTTTGCCCACAGCACAAACTGCTCTCTGTTCGTTACAAATAACTCTAGGTTTTTCTCTAAATTGGTAACAAGTTTCTCCTCCCGTTCTTTTTGCAAATCCTGAAATAAAAAACTGCCTTTCAAGCTACTGTAAACTTTAATAGCATGTTCAAAGCGAAGTAAAAAAGGTTAAGACTAGCTATCAACAGTACAGATCTCTACCTTGATCTTCTGTTGCACTGTGACTCGATCATCAGTTCCTAAATCCATAGATGCCATGGAGGCCATTGCCAACTGGCCAATGTACTCTTCAAAAAGCTCACTACCAAAAAGCATTCCAAAGACAACCGTAGGGTCCAGCATTGAATCACTGGATGAATAAAGGAACAAAGGACACCCAACATTAGTGATAATCCGTTTCTGCTATATTCTTCTTCTTTGAACGTCAACAGGAAGTCACCTATCGTCTCTCTAGTCACTTAAATCCTTAGGAAAAAAAAGACAAGGTCAATGAGGGACAGTGCACCAACAAACATCTTATATAACATGGGGCAGTAAGTTGATGCACATCGGAAGTCCATAGAACCCAAACAATGTCATCACAACAGTCATCTTTCTGACGTTTGCACTTGTTCACTAATGTTGATAAAGACCAAATTAACTAATCAAAACATATAGTTCAACAATGCTTTCATTAGTCCTTTTTAATGACAAACAGGGGAAGATCTAACTGCAAAAGAATTATGTTTCAATTTACAGCTTCATACAACAAAAACTGAGCATGAAAGCGACAGAAAATGAAGATATTGATAAAGCTATGAACCTACTTAGAAAGGTCAACTTTTCCATATTTGTCATATGCTTCTCGCTTTTGAGGGTCACTCAGCACCTGATAAGCTTCTCCTAGTAACTGTAAGATTATAAAACAGAATCTCTCTCTCTCTCTCTCTCTCTCTCTCTCTCTCTCTCTCTCTCTCTCTCTCTCTCTCTCTCTCTCTCACACACACACACACACACACAGATATAGAGACACTTTACTGGGGAGAGCTAGAGAGAGAGAGAGTCCCAGAGACAGATTACAGATTTCTTTTCGCTAGATATGGGACATCCAAAGGAGCAGCCATCATTGCAGAGCTCGGCCCACACTCATTCGACCACTACCGGCACTCTCATCGACCGAGCACTAGAGCTACGGAGATCCAAACGGCCACGATTGAGGAGAGGGGCTACACAGCATCGACGGAGACTACAGCAAACGATTCAAGCCATACTCTCTTGACATCCAGAGTGCAGATGAGGATGGATTCTAGTAGTAGTAGTATTTTTTTTCTAGTCTTTTTGTACCCAGACATGGTATCAGATTCACTATTTTGTAACAGATTGGTCTCATAGGTCATTTTGACCTTTTGAAGACGTTAATATAACATTTCATTTCTCTCTCTGAGGAGGGCTTGCACCCCTTTGTTCTATATAATCAAATTATAAAGCCCATAGGCATATAAACCTGGTAGTGAAAAAACCCTTGAGATATTCCATAACAACAAAAGGCAAAAAACGGTAAACCACTAGTGATACAAAGTTACAATAGATGGGTGATACATCAAAGGCTAGGGACAGAGGAGTAAAGGACGACTATAGAAGAGAGCTAAAGCAGAAACAGGCCACCGGACTTGCAATGAGGAGGCCAAAAAGTCTCCACTAGAGAGTCTCCAATATCACTCCAGATCTCCACACAAATAGGCAAAAACAAACAAACCAGAAAAGCCCAATACCTTCATACAAAAGGAAACAAGAAAACAACAAAAATCACTGCAATCAACACAGAAGGCACAAATAGCAGATCACAGAGGCGGCGAGCGGCTTGCAGGCGGCACCATCGCTAGATGGCGTGAAGGAGCAGTGAGATGCACCCATGGGAGGAGAGCAGCACTACACGGCATGGTAGCAGAATGAGCAGGCATCGAAACACCCCCCCCCCCCCCCCCTCTCTCTCTCTCTCTCTCCCCCCCCTACAAAAAAATGGGGCTTTGTTAGTCCTAGCCGGATCCATCCTACACACGACATGACACAAGCCAAACTCACACCAAGACACGTAGTGAGCCGACATCACGCTCACCTCCCAGTCATAGAACCAATACACCTCATGTTAGTCATGGCCGCATCCATCTTGCACACATGACATGACACAAGCCAAACTCACACCTAGACACACGCAGTGTGCAGACATCATGCTCACCTCCCAGCCATAGAGCCAATACGGGCTCACCCTCGAGCCTGCACCAAGAGAACCGATTCGGGTTCAAGTGGAATGTACCCGGGTGGTGTCTTTCAAGTTCGGGATTTTCTCAGGAGGAATCACTAGGTCATCCTGCCCCAGCCGTTCCTTTAGGCGGCTTACGCGGAACACGGGATGCACAGCAATGCCTCGAGGCAGGTCCAGCTTATAAGAAACTTCTTTGTGATATCCAACGGACCACAATAGCAAGAAGATAATTTCGAGCATGGACCAATTCGGATCGTTTCAAAATCTTTCGGTACCCTAAGGTACACCCACATGCCCTCCTCGAGTTCGCGGGGTGGTCGATGTTGATTAATGTAAAAAGTGGCATGATCTTGTGCTATCTTTAGGCTCTCTTTTGCAATCTGGAGCATTTATTGCATATCGGGTAAGAAATGGCTACAAATCGTAGCTTGATCCCTTTGAACCTAGTGGCGATTGGTGGTTTCGGCTCATAACCATACATAAGCATAAACGGGCTATAGCCAGTAGCCGAGTGCCTTATATCGGGTAAGAAATCGACTACAGATCGTAGCTTGATCCCTTTGAACCCAGTGGCGATTGGTGGTTTCGGCTCATAACCATACATAAGCATAAACGGGCTATAGCCAATAGCCGAGTGCTTTGTACTGTTAAAAGCAAACTTGCTCTACGGGAGATAGCGTTCCCAATCAGATTGATGACGGGAGACGTATGCTTATAGCATGTCCTCCATAGTTTGATTTGTGCCTTCGGTCCGTCCATCAACTCAATATGATTTGAGGACGACATGCACAGACAGGTCTCCAATTTTTGGAAGACCGTTTGCCAAAAATTTCTTGTGAATTGAAATCACGATCGCTGACAATTTCATCGAGCAATCCATGTACTTTGTATAAATGTTCCACAAAGAGTTGGGCTAGCTCGTGGCTCTTTACGATGGAACATGTAGGGATAAATCGCGCCATCTTCATGAGTCAATCGACGACAACTCAAATGGCATCGTGTCCACGGTTGGTTCGGGCTAATCCAACTACATAATCCATAGAAATGCTTGTCCATTTTCACAAGATGTAGCAACCCTGCGTGTTTTTGACTTCAGCTTTGTTGAGTTGACATTGCCCGCATTCCCACACATACTTTTCAATAAAAGCTTTCATGTGCTGCTAATAAAAAATACCGGCCAACCAAGGCCAAAGTACGGTGTATGCCAGGTGTCCTGCTCTTGATCATAACACTAACAAAATTTGCTTGTGGATAGCCTCATCAACGGGCACACACACTTTGCCTTGCTTGAAAAGTACTCCATTACGAATGGAATACTTCTCCAATACCTTTCTCTCTGTAGCTAGCTCAAGGGCGTCGGAACGCCATAGCTTTCCGAGCTATTTCTAACATGCTTGGACACTCCAAGCAAGAATGAATAGCAACACACGAACAGAACAATTTCAAAAATCTTGAACTCTGATAGAGAGAGAGAGAGTCGACACGACCCGCCGGAGTTCCGTGCCCAGAGGTATTGGCCCCAAAGTCTGGCGCCCCTTTCGGTACTTCTTTATCATTAATCATTGCAAAGTACAACTCCCAAGGGACCTCTGCTCTCAAACTCTGCATCTAGATGCTCTCCACAGTGAGGGCCCCAAGGGCTCTTTTATTCTTACAAGGGTTGCCCCAAAGCAAACACATGAAAAGCTACAAGTTCCAAAAGCATCTGGACCAAAAACTGGCGCCAAAAGCTGTCAACGCAAATCGCAGAATTCCGTACAGTGCCACATCAACAGCCAACAGGAAACGCGGAAGCATCCGTACAGCCTTGCCACGTCAGCACGTCCATGCGATTTGGCTTTTTTTTTATTATAGTGTCCCTAGGGCTCCATCAGACAGGTACTCTATAAGTTGGAACAATTTATAATCTTTGAAATTTGTCCATTTTTCAGGACATGCCACATCATCATTTTGTGACATACCCCCATCTAAAAAAATTGTAATCGCCCTCAATTATGCCTGCAAGATCAAACATAAGCCATAAACCAGTTCAGTAGACACTAACTCTAAGCACTAATGCACTAGACGACACAAATCCAGCACTTGCACAAAGACGACAGTCACTAAACATCCACATCACATTCAAATAAAATCACATAAAATCCATCAAGATTTGTGACCATGATCTCTCTACAACGTGTTTAGCAATCACATCTAGATCCACACCGGATGATGTTGGATTGACTAAATCTTATTGCTATCATGTCCATAGAATCTTAACACCGAAATGTTGCAGTCATTTCGTCTTTCAAACGTGCACTCAAACATAGTCACATGAGAGAGCACACATAAATCAGATTCGTTCAGTAATTTTCATGTCAAAGTACTTTCATAAAGTCATATAGCAAAATATTGTTAGCCCATCAATATCCCTGAAAACCAAAGGAAAATCAGTGACTTTATTCCATCTGGATAACCTGTGACAAAGGAGCGGAGTGACTCCCCTCTTGTGCAGTCTCGTCTGCACAAGATTCAGCCTTGCCGATCTGCGGGGTCTCTCGGAATAGTCAAAGCTACACCGAAAATCTCAAGCAAGTTCCAGTATCTGACACGTCCTCCTCCTCCATCCACTTCGCATCCAATGCCGGAGAGTTCTTGAATTTCACTAAGAACCGCCGTATCACTTTACCTTTCACTTTCCTTCCTCGTGAGCCAGTATCTCTTCCGAAACGAGTATCTCCTTGCTCTCTTCCACTTCAAGTTGCTCCTCAAGCTCCCTGTCGACTAGCACCTCACCCTTGAAAGGTTTCAAGAGACTCACATGAAAAGCATTGTGAATCTTCCAAATTGGAGCTCTTGATATACTGGATCGTTGGCCTGCCAGAAAAATCTCATCCGATAAGGAGTCTCATTCCAGATCGGAGCTCTTGATATCCTCGATAGTTGGCTTCCTAGAAAAATCTCATCCAATAAGGAATATTTTCAGTGGTTGTGTAACAGACTTAGACACTCCAAGTCAAGAATCAATCGCGACAGCACCAAATAACCACTTCAAAACAATTCACGAATCACAATAGATTTGCATTGGCTCGGTGGAGTTCCGTGCCTAGAGATATTGGCCCCAAAGACTGGCGCCCCTTTCGGTACTTCGTTTTGCATTAATCAGTTCAAAGTACAAGAGAGTGGCTCTAGATTCACTCTCAAACTCTGCATCCAGATGCTCTGAGAAGTGAGGCCCTCACCACTAATTTAAAGGTTACAAGGGATGCCCAAAAGCAGAGCCCCAAAAGCAGAGCCCCAAAAGCTTGAAAGCAAAAGCAAATTCTCTCTCTCTCTCAATGAGAGTTAAAAAGAAGCAAATCAACTCTTTCTCTCATCCAAAATCCTTGCGTAGCAAAAAGCTAGGATTTGCGTCGCTCATTAAAATATATATTTATTTATTTATTTTTATTTTATTTTATTTTAAAATCGCCTCTACGATTTTCGAAAATTAGGGTTTCTAGCAGAAATTAGGGTTTGCAAGAATTTAGGGTTTTTGACAGAAATTGGGGTTTTGCTGTCCGTAGCCACGTCATCACTTTGTGACATACCCCCCTCTTGAAAGCATTATAATCGACCGCGATTACGCCTGCAAAACCAACAAAAGCCATAAACCGTCTTAGTAGACAGTGACTGTTAGTACCTACATACTAGGAACACACATCTAGCACATGTACAAAATCGACAATCACATCACACGATATCACAGGGCATCACCAGACATCACAGGACATCACATGACATTCAACATTCATTCGGATCTTAGACCATGATTTATCGGCAATGTAGCTAGCAATCGCATCTAGGTCCAATCGGGACCTCATCGATGTCCGATTGACTAACCCCTATTGCAACCATGTCTACTCGAGATCAATCAGACCAAAATGCTACAGTCATTTCGTCTATCAGTTCCTGCACTCAAAAGAAGTCAAGACCAAATCAGTATCATTATCAGGAATTCCATTTCATAAAGTCATCTAGCAGAATACTGTCAACTCTCAGTATCCCTGAAGCTCAAAGAGACATCAGTGACTTTAGCATCAAAATCAAGGCATCTGTTGACAAAGGAGCGGAGTAACTCTCCTCTTGTGCATCCCACTGCACTAGACCTTCGGCCAAGCTGAATTTCTGGGTTCCGTTTGGAGTAGACTATGCTAAACCAAAACATCGAGGTAAAGTTTCACAAATCGAGGAGTATCTGCTAGGTCCTCCTCCTCCATCCACTTCGCATCAAATGCACGAAAGTTCTTGAACTTAACCAAGAACCGCCTTCGGACTTTACCTTTAGTCTTCGTATCCTTATGTGCCAAATCTGTTCAGGAACAAGGATCTCCTCGTTTCAGGTTGCTCATCAAGCTCCCCATCATGAGGCACATCACCCTTAACAGGTTTCAAGAGACTCACATGCAATGCATTGTGAATCCTCCAAGTGTCTGGCAATTTCAATCGGAAAGAGACATCATTTATCTTTTCAGTTATCTGGAAAGGCCCGTAGTATCGCATACTAAGCTTTGGAAAAAGCCTCTCCTTTCCCTTTTTCTTTCGTGGCTTGCCTTCTCAAAACGTAAGAGCACCCAATCATCCTCCTTCAGTTTCAAGTCGCAACGATGGCGATCCGCTACCTTTTTCTGTCGTTCTTGAGACTTCTACAAAGTCTCGCGAACCTCGGCAAAAGCTGTATCCAAATCTCGTGAATATTCATCCGCTTCAAATATCTAATCTTTCGTGCTCAAGAAGTATAGAACCTTCGCAGCACTTTCAACAATCTCCAATGGCATCTTCCCCATCGAAGAGTGTATCGTGTTATTGTAGGCAAATTCCACCAAAGGTAAGTTCTTTTCCCATTGAGTCTTCTAATCCGCGATACAAGACTTCAATAAATCTAAAACCACTAAACTGGCAATCTCAGATTGCCCGTCAGTCTGCAAGTGGAATGATGACGAGAACTGCAACCACGTGCCAATGTTCTCCCAAATTGCCTTCCAAAACAAACTCATAAATCTGGGATCTGTGTCGGAGACAATCATCTCTGACGTGCCATGTATTCGGAAAATCATCATGATCATTCTGTGTTCTCGGGAGATCAAAAATGAAATCCATTTCAATATTTTCCCAAGGGCAGGTATGGATAAAGGCTGTAACAATTCCTGTGCCTTATGCCTGTCAAACTTGACCTTCTGGCATACTACGCACAAACTCTTCCACATCCTTTTTGAGTCTCGGCCAAAAGAAGTATCTCTCTACCCCTTCATGGTGGTAGCAATGCCGCGGTGACCCATAAAAGGTGGACAGTGGCATTCAGTCATAACCTTTTCCCGCAACGGCTGTGTAACGCACAACATAGTCTTTGTCATCAAGTAGCCTTTCGAAGGGCGTATCCAGCTACTGTCTCCCCATCCCATATGCGTGTGAAAATATCTACAAAATCTGTATCTGTGGCATACTGATTGACCATATCCTCGAAGCTCCTATGATGTATCGCGGAAATAGCCAGAACCAACGGCTTCCGAGACAAAGCATCTGCCACCAGATTCTTCTGTCCCTGCACATGGACAATCTGGAAGTGAAATTGTGACAAGAAGTTAGCCCACCGCATCTGCTTTTCCGAAAGCTGCTTCTGTGACAAGAAGTAGCGCAAACTCTGATGGTCTGTAAAGACAGTAAAATCCGCTCCGAGTAGGTAATGCCGCCACTGAGTAAGAGCATGGATAACCACCAAAAGCTCTTTCTCATAAATCTGTGCTGTCATCTCCGGCCTAGAGAAATCGGCTCTCACAAGCAATGACATGGCCTTCTTGCATCAAGACCGCACCCAGACTACAACCATAAGCATCACAAAATACTTCAAATGACTTCTGCAAGTCCGGCAAAGTCAAATCTGGTCCTGTAGTCAATTTCTCTTTCAATGTCTGAAAGGCAATCACCTCTGTGGATCTCCACGAGAAAGGGACTCCTTTCTGTATCAAGAATATGCAATGGGGAAGCAACCTCTGCAAACTTTCGAATGGACCATCTGTAGTACGAACACAGTCCCAAGAAGCTTTCAACTTCATGGACATTCTTCAAATCGGGCCAATCACATATAGTGTCTATCTTGGCCGGATCCATTTGCACTCCTGTTGCTGAGACAAAGTATCCCAAAAAAAGTGTATCTTTGAAGCAGATGATCTCTGTGTTCTGCCTCATTCTTGGAGAAAACAATGATATCATCAAAGAAAGTGCCAACAAATAGCCTGTACTCTCAAAAAATCCTGTCCATCATCCGGTTAAATGTCGCAGGAGCATTGGTTAAGCCGAAAGGCATCACCACAAACTCAAATAACCCAAAAGTCGTCCGAAAGGCTGTCTTGTAGACGTCTTCCGACGCGATTCGGATCTGATGATATCCACTCTTCAGGTGAATCCTGCTGAAGCACGAGGATCCTTGTGACCTGTCGAGTATATCATCGATCCTAGGAATCGGAAATCTGTTCTTGATGGTGATTTTGTTGAGAGCTCTATAATCGATGCACATTCTCCAAGATCCGTCTTTCTTCAAATCCAACAAGAGTGGAGAGCAATTAGAAGTACTATGCTGGACAAGCCCCTTTTCCAAGAGGTCTTTCACTTATTTCATAATCTTTTCAGTTTGTACTCGGCTCACATGGTAAGGTGGCCGGTTCGGTGGTGTGCTTCAAGGTATCAGATCAATGGTATGATCTTCAAGCCCTCTAAAAAGCAATCGGCATGAGTGTGGAGAAAAATCTTGGCGTTCTTTTGATCAGGTCAAAACATATTCACCTTTATCCATCGTTCAATTCTCTCCCAAAAGAATGAGTAAGAAACTGAAGTTCATCAAGTACAATCTCTAAGCCCTTCATTTATCAAAGTCGCTTTCTCGGCCCGGTAGTCAACCACGGCGTAGTTCTGGTGGTACCAAGGGATCCTGAGTAGAACGTCACTCGCGTACCCTGAACACCCCTATCATTGCAAACGAAGTTTGCCAATGCTCGGTGTAATGGCAACATCCCATCCGGGTGCCAGTCGAACTACCTTCGCCTGTGGCGTCAGTCTGTCGGGCGTAATTCCAAATCGAGCCGCCAATTCCAAGTGAAAAGAAGTTGGCCTTGGCTCCTTCAAAAGAGCTTCCTGATCCTTCACTTTGCCCCAAAAGCGGCAAAGTGTGTACTTTCATTCATTAGATTCAGTGCAGGTCCCACGCCATCTGGTACCAATTCTGCTTTTCTATCTGCCTTTTCTGCCACGTTCCTCAGCTGCTCTCGAACTCTCAGGCCTATCGTCGTCTCTATCATTCTGTTCTTTCTGTGCCTTTTTAGGGCACTTCGCAGAGATATGTCCCTGTTCCCCGCATCCAAAGCACTTCCCCTCTCTGATGAAGCGAGCTCTCTCCTCAGGAGTAAGCTTGGGTCGTGCATCCTTTTTCTCTGGGTTGCTCTTTTTCTTTCTACTTTCATTCCCAGAAGTCTGTTCGGCTCGTTGTGTCATGGTCTCATCTGTGGGGTAGGTCAGATTGCTAGAGTGAATGGCAAAGCCCCGCTTCGCATGACTCATCAACTCCTGAATAGAAGCTGACTTCTGTTCCAAGCAGTGATCTCGGAACTCTGTAGGTAGACCCAAGGTAAACCGCTCAATCTGTTCTCTGAACGACATCTTCTTGAATGAAGAGGCGGGTAAGATGGGAGCGCGCCAGATGCCCAATGAAGTAAGGGTGGGAGTGGCTAATAAAAGTCCGAGGTCGGAGCACAAAGATTCTTCAATAACAATGTGCAACCAAGTAATTTGTCTGCTCTTTAGTAGGATCGGTATGCTTTGAGAAAAGCACACGCCTGATGCTTTGATACCATTGTAACAAACTTGGACACCCCAAGTCAAGATTCTACCGCGACACAGCAAAGATTCACTTCAAAACAGTTCACACTTCACAAATAGGTCAACACGGCCCGGCGTAGTTCCATGCCCCAGAGAGATTGGCCCCAAAGACTCGCGCCCCTTTTGGTATTTCTTTTCTTTCATATTAATCTTTGAGCAAAGTACAACTCCTGTAGGGTCCTCCGCTCTTAGACTCTGCGTCCAGATGCTCTCAAGAGTTAGGCCCTTAGGGCTCTTTTATTCTTACAAGGGATGCCAAAAGCAGAGCCCCAAAATTAGTCAAACTCAAAAGTAAAAGTTCCAAAAGCTTTAGGCTCAAAAGCATGCAACTCCTAAAAGCATGTGGCCTAAAAACTACCCCAAAAAGCAACCAACGCAAAATACGGAATTCTGAAGCTGCCACGAAGTATGTCAACGCTAATTGCGGACGTCAATACAACCGCCACGTCATCATCCAGTCAACGTAATTTCCGAACAATCCGTACAGTTTGCCACGTCATCAGTCTGCCGATGTGTGTCCGGGTAGTACTGCCATGTCATCAATTTGTGACACACTCCCACCCTTACTTCATCGCGCATTGGGCGTGCTCCCGTCTTCATTGCTTTGTCTTACAAGGCATAAGCCATAAAGAATCCCAGATTACACATGGGTTCAAATGACGAATCTTGCAAGAATCAGACGAACCCTCCTGATACTTCTGAAACGGGAGGCAGTACTGAAAATTCGAATGGATTAGCAGATCGGCCTACGCAGCATCGGCTAATGGAGATGCAACGTCAACAGCAGGTTGATGAGTGTGCAAAGCAAATTCTTAAATTTGCAAAGGATCCTCAATATGCCAAATTTTTGACGCGGCACCCATCATTCTTGGTGCACACTCATTGGCAAAAAGCGATCGATTCCCCAATCAAGTCAGCCCTAAAGCAACCTCCTGTTCCACGGATGTTTACTGAAGATGAACTCGAGGACGTTGTTGAAAAACGAGTCAACCAACTATTGGGGTCAAAAGAAAAGCAACTGAAGACACGTAACAAGAGAATTGATTTCCCCGGTTACTTGGGCCAAATATCCTCTTTTGAAAACACCAAAAAACAGAAGAAGCGTGTACGCTTCGAAGGATTGCCCAGCTCGTCCTCATCTTCTCTGATAGCTCAGACAGCTCATCTTCTTCTGACTCGAGTGATGAGGACAAAAAGGGCAAGAAATCTACGGAAAGATTATATGTTTTATGCAAAGAGGAAGCATTTTTACACAGCCAATCGGTATGATTTCCTCGACGACAAGGGCAAAAAGGCCAAAGAATTCAAAGAGGGAGGACAGGCAGTAAAGTTTGAGTACTTTTCAAGGTTTCAAGATGCTCCCAAGGCTTTAGCCTTTATCCAACAGTTTGATATAGCGTTTTCTGGAGGCCACTATATAGAGCACTCCAGGATCAAACGGGCAGCATCCTTTCTCAAAGGCAACGCACGGACATGGTAGTCCACTCTTTTGTTAAGGAAAGAGGCACCGACAAAGTGGTTGAAATTCAAGAAACTCTTTATTTCTTCATGGCGCACACAAGAATACAAACGAGATGTGATTACTGAGTGGAACCATATTGGATGGTCAAGACAGAGTCTTTGGATTCTTACTGTGAGAGGTTTTGGGATGTCTTTCTACCTGCTTCATCCTTTAAGAAGATCAGTTTCAAGGAACAGAGTGAACAGTTCTATTGTGGACTTCCTAAAGAGATCTAAGACTACTGTCTTGAAAAGAAGTCCGAGACTATCCACCAATTGATAGGACATGCAAAGCAGGAATTTGTTATACATTCGGGTAACTTGACTTACCCACCAAATGAACCTTCGACAAGTCAGAATAGAAACAGACGATAGAGAGATAGACGACCTCCACTGACACAAGACTAGAGAGATGAATATTTCAAAGCAGGTGTAAGGTGCAGCGGAATGAATGTTTGAACTTTGCTCAAGATGAGTGCTCCGAACTGTGCTCAAGGTTCCTTTTGTTCTTATGGAAGGGAGAGCCTTCCGTTCTTAATGAGAGAACGCAATGGACACACAAAGTGAATGGACACTGTGCGTGCAAGTGTATGAGACTGAGAGAGAGAGAGAGAGAAGAGAATACGACACCAAAGACGTCGTAAAACCCTCCTCCGAAGGCCCCACTCTCGTTGGCGAGAGTGGTCTACGATTGATTGCACAAACTGGTACAAAGTGAATGCATGTGACTGATGCAAGTCTAGGCTAGATCATCGAAGGGGATGACGAGGCCAATCTAAGGGCTGAAAACTGATGCTTTTGTCCTGCTGTCCAAAAACGCTACTGGCTGAAATCTGCTGGGATCAAAAAACGCTGGTTTGGCTGAATTCTTGCTGCTGTTTTGAGGCTGAAAATGCTATGGAAAGAAGCGGTACTGTCTACTGAAAAACGCCAACAAAAGGGGGGGATTGTGGCGATGATGCTAGGGATAGAAAACGCTAGGGGTTGTGGGTCTTCCGGCGAGGATGCCTGCTGAAAACGCTAGATGATGAAGTCTTTTGGCGATGATGCTATGCTGAAAAACGCCAATGGTTGGGACTGTATGGCGATGGTTACTGCACAAAACGCCAGCCAAGAGAGGCTTAGGGCGATGCTTGATGGAAACGCTAGAGAAGGTAAGGTTCTTGCTTGGAGGGAAAACGCCACCAAGGGGATCTTGCTGAGAAGTTGCCTGTTGAGCAAGGTGCTCCTGCTGCCTCTTCTGCCAATTAGTGCTAGCCTAGGTTTGCTTATGTACAAACTTACTCAATTTGCCCTACCTACTTTCCAACAAATGTCACTTAAAAATAATAAGTGAAAAATGTCAAAAATAGGGAAAATAGGCTAAATGCACTGGAAAATTCCCCTGAAGGATTCTGATGGATTCTGATGGGAATGCTTATGTTCATGCTGTGTGCAACCAGAGGATATGCATCTACACTAAGTACCTGGGCATGCACGGTCTGCAAACAGACTCACAAAAGTGCAAGAACACTTGCTAATCTAGACTGACTGGACTGACTGAACCCTGGTCATGTTGTAGCTTGTCCACGGACACATAGGGTTGGATGTGTCACGGGACAGCACGAAAGTGTTTTGAATGTGGAGAACAAGGACATATCGCTAGGCGGTGACCCAAAAAGGCACAAGAATCAGGATGGCTGACAGATTGAAAGGACAGCAGGACGAGGCGACACGTTCTTGAACAGATTTTAGATAGAAAATTACTGATGAATTAGCATTATTTTGATTGCTAGCAACGTATTTAGCATAGTTACCAGGAACGAGATTTCGAAACGGGGAACGAGGAACGGAGAACGGCAACGGACATGAAATGCCATTCCTTGTTATGGATACTCACGTTTCAAACACGGAACAAGGATTCGAAACGGGAAGTTGGAATGGGGACGGGAAACAAAGACCTGAAAATGACCATTCCCTGTTTCTACGGTATTTAGTAATCGCATCTAGATCCATCGCGGACCTCACTGATGTCAAATTAACTAATCCTTATTGCAATCATGTCTATAGAGATTTTCGACTCAAGCACTGTCGTGTGCGAGTAATCGTTTCCAGGGATCCCAATCCATCACTGAGTTCATACTGAGCAAAGTGGTTCAATCATTTAGTTCTAGCTCTGTGGCCATCTCATCCCGCAAGAACTCTTGATGCGCTCACGACAGTTCCATTGAATCAATCGTGATTCAATATACGTTATCAGGTTCATTCAAGAGCTCTCACTGCTCCAAAATCATCATCATCTCATTCTTAATCCTGTTATTTGTTCACAAATAGCAGGATCTTCCATTAGTTTCAATCAAAATTTATGATATTTATAGTTGTTAGGTTCATTATGGAGCTGTCATTGCTCCGAATTAGCCATCCATTATCATCGATTTCTCCTGTTATCTGCAAAGTTCTTCCAAAAAACATTAATTTCATATATAGATCAAATTTACTTTGGGAAATTCTTGTTTCAAAGTTCTTCATTCACACACTTAAAACATATTGGACATAGTGTTTCAATCATCTAATCATCTCTTCCGTCCAGAAGTCTTGATGCCCTAGATCCCTATGTAGCCATCTCATCCCGCTGACCTCTTGATGCGATCACCATAGTATCCAATCATCTCATTCATATGGGAATCTCGATGCACTAGAATCATTCACATGCGTCATCATGCATTCATTTAAATTCATCATTCTTATCTTGAATCGACGGATCCATTCTTGAGCTTTCGTCGCTCCCGATCTCACCATCTTATCCTTGATTTCACAAATGCGAGTTCCTTGCTCCTATTTTCGATTATGGCCTCACACCATCTCAAATGAATCTCATCAATTGAGTAATCCTTTAGGCGTTTCGCAAATCTCGGGTTTCTAGAGTACTTGATCAATCTTTTCACACGTGTGACAACCTGCACTTGAAACTTGTACTTCGTTCTCGCAAACTTCTCTACCGAAAATTTTGCCCAAATCTTCATTCTTTTCTTCAATTCCCGCGCCAGATTTCAACTCTTCTTTACCTTTCCGCTGAGAGGTGTTATCTTGTCAGATTCTCCACGAGAACCCATGTGTAATTTGGGATTCTTTTTGGCTTATGCCCTGTAAGACAGAGCGATGAAGACAAGAGCGCACCCAATGCACGATCAAGTAAGGGTGGGAGTAGCTAATAAGTCCGGGGTCGTGACACGAAGATTCTTTAATAACAATTTACAAAGTGCCCAAGTGCTCTGTCTGCTCTTTGATAGAACCGGTATGCTTTGAGAAAAGCACACACCTGATGCTCTGATACCACTGTCACAATCTTGGTCACCCCCAAGCCGGGACTCGGGCACCACACACCAGTAAATTACTTAAAATACTTCACAACTTTAAAAACTTGAGTCGACATGTCCCGTCGTAGTTCTGTGCCAAGAGAGATTAGCCCCAAAGACTGGTGCCCCTTTCGATATTTCTTTTATATTAATGCTTGATCAAAGTACAACTCCCACGGGTCCTCGGCTCTCAGACTCTGCATCCAAATGCTCTCAAGAGTAAGGCCCTTGGGCTCCTTTTATTCTTACAAGGGATGCCAAAAGCAAAGCCCCAAAAGCAATTAAACTCAAAAGCAAACTGCCCCAAAAGCTTCCAACTCAAAAGCAAAGAGTTCCAAAAAGCAATTGTTCCCAAAATCTGCCAGAAAAGTACAAGTTCAAATTGCGAAAATCCGTACAGACTGCCATGTCATCAGCTAGTGCAAAAAGCGAGATTCTGTACACTTTGCCACGTCACCCTGTTAGCACATTTTGTGGGGGTCCGTACTGCTGCCACGTGGCATTTCTGTCGCAAGGTCACTGTGTGTGTGTCCAAGCAAGGTTGCCACATCATCAATTTGTGACATTTTCCTCCAGCTCTTTAGTAACTTTTGGGTGGGTGAATGTGTGTGCACTGTGTGTACGTGTGTGGATGTGTGAATGGGTGCGTGGGTGTGGGTATAGTTTGTTTTAAGAGCATGTCCTTTTGTTTTATTTCATCACTTTCTTTATTTTTCTATTTTCTTTCATGGTATCCTCATCTCTCTTGACTTCTTGTGTTCTCCGCATTGGGTTGTTTGGGTTTGCTCCTGTTGGCTTGCTGCTCTGCAAGGTTTCACTTGGTCTTCTTTCTGGAATCTAAAGTAGCAAGTGCTTCCACACCTTTCTCAAAAATCTGAATTTTGCCTTGATGTCACGTGCACATCTAACCCTATGTGCATGTGGACAAGCTACTTCAGGACAAGGGTTCAGTTAGCCTAACTTAGGAAGTGTTCTGGCACTTTTGTGAGTCTGTTCACAGACCGTGCATACCCAGGCACTTAGAGTAGATACACATCCTCTGGTTGCACACAGCATGATCATCAGCATTACCATCAGAATTTCTGAGGAGCATTTTCCAGTGCATAAAACCTATTTTCCCTATTTTAGCCATTTTTCACTTATTATTTTTAAGTGACTTTTGTTGGGAACTGGGTAGGGCAAATGAACTAAGCATATATAAAAGCAAACCTAGCGCTAGGCTTATCTGGCAGAAGAGGAGGAAGTGCACAGGCAAGGTTCTTTGCAGCAGGCATCTCTCCCTCTCTCTCAAGCAAGAATCTACACACCTGGCGTTTCTCAGCCCCATAGACCTGGCGTTTTTCAGCACCATAGACCAGCGTTTGTGAAGCCTACAGATCAGCGTTTTTCAGCCTCTCAGATCAGCGTTTTTCCCACGCAGCAAACCAGCGTTGGACAGCAGCATACCAGCGTTTTTCAGCATCAACTTCAGCGTTTTCTCAGCAGCATGAGACAGCAGCACTTCAGCGTTTTTTTTCAGCAGTGAAGACAGCAGCAAATCCAGTGTTTTCAGCAGATCCATCGTCGTCGCCGTTCTCGTCGTCGCCGTCGACTCCAACCTAGACATACTTTGCGTCAGCATCTTGTACCAGTTTTGTGCAAACAATAGCATAGACTTCTCTCGCCATCGAGAGAAGGGCCTTCGGAGAAGGGTTTGACAACTTGTATGGTGTCGTATTCTTCTCTCTCTATCTCTCAGTCTCATGCACCTTCATTCACAGTGTTTATCCACTTTGTTTGTGATCACTTGCACTCTCTCATTAAAGGCACGGAAGGCTCTCACTTCCGTAAGTAAAAGGAACCTTGAGCACAGTTCGGAGCACTCATCTTGAGCAAAGTTCAACATTCACTTTCGCTACACCTTACATTGGTATCAGAGCTTTGGCAGTGTTCTGTATCACTCACGGAAAGAACCACAAGAACCACACAAATTTTTTTTGCTTCTTGCGGTCGCACGTAACCCAAGTCTTCTTGGGCGTGTCGATTCCTAATCGTGTTTTTGAAGAGTGACAGGAAACTGTCACAAACTGCTGGCGTGTCGAAGCCCTAAAGAAGGGAGCCAAGTTGCAAATGTGGGTCGAGAGGCTTAAACCCTAAGAAGAACAAGTAACAAAAGAAGAAGTCCTACCAACTTATGAAGACCCCATCCGATGGGACTCCAAGTGACATAAAGGATTAAAATAAAGCAGCACCCCCCCCCCCCCCCCCCACACACACACACACACACACAAAAGGTTGGCGTAGCTGCTGATTACGTGGCAAATTCCGAAAATTACGCTGACTGATGACGTGGCAAGCTGTACAAATTTCCGTGTTTTGCGTTGGCTGATGACCTGGCAAGTTGTACAGATTTCCGTAAATTACGATGGCAGCTTTTTGGCATTGCTTTTGAACAATTTTGAAGGCTTTTCATGTAAATTGCTTTTCATAGGAGAAGGTGCAGAGTCTAGACTACCAGCTTGTGTTGCGTTGATCCAATATAAAGAAATATCGAAAGGGGCGCCAAGGTTTGGGGCCAATACTCTCTGGGGTGAAATTCGGCCACTCTGTGTCGCGTGTCGTCTCTCTCTTTCAGTTCAATTGTTATTGAAGTGCTAAAAGTTTGTTCAGTATGTTCTTTTCTATTGGCACGTGATGCCTGTCTTGTGACACAGTCACCGGGAAGTTGACTTTCAGTAAGTATGATGGTAAGATGGATGCTACAGTTATTCATTCTTGGTTGCATCAATTTAATGCTTATTTTGCGACAACTAAGAAGACAAGAAATAGCAAGGTTTTGACGGCAGCTATGTACCTTGCCAGTGATGCCATTAATTGGTACCACGCATGGCAAGAGGCACACCTAGAGGAAGCCAAGGACGACGTGCCCCTTTCTTTCAATTGGGCCAACTTCCAAGACAAGCTCAAGGCGTGGTTTATGCCACCCCGGTACCTCGCATGATTGAAGGATAATTGGAGCGGTTTCAAGCAAAATGGTATGCCAATTATGACTTTCTCTAATCGTGTTTTGCAGCTCGACACTCAATTACGCAAATCGGATGAGGAGCGTAAAGAGGCCTTCCTTTATGGATTGGACGAGTATATCAAGTTTGATGTTGAGGTACTTGATCTAATCGATCTCAACAAGGCGGTAGCGATTGCTCTCGCACAAGATATGAAGCACAATAAGGGAAAGCCTAAGGAGAACAAGACTTCTCAAGGAACCTCTAAGACTTCTCATTGTTTGATCCAGGCAGTATGCATGATGTGATTAGTGCCTCTCCTGTAGAGAAAGCCGCCTAGAGGTTAGTCCGACATCTCCTCTCGAGGTGTCTGGCTTCGCCCCCGATATGGACTCTCTCATCACGCAAGAGTGCCTTGATGTGTTGTTTAAAGTTCAACAAGTTGCTTTCCGTAGAAAATTTGTCGTCTCTCCTCTCTCAAAATGTGATATGCTTTTGGGCATTAGATGGTTTCGTGAGCATAACCCTCTCATTGATTGGGAGGACAACACTCTCATATTAAATGCCAAGAGTGACTCTCCCATCATCATTCGTGTTGTGGAGGGTCTACATTCTTTGCCTCTCAATTCTCATGTGCAAGTAAAGCGTGAATTACAACGAGGAGCACAAGCGGCATTTACCTATGCTGCTCCAGTTACCCATAGCATTCAGGCTCCAAACAGGTATTCAGCTTTGTTCACGAAGTTTAAGCATCTTTTTTTGCAGGATAATCTTCCACCCCGTCTCCCACCCGAGCAACCAGAGGACCATCGCATCGAGCTTACGGAGGGGGCACAGCCTGTCAGTAAGGCTCCCTACCGTTTGAACAAGACACAGGAAGAAGAGTTATAGCAGCAACTCACGGAGTTGGTGGCTAGAGGATTCATACGACCTAGTGTAAGTCCTTTTGCTGCTCCTATTTTGTTTGTCCGCATTGCGCAAGAAGGATGGTTCGTCTCGTTTGTGTGTTGATTACAAAGCATTGAACAAGATGACCGTCAAGAACAAGTTTTCGATGCCTCGCATTGAGTATATCCTTGATAGGCTCAATGGGGCAAAGGTTTTCAATAAGGTCGATCTCAAAAGTGGATACCATCAAGTAAGGGTAATCAAAAGCAACATCTTCAAGACCGCTTTTCACACAGAGCGAGGGCAATGGGAGTATGTGGTTATGCCTTTTGGATTGACAGGTGCCGTGGATACATTTAATTGTCTCATGGTAGGCCGTTCGGCGATATGGTTGGTGTATGTGTGTTCATCTTTCTTGATGATATTCTCATTTATTCTGCATCGAGGGAGCAACATGGAAGGGATGTGGGAAGGGTATTGACCCGTTTGGATGAGTGTCAGTTGTACATTGCAGCTAAGAAATCTGAGTTTTTTCTCATCGAAGTTACTTATCTGGGTTATATCATTTTTGCAGAAGGCGTCAAGCTAGACCCCGCGAAGGTGGAACTGTCACCAGCGTGTGACTACTATCTATCCTTTTTGTTGATTTCTTTCTTATTATCTATTTACTTTCACTTTTTGGAAACACCCCTCGGGAAATCTAACTGCCCTGCATTGCATAGCTAGTGTGGAACTGTCCAGAGGGAGTCCAGGCCTGAGGGCAAGAGAGCACTAAGGTTGGACAAGGACTATGGTTAGCCAAGTGGGGTCATTGACTAGCCAAAGTGGAATCCTTTGCTACAGAGGCTACATTTCAGTTTTGGATGTGGCCGCAGTGTACAAAGAGGGTCGGATGACCTAGAAAGATACAATGGCAGCATCTCCTAAAATTTAGGGAACTGCTATTTTGGGACCTGAAAATGTCTTCGCGTCATTACGTGCAGTTTGACATGGGGATCATTTTGTTACTCTGTGGCCAAGTCAACAGAGGCTGCAGGTGAGATATTTTTAGACCCGAGGGTCTAAAGCGGGAAAATGCACAAGTGAGTGACACTTGGCACTCTGAGGCCAGTTTACTACTTATAGAGAAGGCAAAAACGTGATTTATAGCTGGGAGGCTCATTTTGCAAGTCTCTGTCACAGGTTAAGAGCTATGGAGTGCTTGCTTTCCCTCTTATGCACAGTGCGGTGCCAGGAGTGATGCCCTGCACGCTACGCACTGCCCTCTCTCTCCCCTTTGGCAGTATGTTATGCCCCTCTAGTGGGCTTTTCATTTGACCAATGTACAGTTGTGTGGGTTCATGCGCGATTGCCGAGGCAAGAGCCTCTTGCACAGGTACTGGATTAGCTAGCGGCTAATCCCCCCGCAGGTACAGGTGAATTCGGAGAGGTTTCACGCCAGAAATCTCGTCCGATTCAAAGGGCAAGTAGCCCTACAGGTGCGGGAGCTCGAGGACTTGCTAGGGATGCGACCGGCACGCGAAACGGAGCCCGAAACAGTGAATTACAGCCTGCTGTGTATTTTTGCAGGTTTAGGGTTTTGGCCCTAAACGGACCCTAATACCCCCAGGAGGTTCGGGGACGCAAGGGGACCGCTGTACAGGCGATCTGGCGTATTTTCAGGGCTGAAAACAGAGAATTCAGCGTGCTGCAGATTCTCGCCAGGTTTTGCAAAGTGCCCGTATGCGTCGGGAAAGTCAGTCAATGCGTGGGAATACTGACCGTGAAAGGTTCTAGTACAGTTATGCTGCCGAAATCGGGCTGGAACAGTGGAAATTCAGCCGAGTTTGTGCGGGGCAGCTTGTAGGAACCACAGCGTTTATTCCCTCTTTTGAACAATAAAGAAATACCGAAAGGGGCGCCTAAGTTAGGGGCCAATCTGGTGTCTGTCTACTCATACAGGTGCAATCTAGCAGCCTGTATCCCTCTCCCCTTTGTTGTGTCTTGAAAGTACAGGTAAAATAGACGACTAATAATGGGTGAAAGCTAAATCAAGGTTTAAAGTAAAGTCTACCGCCCTTTTTGGATTGAACAGGCCGGTTTCATGGTTCCATCGACGGGATTAAATCACTTTTTTCCATAGAAGTGAGCCTTGGTCAGTTTTGGGCTTGAAGACACAGGGGATCATAGACCAGACACAGGGAATTGTAATTATGGCTGACAGACCAGATGATGTGACTGAAGAGGTTTCCTCTTCACAGGGTCAACAGACACATGAAGTGGGTGAGTCCTCAAGACCACCACAGACTGATGATGATATATTCAGGACCCAGTTGGCTACTGCTGTGGCTATGTTCACACAAGTAATGCAGAACCCAAGGTTTTTAGCCTTTCTGCAACCTCCTGTTCCGTCTCAGCAAGTTGGGTCACTGGATCATATTCAAAAGCCTGTTAAGGCTCGAGCACAGGTGATTCATACCGCACAGTCAATGGAAACACCTGTACACTTGACGGAGAACATGCAGTCTCCACAACCTGTGCCTAAGGTGCAAGAACAGGTGGCTGAGATGCCAGTTTTTCAAGCTGTACCAATTCAGCCCGCCACCTTTCAGCAGCCTATAGCTGGTTCTAATGGGCAGGGAAGCAACCTACAGGCTATGCAACAGGTCTTCCCACCACCTTCAGTACACCCTGGCTATTTTGGAGGTGGATCGGTATTTCAGAGCATGGCTGGTCATGCACCTGGAAATCAGTTTTATACGCCAGGAACAGTGTTTGCGGGTGCTCAAACGATGATGCCTAACCCCATGTACAGTGTCATGGGTATGCAACCAGGGTTTCAAAGCACTCAGGGACAATTTGGGATGCCACAAGCAAATTTTGGTATGGCTGGAATTACAAATCAGCAGCCAAATATGGCATTTCCAGGTCAAGTTAATAGCGGCCAAGGAACACAGATGAACCTTAATAGTGTTCCCATGTTTCAGTCACTTCCATATGACAATTTAACGCCGCTGGAGAGGCCATCTCCGTACAAAGAAGGTGGCAAAGGAGTGTCATTCACGACCTTTACAGGGTTTGATGACAGGAAGAAGGCTCTTTCATTCCTCCAGCAGTTTGATAAGGCCTATGCAGGGGGAAACTTTACAGAGGCTTCAAAGGTCCGCAAGGCAGCCACTTTCTTGACAGGGAATGCGGGACAATGGTGGACAACTTTATTGCTTCAAGGGCAAGCTCCGTCCACATGGATTTACTTCAAGCAGATTTTTGCAGCAGCATGGTTATCTGATGATTTCGAAGCAGATGTCATGACAGAATGGCACCAGCTAAATGCTGCCACTTGCAGAAATCTGGATGATTACAATCGGAAGTTTTGGAAAGCTCTACTTCCAGTAACTTCCTATAGATTTGTGCCATTGACAGAACAGATAGAAAAATACTGTTGTGGCCTACCCAAAGGATTGAGAAAATACTGCACAAAGACCAAAGTCACTACTTTGACGCAGCTCATCGAGGTAGCAAACACTGGCAATGGTTTGCTCAAGGGAGAAGATTGTGAATTTAACACTGGCGTCAAGGCAGGATCAGGCAAGAAAAATTCAGCCAAGAAGCAC
This sequence comes from Adiantum capillus-veneris, assembly GCF_014529385.1. NCBI lineage: Eukaryota > Viridiplantae > Streptophyta > Polypodiopsida > Polypodiales > Pteridaceae > Adiantum > Adiantum capillus-veneris. The sequence goes on from NC_140932.1 coordinate 128,994,343, forward strand.
GTTCCCAATGAGGCTCCTAAAGGGACTCAGGAGTCAGCCAACGCAGGGAAAGACAAAGCTACGGCTGAATCAGAAAAAGGACCAGCAAAGAAATGGAAAAGACGTTTTCCTCGCAAGTCAGAAGAGCAAAAGAAGGTCCTGAGGACAGAGAACAAATGCTTTATATGTGAGCAGCCTGGCCACATTGCTTACAACTGTCCTACAAAGAAAAGGCCAGCTGATTCTGAAGACAAGGAAGACAAGAAAGGAAAGAAGCCCATGGCTGGTCTAGTGCCAGATATGGTGGGCGACAAGCCAAATTCAGATGCAAGTGAGCTTTGCAGAGCATGGGGAAAGGTTAGGGATCAAACAGTGCTTATCTTCTTTGATCCAGGTGCCAAAGCCAACTTTATTTCCCCAGAATTGGCTTCAAAGTTGGGAATCAGACCTGAAGAGATGGGGTATACAGCAGAGGCAGGTTTGGCATGTCCTGGCCATACAGAGGCTGTGACACCCATCATTGGAAAGTTGCGTCTACATATCCAGTCCTATGTAGATGCTGAAGAATTTTACATCATGCCACTGGACGGATGTGATGTGTTGTTAGGTATTCCTTGGTTGTTTCGTGTACAGGGAATCATGGATGCCTACAACAAAAAGATCACTGTACAGAGCAGGGGAAAGACTCACATTCTGGATGTAAAGCTTAAAGGGGAGTCTATTCCTACTGTATCAGCTTCTGCTATTACTTCTGTAATGAAAAAGCATCTTTCTGCGTACTTGGTTTTTGCACGTGAAGTGTCAGATTTTGATGAATCAAATTTATCTGTGCTAGATAAAGAAAGGTCAATGTTTTTACAACAGTATAGTGACTGTTTTTCCGATTCATTACCGTCTCAATTACCGCCAGAGAGACCCGAGGACCATGCGATAGATTTGGTGCCAGGCTGTAGCCCACCAAATAAGCCTCCGTACAGGGTTAGTGCGGCTCAGCAGAAAGAGATAATGGGCCAAGTACAGGAGCTGTTAGAAAAAGGGCTGATTCAGCCCAGTTCATCTCCATTCTGTTCTCCAGTATTGTTGGTGCAGAAAAAAGATGGCTCATGGCGTATGTGCATCGACTACCGTGCACTGAACAAGAATACCATCAAGAATAGGTTCCCTATACCTAGAATTGATGATATTATGGACAAATTAGAAGGAGCAGCTATGTTTAGCAGGATAGATCTAAAGAGTGGGTATCATCAGATCCGCATTAGATCAGAGGATGTGCACAAGACTGCTTTTAGAACAACGTTTGGCCTTTACGAATTTTTAGTGATGCCCTTTGGTCTCACAAATGCTCCTGCTACGTTTAATAGGATGATGGACAGAATTTTCCGTCCACACCAGCAGTTTGTTGGTACGTTCTTTGATGACATGATAGTCTATTCAAAGAATGAAGAGGAGCATAGGCATCACTTGGCCATTGTGTTCAAAGAGCTACGCAGTCATAGGTTGCTCATCAATGCAAAGAAAAGTGAGTTTTTTCTGGAAGAGATTCACTTTCTGGGACACATTGTCTCAAAGGACGGTGTCAGAATGGATCCTGCAAAAGTTGAAGCGATCAAGTCATGGCCAAATTTGAAGACGGTGCATGATGTCCGAAGCTTCTTGGGACTATGCTCCTATTACAGAAGGTTTATCCGAAATTTCGCTGAGATTGCTTCACCTTTACATGCTCTTCAAAAGAAGGCAGTCACCTTTAGATGGACACAAAAAGAGATTTTAGCTTTTAATCTCTTAAAGGAAAAGATGACTTCGGATCCAGTCATTGTGTTGCCAGATCTTAGGAAGTCATTTGTGGTCCAGTGTGATGCCTGCGGTAGTAGCATTGGTGCTGTGCTAATGCAAGATGGCAGGGTAGTAGCCTATGAGAGCAGAATTTTGCAAGGGCCAGAGATGACCATGCAGGTCTATGAGAAAGAGTTACTGGCTGTGATTCATGCGCTCTTAAGTTGGAAACACTACCTGCTAGGTGCAGATTTCGTTGTCCAAACGGATCATCAGACCTTGCGATACTTCTTGACACAGACAAAGTTATCTGAGAAGCATATGCGATGGGCAAATATCTTGTCCATGTTCCATTTTCAGATTGTGCATGTGGAAGGCAAGAAGAACGTTGTGGCTGATGCCTTGTCAAGGAAGCCACAAATTTCAGCTGTGTCGATTCCTTATCATCATGAACTTGATGATATGAGAGAACAGTATGCAAATGATGAAGATTTTGCAAGGGTCTTCGAGCAACTAATGGATGGACAACGTCATGAACACTATCTTCTTAAAGACGGGTTCATGATGATGCATGGCAGATTGTGTGTCACAAAGCCATTGCGACGCAAAGTTATGGAAGAGAGTCATGTCCCACCGTATGCAGGGCATCGTGGTATCGATGCTACAGTTAAAGCGGTAGAGACATTCTTCTATTGGCCTACATTGAGAAGGGATGTGGATGCCTTTGTGCGAGAATGCCTAATATGCCAAAAGGTCAAGTTTGACAGGCAAAAGGCACCAGGGTTATTGCAACCACTACCTATTCCAGATAAACCATGGGAAAGTATTGCTATGGATTTTATCTTTGATCTTCCGAGAACGCAGACAGGAAATGATGGTATTTGGACCATTATTTGCAGATTCAGCAAACAGGCTCATTTTATTCCTGTCAGGAAGAAGATAAAGCCAGATCAGATGGCACGCTTGTTTATGAGCAATATTTTCAAGTATCATGGCATGCCACAGTCGATTATTAGCGACCGTGATCCACGCATGACTAGTTTGTTCTGGAAAGGCTTGTTTGAGAATATGGGTACCACGCTCAAATTCTCTTCGTCATTTCATCCTCAAACAGATGGGCAGTCAGAAGAGGCAAATTCTACTGTCCTAGATCTGCTGAAGTGCTATGTGTCAGAGCATAAAGGAAAGTGGGAGCAGTATTTGCCATTGGTGGAGTATGCATACAATAATACAGTGCATTCATCAACTGGCAAGGCACCTTTTGAGATAGTTGAAGGTGGCAAGAAAGTTCCTCCCATACTGCATACAAAGGATAAGATATTTGAAGCAGATAAGTATATTCAAGACATGGATGAAATGTACAAGAAGGTCAAAGTGGCCTTAGAAAGGACTCAGGCAAAGCAAAAGAAAGCAGCTGATCGTCACCGTCGTGAAGTGGTATATTCACTTGGTGATTGGGTGCTTTTACGCTTTGAAAAGGCAAGGTTAAAGAAGATGAAGGGCAAGGAAAGAGTGTTTCCAAAGCTCAGCATGCGTTACTATGGGCCTTTTCAAGTGTGCGACATAATCAGTGATGTTGCATATAGGCTGAAATTGCCTGACAGTTGGAAGATTCACAATGCGTTTCATGTGAGTCTTCTCAGACCCTATGTGGGTGATGTGCCAGAAGATATGCCAGCTGAAGATCAGCCGGAAGTCGAGGAACTTGACGAGATCTTGGTCCCTGAACAGATTTTGGCACACAAAGAAAGGAAAGTGAAAGGCAAGGTTGCTAGGCGTTACTTGGTAAAGTTCAGAAACTATCCACCAATGGATGCTAAGTGGATGGAAGAAGGTGAACTTGCAGAGTCACCAACTGTGTTATCACTTTACCTGGAAGCCTTCGATTTGCAACCTACCTTGACCCCTTGAGTTTCAAAGCTACATGGATTGTCAGTGTGACAATGGCTTCTGAAACAAATGATGTACATGGTATTTAAAGTGAGCTCAAATCAAATACCTGTTACATGAATGTTAGAGCTGTACAGATTGTCAGTTTGGCAATTGCTCTTATGGAATGTCCAAAAGTTTGGTTAGTGCTATAGAAGTGAGTATTTCTTGTCAGTTTGTCAAGGATACAATGATTGCTTCTATTCAGGAGTACATGTGTAACTGCATTCTTAAACTGTCGGTTTGGGTATGCTCGAAAGTGTTACGGGATCCAACGTGTACTATAAGACAGTGGCAAAATGTGCAGCTACCATTTTGTCATTGGAAAGTTAGTGACTCAAAGCAATGGCAGAGTGCGAAGCTACCACTATGTCATTGGGACAGGGTTCACACGCAGGCAATACATGAGTCGACGAGGTGTTGAATACACCAGGGTTGACAATGAGCATGTATGTGTCGTATATGTGTCGACATGTGTTGAATACATCAGTGTTGACAGTAAGCATGGACGACATAGATGCAAACGAGGACGTTTGAGATTTCAAGAGGGGGGTATGTCACCAGCGTGTGACTACTATCTATCCTTTTTGTTGATTTCTTTCTTATTATCTATTTACTTTCACTTTTTGGAAACACCCCTCGGGAAATCTAACTGCCCTGCATTGCATAGCTAGTGTGGAACTGTCCAGAGGGAGTCCAGGCCTGAGGGCAAGAGAGCACTAAGGTTGGACAAGGACTATGGTTAGCCAAGTGGGGTCATTGACTAGCCAAAGTGGAATCCTTTGCTACAGAGGCTACATTTCAGTTTTGGATGTGGCCGCAGTGTACAAAGAGGGTCGGATGACCTAGAAAGATACAATGGCAGCATCTCCTAAAATTTAGGGAACTGCTATTTTGGGACCTGAAAATGTCTTCGCGTCATTACGTGCAGTTTGACATGGGGATCATTTTGTTACTCTGTGGCCAAGTCAACAGAGGCTGCAGGTGAGATATTTTTAGACCCGAGGGTCTAAAGCGGGAAAATGCACAAGTGAGTGACACTTGGCACTCTGAGGCCAGTTTACTACTTATAGAGAAGGCAAAAACGTGATTTATAGCTGGGAGGCTCATTTTGCAAGTCTCTGTCACAGGTTAAGAGCTATGGAGTGCTTGCTTTCCCTCTTATGCACAGTGCGGTGCCAGGAGTGATGCCCTGCACGCTACGCACTGCCCTCTCTCTCCCCTTTGGCAGTATGTTATGCCCCTCTAGTGGGCTTTTCATTTGACCAATGTACAGTTGTGTGGGTTCATGCGCGATTGCCGAGGCAAGAGCCTCTTGCACAGGTACTGGATTAGCTAGCGGCTAATCCCCCCGCAGGTACAGGTGAATTCGGAGAGGTTTCACGCCAGAAATCTCGTCCGATTCAAAGGGCAAGTAGCCCTACAGGTGCGGGAGCTCGAGGACTTGCTAGGGATGCGACCGGCACGCGAAACGGAGCCCGAAACAGTGAATTACAGCCTGCTGTGTATTTTTGCAGGTTTAGGGTTTTGGCCCTAAACGGACCCTAATACCCCCAGGAGGTTCGGGGACGCAAGGGGACCGCTGTACAGGCGATCTGGCGTATTTTCAGGGCTGAAAACAGAGAATTCAGCGTGCTGCAGATTCTCGCCAGGTTTTGCAAAGTGCCCGTATGCGTCGGGAAAGTCAGTCAATGCGTGGGAATACTGACCGTGAAAGGTTCTAGTACAGTTATGCTGCCGAAATCGGGCTGGAACAGTGGAAATTCAGCCGAGTTTGTGCGGGGCAGCTTGTAGGAACCACAGCGTTTATTCCCTCTTTTGAACAATAAAGAAATACCGAAAGGGGCGCCTAAGTTAGGGGCCAATCTGGTGTCTGTCTACTCATACAGGTGCAATCTAGCAGCCTGTATCCCTCTCCCCTTTGTTGTGTCTTGAAAGTACAGGTAAAATAGACGACTAATAATGGGTGAAAGCTAAATCAAGGTTTAAAGTAAAGTCTACCGCCCTTTTTGGATTGAACAGGCCGGTTTCAGGAACAGGTACGCAATTGGGATTTGCCCAAGACTGCATATGATGTTCGTTCTTTTCTTGGTTTATGTCAAGCATATAGTTCGCACATAGAGAATTTTGCACGCATTGCCGCACCTATGACTGATGTTTTGAAAGGGATAAAGACTCGCCGTCAGCACGTAGACTTGCCCAAAGCAACAATTGAGGCTTTTGCAACTCTCAAGGTTGCGGTGACAGAAGCGCCGTGTCTTATCCTTGCCTCTTGGGATGACCCCTTTGAGGTATGGACGGATGCGAGCAATGTCACTATCGGCGCTATGCTTCAACAGCATGGTCGTCCAGTAGCTTTCCTTAGCCGGAAGCTCAATAGTGCAGAAAAGAACTAGTCAGTTTATGATAAAGAACTTTTATCTGTCATTCACTCTCTTAAGCATTGGAAGCATTTTCTTTATGGTAGAGAGTTCACAGTTCGCACAGATCACCAAGCCCTCAAGTGGCTCCAGTCTATGCCTAGTGCACATTAGAGTGATCACGAAGCACGATGGTCACAATTTTTTGAGCAGTTTGGAGATTTGATTGAGCATGTGCCTAGAAAAGCTAACCCTTTGCAAATGCGTTGAGTCACAAAGGACAGATTTTGGCCTCGAGTCAAGATCCACAGCTTCTATACAGAGAGTGTCTTTCGACAACATGAAAAACCAGTATGCGGATTCCGAGTTTGGTAAGCAATGGTTGCAGGCTCTTGCTTCCCAAGGGCCTAGCAACTATCTCATTTGTGATGGTTTGTTGTATTTTTTTCAATGTCTATGTATGTTGCCCTCTCTCAGGCCAACCATATTGCATGATGCACATGATTCTCTCACGGGTGGGCACAGGGGAATGAACACCACTTTGGAAAAAATAGAAAGAGTCTTTTATTGGCCTAAAATGCGAAAGGATGTGTTTCGTTATATCACAAAGTGCAGTATATGTCAAAAGGTAAAAGCGCCTCGGGGTAAGCAGCAAGGCCTCTAGCTTTCGCTGCCTATTCCCGATGGACCTTTTCAAGATATTTCCATGGATTTTGTGACTAACCTTCCACCTAGTTTGCATTCAAGGAACACTCAATGTTTGACAATTGTAGATCATTTCAGTAAGTTTTGCATGTTGATTCCTTGTAAGGCCACAGTCACTCCACAAGATGTGGCACGGAAGGAACACTCAATGTTTGACAATTGTTGATCATTTCAACAAGTTTTGCATGTTGATTCCTTGTAAGGCCACAGTCACTGCACAAGATGTGGCACGGTTGTTCATAAAGCATTGGTACCCCCTCTGTGGTTTGTCAAAATTGATTGTTTCAGATAGGGATGTTAAGTTCACGTCCAACTTTTGGCGCTCTCTCTTTGAAAATTTTGGCACTAAATTGAATTTTTCATCGACTTTTCATCCACAGTCAGATGGTCATACAGAGAATTACAATCAATTGGCTTTTGATGTTTTAAAAGTCATATGTGCATGATCAACAGTTTCGGTGGGAGCTCTATCTCCCATTGGTTCAAGCTATTTTGAATGACTCTTTTTCCTCTGCCATTGGTCGAACTCCGTATGAGGCAGCTTTTGGTAGTTCGTTCCAATCACTTTTGACTCGCTCGGTCAATCAAATGCCTGATGCCAATGCTGAAAGTCAGTCATTGGATGAGATTTCTAAGCGTGTGAAGCTTCGACTAAGCAAGGCTCGGGAATCTTATTCACGGCAGGCTAATAAGCATCGTCAGGATGTTTCGATCAAGGAAGGGGATTGGATGTATTTAAGAATCATGAAGCAACGTCTTCAGCAAGTTGGAAAGAAGTGTCCAAAGTTATCTTTTTGAATGTATGGTCCATTTCCTGCCATTAAAAAGATAAATGAGGTTTCAATAAAATTGCAATTGCCTAACTCATGGTCAATGCACAACGTTTTCCATGTTTCTTGGTTGAAAGTGTTTCACGGAACGCCTCCAAAGGACATTTCGGAAGAAGAAGAACCGGAAATCATCGATGAAGCAGAAGTCATGGAGCCGGAGCAAGTGTTGTTGCATCGGTTTCGACATGGTTCAGAAAAGCAAGTGAGACAATACTTTTTGAAGTTCAAAGATCGAGGAACCCACGAAGCAGTGTGGGTCGACGAAGAGTTTTTCAAAGATTACCCAGAGTTGTTGGCAGACTACAAGGAAGCCATGCAGCTCGGTACCAGTACCTCACTTTAAAAAGGAGGAGATGTCACATGCACATCTAACCCTATGTGCATGTGGACAAGCTACTTCAGGACAAGGGTTCAATTCGCCTAGCTTAGGAAGTGTTCTGGCACTTTTGTGAGTCTGTTCGTAGACCGTGCATGCCCAGGCACTTAGCGTAGATGCATATCCTCTGGTTGCACACAGCATGATCATCAGCATTACCATCAAAATCCATCAGGAGCATTTTCCAGTGCATAAAACCTATTTTCCTATTTTAGCCATTTTTCACTTATTATTTTTAAGTGACTTTTGTTGGGAATTGGGTAGGGGGAATTGGGTAGGGCAAATGAACTAAGCATATATAAAAGCAAACCTAGCGCTAGGCTTATCTGGCAGAAGAGGAGGAAGTGCACAGGCAAGGTTCTTTGCAGCAGGCATCTCTCACTCTCTCTCAAGCAAGAATCTACACACCTGGCGTTTTTCAGCCCCATAGACCTGGCGTTTTTCAGCACCATAGACCAGCGTTTGTGAAGTTTGCATATCAGTGTTTTTCAGCCTCTCAGATCAGCGTTTTTCTCACGCAGCAAACCAGTGTTGGACAACAGCATACCAGCGTTTTTCAGCATCAACTTCAGTGTTTCCTTAGCAGTATAAGACAGCAGCACTTCAGCGTTTTTTTTCAGCAGTAAAGACGGCAGCAAATCCAGCGTTTTCAGCAGATTCATCGTCATCGTCGTTTTCGTCGTCGCCGTCGACTCCAACCTAGATATACTTTGCATCAGCATCTTGTACCAATTTTGTGCAAACAATAGCATAGACTTCTCTCGCCATCGAGAGAAGGGCCTTCGGAGAAGGGTTTGACAACTTGTATGGTGTCGTATTCTTCTCTCTATCTGTCAGTCTCATGCACCTTCATTCACAGTGTTTATCCACTTTGTTTGTGATCACTTGCACTCTCTCATTAAAGGCACGGAAGGCTCTCCCTTCCGTAAGTAAAAGGAACCTTGAGCACAGTTCGGAGCACTCATCTTGAGCAAAGTTCAACATTCGCTTCCGTTGCACCTTACACTTGAGTTATCAACACAGCTTCCTCCTCGATGAGAAAAGAGCTGAGATCATCATACTCCACCATAGTTGATCATAAATAACTTTAGCCTTCATAAAAAATGATTGCATGCAACTTCCTCGTGGAAATTGGATGGCAAATAACTGTCTAAGAAGGGTGATTGCTCGCATCATAGAATCCTGATCAAACATTCCAAGGAGCTTGAACCACACATCATAGGCAGTCTTCAAAGTCTAAATGGCTGGAGAAATGTCCTTTGTAAGACATTCCGCAATGGCCGACATTGCCTTCACATTAGCAGTATCCCAATCGACACGATTTTAGATACTCATCATCTTGAACGGGGGTGTACCTGTTGTTAGGATCCCTTGTAGGACGGGGCTCCAAGCCGTCGACAATGTCCCATAAGCCTTTCCCTGAGAACTAGAGTCGCATAATCAGGTTCCAATGGGCGTAGTTATTGCCGTTTTGTTTGTCGTTGGCCCTCGAGCAAGGGGGGGGCATGTTGAAGTTGCAAGATCTAGAAATAATGCCTTCTCGTACTCCAAAAGCCGCACAATCTCCAAGCCGCTCCTCAAAATCTGCTATCCCTCTCTTGAGCTCCACGTTGTACTTCTCCCAAGTCGTCACAAAGCACTTCAATAATGGCTGCAAGGTTGGCACGAAGCCGCTCCCCAAGAACAATGCTCTCCGGAAAATTCCACTCCAAGACAATCCGCCCCTCAAGAGGGAAGGGTTTCTTACACAAATCCAAACTGTTCACAAAGATCTCCACTACTCTTTGCTCACCAAGGGCCTCGTCAAAAACTTGCCTCCCCAAACTACTCTTCTTAGTTCTCTGTGCCCAGCATTTCAAAACACTAGGCCTCAAGAGGGAGGATGGTGTTCAGTGCCGACGAGGCGTCTTTGTTGCAAGACTGCGTTTTAGAACGTAGGGTCGAGGTGGCTGGTGAGAGCGGCGCCAGCAGTTGAGCTACGGCAAGCATTTTAAAACGCACATACAAAGTGAGCGGTGAAGGCGTTGTCGACCATTGTTGGGAAGAGCTATGGACTTCGCGTTTTAAAACGCTAACGAGTTGAAGGCTTGCGACAATGGCAACCAGGAAAGGGAGGGACAGAGCAATGCTGAGTTGTAGCGTTCTAAAACACTAACAACAGGGAGTGGGAAGGAAAAGTGTCGTGACGAAGGAGTCTTCACGAGCTCTTCTCACTTGCTGCTCCATTGTACAACTCCTCCTCTGCCAAGGCTCTTCAAGAGCACGGCTCTGATACCATGTCAAAGTCGACAATGGGGAAGCGTAGAGACCAAGGAGAGTGAGCACTAGAGAGAGAGAGAGAGTCTCCTAAACCAATCAACCTTGGCAATGAATAATCGAATGTTGATACAATGGGGGCAAGCAAGTCACATAAATCAATTACCGAAGGTACGCAGTTTGCCAGTTTCATGAGCGATATTGGCCAAAAGACTAGATTTTGACCATTGGCAAAGTATAAAGGGCAACTTTTGTAAATTGAACCAAAGTTTCTAGATAATGAAAGTGATCGCTCTATCGTTATGAATACCCTATCTACTCTCTTGCTTCTTGTGCTCATATCTCCCTCGTGTGAAGTGCTATTGCAAATCTGAAACCGGCATTGTGATCACAAGTGAAAGCTCTTCAATTTAACATAAGTCTCTCGCAAAGTTTCTATATTTTTGGTGCGGCCATCTCTTGCTATTTTTGCTCATTTCTCTTAATTTATGCATCCATTTGGAATTTTGAGCATAGGAAAGGATAGAGTTCCTGGCACTTAGTGTGGATGACCAAGAATACATGTCTGCTTGTAAATATCAAAGAGGTGAATAGCTCCATCATGCGACCTTCGCCATACTAATCAATAAATCAGATAAAATGGGCTGTAACATACACAAACAGTAGAAATTTGTGCCTCTCATGTCATTGAAACATTCAATAATGATCTAGAAAATCTGAGATTCTACCAGACAAGACCTTGTGGCACAATAGTAGGGTCCAGTTGAAACTAGAGGACAGACATTATGCTCTCACATAAAACTTCACTTTTGAAAGAAAAACCTTCTGATATTTTTCATCAACTGTGATTGAGCCAGCAAATAATGTCTGTATAAAGTTTTAAGATTTAGACAGCACTTAAGAAAGGAACGACTTCCATACTGCTGGTTCAAACTAGCTTCTGAAACACTTGGTGCTTGAGAGAACATAGCTGCTGCAAGCGTTTTAATAAAACTGATAGCCGTACACCATTTCACAATAGTCTTTCTGGCGCTCCCAAAAAATTCAAAAAAGGAAGCAAAGCTAAGAAAGCCTACAGTAAAACTTGGCCTAGAACAAAAGCCCAGAAGAGACTTACCTGGAAGTTTAATGCAGCTTGAGGGTCATTAGGATTCTTGTCTGGATGCACTTTCCTTGCCTGCAACCAAAATAAAGAGGAAAAACACAGAAACATCATTGCAATAGAATGTAAAGAAAAACACAGTTTGTCACAAATAGGCATTAAACTATTAACTGCTCTTGTAACGAGAACTTTTCTTGGTTGATCTTTGTCAGGACCTACTTATAACAGTCAAACATAACTGCTCGCTCAGAAAAATATGAGCAAATGCTAGTAGGATTCATCACACGCATAAGCATAAAAAACTAAGGTAGGCATCAATGCGAGGGTTTCCGGGAGAAGACCTTCATGTAGTAGGCTTTCTTGATCTCCGCAGGCGTTGCATCTGTAGCGACACCTAATATCTCGTAAAACTCCGTCTCTTTCACCATCTCTGCAGAGCACGGGTCAAAGATTGCTCCTCGCTCTTGCTTGCTGCAGCTGATTCAGAAATGAAGCGAGATCGATCGATCTCACTCTCTCTCTGCTTCTGCTAAAAGTCGACTTTACGTGAAGTGGAGGACGTAAAGCGTGTCTTGCCGGTGCGTGGTCGGAATCGCCTTCGCACGTGTGCTTCCAGATCACACACACACACACACACAGTGGTGTCGTCTACGTGTTGGACGTACATCATGAGCTCGAACAAATTTTTGACTCTCAATTTTTAAAAAATTTAAAAAAATGACGGTGATAAAATCTAGAAAATACTTTGCAATTTACCTCTTGAAATCTTTTTTTTTCCAAATAAATATTCCTAAATGGCTTAAAACATTAAAAGATATTCATAATTCAAAGATTCCCTCAATAACAACAAAAACGATGCGCTAGTCTAAAGCACGTGATTGGACGTGAAAAAGATGGATATAACTTTGCGTGAGAAGAAGAAGAAGACGAAGAGAATTTTAACGTCGTAGGAAACTATCCCAAGGGACCTTAAAGATCTAGCTGACGAGGAGAGTTGAACGAGCGAGAGAGAGAGAGAGAGAGAGGACACTTTAAAGAGAAGAAAACGCTAAAGAAAAGATAAAGGAGAAGAGAAACACCTCTTTATATAGACACATAAGGTCTTTTGACTCTCCACGTTAGTATGCCTTTTGATTTTCCACCTTCATTTGTCTTTTCATTTCTTTTCTTTTTTTTTGCAAAACTCACAATTGTGAGTGGATAGTATTAAGAACATCATAAATATACACCAACCTCGACCTCAGACCGAGCCTTGAGGGTCAAAGGATTACAAGTTTTCTGCTTGACAGAGAAACCACAGCTACTCCTAGGCTTTACTTATTACAAGATGTCAGCATGACATGTATTGTTCTAGACCAATCCTCTGAGGCTTGTTTGCCTCCGATCTTGTGGATCGTGAGTCTGCTCTCTTATATGATTTCACAAAAGCTTGCCACAGCCAGATCCCCCTCAAACACGCGGCGGTTCCTTGCTTGCCAAATATGGTGAAAGAAGTAGTACCTGATTATTTTGAGTGCAGACAAGAAGAGCGGGACTTCCCAACATGTTACTACCAAAGAACAGATCAGTCTTGAAGAACTTAATTCGCCATGTCCTTTGAATCCACTTGCATATTTTCCTAATGCCATTGATTGCCTGGCATCCCAGGAAAAGGTGGGCTAGGTCTTCACTAGCTATTCTGCCTCCCTTCTGCGATTTGTAAGTGGTCTACAACATTGTTCTCCTCCGTGAGAAGAGGCGAAGCTGCAGCGACAGGCGACTCCATAGCCAAATATCGTATGAACGTCATCACTAGCAGGCCGAGAAGAGACAGCGTTAAAAACTAGTCCGAGCCACCATTGCTTCTCGTGAAAGCTCCCATCGAAGGTTTTAGACTCTTAGTTCTGACAATGACATAGGAGATAATTTGCATCAACTACATCTTCAAAATTCAGAAGGTAGAGCCATCGCCATCTTCATGTAATGGGCTGCACGATCACAGTTAATAATCACGCTTACAAGAACTAAAGTAAATAATGGCTTTTGCTAGTGCCCTTACTTTCTAAAGTAAATAATCATTGTTCAGTGTTTCTTCTCAAGCTTCCCATTTTGTTAAATTTTTGGTAAAGCAAAGGTGTTGCTTGTGTGGGCAACCTACTTTTTGTAATCTGGGTTAAGTTTTGAATAGAAGGGGGGGTGTTAATGAGGCGTTTCATCGTGCCATGGCGAGCTCCTCTAAGTCGTCCTACACCGAAGTAGTGGCAAGCAAAGAGCAGCCCGACGCTCTGAAGGCTATCGATCCGACAAGCGACTTTGTGAAACCGGGCTCCCTTACTGATCTGAGTAAGGAGGAACTGAAACAAAGAAAGACGCAGGTGGAAAAAGACCTAGCGTCAATCCTTTGTGCACTATCATTGAACAAAAGGCCGCGCGAAGATTCGGCGACACAGGAGGATGCTGCTGAAGTGGCCAAAGGGGATAGAGCTTTCCAAGCACTCAAGAAGGCGCTCCCGCGGTGTGTCGAGGTGGGAGATGCCGTTACGGTGGTTGTTCCCCCTGCCATTGTGAAAAGACAACTTGCGGAGGTTGCAAATTCCACTCTGGTCTTCGGGTTTACGGGGAGAGTTCCCAATAGAATTGAGCTCAGTAACTGGCTCTGCAGTCCACTGGTTTTGAATCAGCACGGCTCGGTAATGCTCACCCAATATATAGCAAAAGGATTCGTGTCAGTTCAGTTAACGACAGTGCAATGGTTGATAGGGTTTTGGCGAAAAGCCCACTGTTCTTCAATCGCGCGCTGGTGTGCGTGCTCCCTTAGGACCCTCTGTTTGAATCTAATGAGGCATTCAAGGATCTCCGCCCAGTATGGGTGGAGTTTGTCAACCTCCCCGTATGGCTTAAAAAGAACTTGAAGGACCTCGCAACTTCGCTTGGTGATCCACTTTTTGTCCCATCTGCTAGAGCCTTGGGTGTAGCAACAAACAAGGTCTGTATCTGGTGGGATTTGCGGAAGCCACAGCCAAAGAACTTGGTGGTGAATGTTGGGGTAGGACTAAAGATCATTCCTCTGAACTTTAACACTTCTTCGAGGCATGCTTCAAATGCAACAAATTCGGTCATTATGCGAGGGCATGTCCCGCTGAGGTGCTAAAGCCTACTGACCAGGTGATGGAGAGAAGCGAATTAGAGGCTACCCCACAGGGTGGCACAAATACAGTAGATCCAACAAAGAAGCCGACTGAAAATCTTGGCAAGGCAGAGGGTGGTCAAAATAAAGTCAACTCGGATAAAGATGTGGAGAAACAAGATCATGGCAACTGGGGTAAGGGCAAGACCACCCAAAGCTATCGCTTTTCATCCACCACTCAGTAAAGAATGGCCACCCCAGTAATGCAGAAGATCGTGATGTCTCCAACTCTTAGGTCAAAAGATGAGGGCTGGCAACAAGTATCTCATATTTCATGTAAACGGTTCAAAGCGCAGGCTAGGACCTTGGGACAAATCAAAGGTCTCCCGCCGGATTTCCCAAAGCCTCCTTTCCTATATGACAACATATTCGAAGTTTTCGGGAAGACAAATCAAGAGGACCTTTTCACTTCTAAGCTGGATACCATGCAGGTTCCAACAGAAAAGGAGCCAATGGAAGAGGACAACCTGAATGGGAACTATGTTGAATAGTTCTCGGAGGCAGAAGAATTTGGCCCCCTTTCCCAATGATGGATTCTCTCTCTATTCAATCTTGGAACGTGAAGGGATTAAAAACCCGGAAGAAGGGCACTCTCTTCTGGGAAGAAGTGAAGAAAGAGAAGGCAGTCAATTGCTGGGCTATCCAAGAGCACCATTTGGATGCTCGTAGCAAGAGAAAACAGGCAGTAGGAAAAAAACTTATCTTTTATGGGGAAGGAAGTGATGGTTTCAATGGTGTCTTGTTCATTGCTAAACAGAGATTTGGAGCCAAAGATGGTTCTAAACCACCCCTCCGGACGAGTCCTTGGTGTTAGAATCAGACGGGACAATCAACCTATCACCATAGTAAATGTTTATGGCCCTTGCAACGCAAAGGATAGAGCTAAACTATGGATGCATCTCAGGGATACTCCGATCAAAGGGGAGTGGCTGATGGTTGGAGATTTCAATATGGTCGAGAAAAGCAAGGACAGAACAGGCTCTGCCAGTATAATGGCTGGCTCAGAAAAGTCTAAATGGTTGAGCTTATGTGAGAAATGGGCTATGATTGACTTGTGGGAAGTGGGCCCATGGAACAGCATGCCTGGATTCACTTACACAAGCCTTCAGTATGCCCGCATTGCCTCTCGGCTGGACATATGCTACTACTCTCATCAAGCTGACTGGATCTCATCAACGTTAGAGATGAAGGTAATCTCAACAAAAAGCCTCTCCAATCACATGCCATTACACTTACAACTCAAGAAAGATAAAGGGGAGGGGGGGGGGGGGGGGGGGGGGGGGGGGGGGGGAAAGCTTCTGGTTACAGGGACACACCTGTTCAAAGACCCTCTCTTCAGAAGCATCACCAAGAAAGCGTCAGGAAAGCTCAAGAAAAATGTGGGGATGAATAAGCCTAGTGCTTGGAATTTATTTGTTCGGAGTGTACAAAAAGCTATCAAAACTTCGGGTCCTTGGGTTAAAAAATCCAATGAGGCACATATCAAACATCTCACAGAGGAGGTAGCGCAATTAGCCTCTAGGAAGGCTTCCGGACTGGCTACCGAGGATGAGCACAAGCGATGGCTTGAAGCTAAATCTCACCTGGCCAACAAACAGCTAGAGGAAATCAAGAAGGCGAGATTGCTCTCTAGGGAAACTTTCCTTCAACCAGAGCCTTCTAACCAAGCACATTTTTTTGGGGCTCTGAGAGTGAGGAAGAGTCGAGGCCGGTGCAAGTGCTCGATGATGAGAAAGGGAATACAATTCAAAACCAAGATGAGATGGCTGGACTTATGCTCAATTATCTCAGCCAGATTATTGGCCAACCAGAGACCCAATCTCAGGAAGTGGAAGAAGCCCGAGCGTCTTTACTTGGGAGTGTTGAAAAGAAGGTTCCCAGGAGAAAGCCAACCGCATGGAAAAGGCCTTCTCTGAGGAGGAATGCTCAGTGGCACTAAAAGCTCTTGGCAATGAAAAGTTCCCCGTTTGGGATGGACTGATGGCTGAATTCTTCAGGGAATTTTGGGATGATCTCAAGGGTCCAGTCACACGCATGGCCAATCAAGCTGTTTCCGAAGAGTCATTGGATGCAAGTGTTAAGAGAGGGCTTATCAAGCCCATCCCCAAACAGATGTGTTGCTCTCAACTTAAACATTGGTGTCCCATTACAATGATGTCAGTAGCACACAAAATTATTGCTAAGGCGATAGCTCTCAGACTTGCCCCCCTCCTAAGTCGAATCATCTCTCCCAATCAATAGGGGTTCATTAAAGGGAGATCTATATATGACAATATCTTGACAGCAATGGTAGGAATAGAGTATGCATCCTTCTCCAAGCAAGAGTGCATCTTGCTGCAGCTAGACCTCGACAAAGCCTATGATAGAATAGAATGGTCCTATATAGAAGAAGTCATGGGAGCTCTGGGCTTTGGGCCTCGCCTTTGTCACCTCATACGCACACTAGGCGTTGGCAGCCAATTAGAAATCCTATTTAATGATAAAATTGTGGGCTCTTTTGAGGTTAAAAGATCTATTTAGCAAGGATGTCCCCTGGCCCCCTTGCTTTTCGCCATCGGGTTGCATCCTCTCATTACGATGCTCGAAGCCAGTGCTGCATGGGGAGAGATTCAAGGTCTCGCATTACCGGGCAACGATCATCTACTACTGGCCAGAATGTTTGCAGATGATTCGCTCCTATTCTTAAAGGCGTGCCCTCAAGTTGTCAGGAGAGCTCTGGAGATTGTGCAAACATTTGCCGTGGCCTCGGGATCCAAGTGCAATATAGAGAAGTCAAGGCTTATCTCCCTATCGAACAATGACTCTTTTGACCCAATAGTCTGGACAGGAGAGATTATCTCAAAAGGGAATGTATTCAGACACCTGGGAGCCCCTGTAGGGGTGGATGTAACCCACAGGCAAAGATTTCAATGGGTCCTTGAAAAAATAAACTAAAAAATGAGAAGATGGGAGTTTGTTCTCCTCCCCTTCCAAAGCCGGATTAGAGTGATTAATGCTTTTATGATCTCGTGTATTGCTTTTCTCAGCCCGTGCTCAAGATGGCTAAGTGTAACTGGAAATAATTCTTAAAACCAGTGAAAAGGTTTCTTTGGAATAACAACACGAAAACCTCCCGGTCATGGCAATGGGCTAGATGGGAGGTAGTTGCTCACCCAGTAGACCATGGAGGGCTCGGTATTCTTAACCCTGTATCCCATGTTGAGGCCCTTTGTGCCAAATTTATGGTCTCGTTGGCTAAACAGGACCAAGCTTGGGCTATCATGACCAAGGAAATGCTTGATGCAGTAAAACTGGGATCGGAAGGGGGAAAGTGGAAGGGGGTTGTGATGCACGACAAACTTCTCGCCCCGAACTGGTCTTATCTTAGATCTGGTGGACTCTTAGGGGAGCTAATGAGGAAGTGCAAAAGATCAGCTGAGGTTTGGGAATGGGGGAAGCAACTAGATACAAAATATTGGGGCCGCCGCAAAGCCCCTATTAGAGAGAAATGGCTAGGAATGTGAATAATAAGGGGCTCATTCGACTAGAGCAATTCTGGGATGGCAACAGGAAGTGCTGGAAAAGTGTTGACTCTTTAGACATCCAATTTCAAATGAATGGCTTTGAGATCTTACTAGTCTACAAGGTGATGAAAGAGCTTGATAAGGTGGTGATGCCAATTTGTGGATCCAACTTTGAATGGGACGCTTGGAGATGGCCCAGGAGTAGCCTCTTTTGGAAACCACATTCTAAAGGCATTTACCATGCATTAATGCACGAGGCTAATTGGTATAGCCCCCTCAACAAATTATGGAAGAGGCACTGGTTGTCTTTTCATCTCTTAAACTCACCCTTCACTTATGCACTTAATATGTTTTGAAATATTTTTTATTTTTTTGAGATTGGGGAGACCTAGTGAGTGTATATATATATTACGAAAACAAAAAAGATATAATGAAAGCCATGCTTCAACCGAGCCATGGCATCTACCAACAACCGACTCACAACATCATCCTAACCATACGAATGTCACATACATCGGCTAACAAAGGGAGCCACCCTGAGACCGTACACAACCTCCCCACCACACTGGACCAACTCAGCAATACAACAGCCACACGCCCACCTTAGCACACAAAATCGCGATCTCCCCAGCTGCAAGAAACTTGCCTCAACTCGCTACCTCCCTTGACAAGCTTGACTCGTCTCAGATCTTGCCTCTCCACACAACATCGGGAAACTCTAAAATTTTAAAGGTAATGGGGCATTTTACCTCTTAAATCTTCCATGTGAGACTTTTCGAGCTTTAAGAAATAAATTTATTTCAAAGCATTCTCAAAGTCAACTATAAATTTTAGAGTATAAGAACCTTTTAAAACTGACAAATTCCTACAAAATTTGGATGATTTGAGTGCAAAATTCTATAATCATAGCTTTCACATTTTGTACATGTAGGATTTTCAATTCTTTAAGGAAGACTATTGACCACTAACCATGATGAGTATGTACTTGCTAGAGCTCAAAATTTTTAAGCATCTCACTTGTGAAAACTATAATGCATGTCATAAAAATCTAATATCTATCAACCCAAATGATTTTCTCATATTAAACTAATCATTTAATGTGGGAGAATAGAAGGGAACAAGGGTTAGAATATAGACATGTGCTTACGGGTCTATCTCAACACGGAGCCAATGGTAAAGGGGTCCAAATAAGATATGATCTGTCAAAGAGCAATTGGGGCTTAAAAGGCCTTAGGGTTTGCTTCATTAAAAAGACCTCCAAAGATTTGTGTAAAAGTCCTTAGACCTTAAGTTAAGCTAGGGCATTGCTTGAGGTGCTTGATGATTAAAGTGCATGAGATGCTTGACAACTAAGGTGTAACTTAAGCTAGGCATGTGATTGAAGGTAAAAGTCCATCCCTACAAGGAGGGGGCCAACCCTTGAGGCTAGGGGGATGGTGAAGAGAGAGGCCATGCTTTCGCTATTTGCATGCATGATGACTAAGGTGCTTGAGGTGATTAAGCAACTAGGGGGCCAAGGTGCTTAGGGATAGAAAGTCAATACCAATGCCTACAAAGAAGGGGCGATCCCTACAAGGAGGGTATTTGCATGGATGACCTTTTCCTCACCCAAGGAGCACCCATTGCTAAAAGAGGCAAATTGGACACATGTCAAGCCCCTAGCTAGGTTGCCCCCATAATGTGCCTAAAGCCTATTGGTTCTCTTAAAGAGGTCCAATAATAAATTAGTTAATTAAATAAATTTTTAAAGCATTTATCAAGCTCTCTCTCTCCCTCTCTAAGAGGAAAGGGGGACACTTGTCCCAAGGCTACCCGAATTGCTTGATATGCATTTTGCATGTAATTGGCCAGGTTTGCAGGGGTCCAATGAGCTTCTAGGTTGAGCTAGAAGAGGGGGTCGACCAAAGCAAGGAGGGGGGTTGCTTGGGGGGTATACTCTCCCACACACACACACACACACACACACACACACAAACTCTTTCTCATTGTGTGAAGTGCAAAGTGCAAGAGCTCCATCTCCTTCTCCAAGCAAGTAGAGAAGTTGAGAGCCTACACCAACACTCTTGGCTATGGAATGCAAATCCAACTAAGAGCCATGCTTCAATGCTTAAGCTTGCCATCTTTTCCATCTTCATTACTATGTTATTATATATGCTAGCAAGAAGAGTGATGATAAGTGAAAAACTATTTCTTTCTCCTATGAATGTTTCTTCTTCCTCTTCCCTACCTTCATTCCCCGCTAGCTCTCTCCACCTTTGAAGGTGTTTGAGGCCTTGGGACTGAGGCTTGGGATAGTTAATGCTTTTTACAAAGTCTATGTTATGCTCATGATGCATGAAGCTTTTTATCTTCATTGCATCATCTAGGTCACAAGGAATACAAAGATTGTATTGTACCAAGTCTCTCTTGATGGGGGAATCTATAATACAAAAGCCTATTAAAGGGGGGACCGGCTCCACATAAATCCGGTCCTCAATTGTTGTCAAGTTCTCTAAAATCTCTCTCTTGCAAAAGTATTGTTCATGCCAAGTTAATTAAGTACTATGATTATGTTGCTACCATCAGTTAAGTTTACCCCCTATGTTATCAAAGTAGTCTCACAAAAGTGCTCTCTTTAATTCTCTTAATTCCGCTATTCTCAAAGTTCATAGGCCATTTCCATTACATTGGTATTAGAGCTATTGGTTTCTCTTTTCTTGCTTAAGAAGAGAGGTCCTTAAGTTGTCCATGAAAGGTTAGCCCTGTTAATTGCAATAGGGTAAGTGGGACAGGGATTTATTATCTTGGTTGAGAAGGACTTAGTTCGAGGTACACCGTTGGGAACTATAGTCTTAATAATGGAGCCTCTCAGGGCTTGCATATGGCTCTACCATTATTGAGCTACGAGCAAGCTCGACAGGAACCATAATCAACCGAGCAATGTTAGACCCTCTCCACTACTCTTTGCAATCAACAATGTCTAAACCACGGGTATAGCTGCTTGAGAATTGACTTTCAAGGGTAAAGAAGAGTAACGACTAAGGTTTTTGAGGGCACCAAAGCACAAAGTAATTCTCTACATAAGTATAATTAGCATGGCTAACAATAACCAAGAGAGTAGAATGAACATCAATAACTTTGATTTTTCACATGAAGGTGCTAATGATGATGCTCCCATGTTTGTCAATTATCTTGTTACTAGGTTGCAACAAGCTATGGTCAACCCTACTTTGCAAGCCGAAGTTACCCAACAACTTCATGCTTATGGGATTTTCCTTCCTCTCCAAGAGGAGAGAGAGCTTAGGAGGCCTCTTGAAGAGACCCCCAAAAGAAGACTCTCTCCCATATGAGAGGATGAATCCAAAGATCAAGAAAGTAATGAATCCCTAAGTTCCTCTGAAGATGTGGCTCCACGAAGACGACGGTCTAGATGATCGCCAACTCCTCCCAAGAGAAAACAGTTAACCCACAGTCCTTCTCCTCGTCACTACGAAAGGGAAGAGAGGAAACAAAGGAAGAAAAGGGCAAGAAAGAGGTCACCCTCTTCTCCTTCTTCTTGGCCTTCCTCCTCTTCCGACAAAAGCTATGGCTATTCTCCTAGAGAATACAAGAGGGGAGGACATCACAAATCTTACCCTTCATGGCGAAGTCACAAAAGCTCAAGAAGTTCAATGAGGGAGGAAAGAGTATCTCTTTTCTCACCTATGATGGCACCTTTGGTGCTACCCACAAAGTATTGGCCTTCATCCAGCAATTTGATGCGGCCTTTGGAGATGAGGGCTTCACGGAGTCCTCCAAGCTACGCCATGTAGCTATGTACTTCCAGAAATCGACTCGTCAATGGTGGGCTAGACTTCGTGGCAACGACGAAGCCCCAAAGACATGGAAAACTCTACGATTTTCCATCATGAAGCAATTCCTTGCAAGCGATGCAAAGGACAATGAAAGGACATGGGGACTGAACATGCTAATCTCCACCCAGCCATGCCCTATATAGGCCCTTGGCCTGCTAAATATAGGGACCCCCTTGACTGCATGTCCGTCCTAGCCCTTGGCCGTGACTGGTCCTACCCTTGTCCTGACATTACTCCCCCCTTGGAGAATCATTTTCGTCCATGAAAACACAAGTGATGGTATCTTCATAAGAACACTAATGTCTTCTACCGTAACATCCCTCATGGATCCAACGGTTCATTTGAGCGGAACCCGGGTCAGTAGGAGGTTCAATGAAACCAAGAGTAACATCTTGATTTTTTACATTGTTGTCCATTTGTAACCATCTGATGGTATTGGTTCCTATCCAAACATGGTGTGTAGACTCCATTTAGAACGCTCATGAGCATGGTAAATGAGTTTATCACAACAAAGATGTACCAAAAAGAGTACCTCTTGTCACTTTCCATGAAAGTAACTTGCTGACATAACTCATTAGCCATGTTCAAGTCCTTGACTTGTTCCCAATTCTCATCATCAGTAAACAACCCCACCCTAATGAGTGTTCAAGGTTGAGAACCTGACTTATACATGAAGAGACTACCTAGTCGCAACATGCGTTAACTGATAGTAAGTAAACTCCAAGAAGAGCAATAAATTCTTATTAATTGGATTGCTTGGTGCTAATGTACGCACTTTGCATATCCTTTTAGCCCAAGGTTACACTTTGTAATCTGCAAATCCCCTTGGATACTGACAGTACTGAGGTGTGTTTCCCCCACGGTTTACAGACAGTCTTCCCAGACGACTGGTAAACGGGGAATCACAATAGCGTATAACATTGTTGAGGAATCAACAATGTCTGGAATAACCGTCGTGGTTAACTTGAAAAATCCAATCACCCAAACCGAGCCATGACCTCTATTGGTGATTGGTAGACCCAAAAGTAATCTCAAAGAGATAGTGCACATAGAGTGCAAAATGCTTCATAAGCAACAACCTGAGTAATATGTATGTCATTCCAAATCAGCCTTTGCTAACCACTAGGGCCCATAACACCTAGTGTGCATGCATTTAGCAAAAAACAGATCCGAACCTTTATATCCATGATGATCCTTGCCAATACTTATGGCAAATGTGATGCGCGTAGCACACATTAGAAAAGAATGTAAATAGTTCTGAAAAGAAACTAAATACTTTCAGTTGCAATCTTTTGCAAGCCTTGCTGAAACATCTGAATGGCATTATAAGGTGAAACATTGATCACTTCTAGGTACATACAATGAAACTTTTTCATTAACCACTTATAGCCTTGCTATATGTATAAACAACCATCTGTAATATTGTTTAGCAATACTTGTAGCTGAACAAGTCATTCTAGGTATCCGAAAATTTTTTGCCACTGAAATTGATCATGATACGTTGTGCTGAAAATGGTCTAGAAAAAAGATGTGACCAGCACCTAGGGACTTTGTCGTGACACAGATTTGAAATAGTGGGCGCCAGTGTCAGTCCCAGAGACTCATATTCGCCACATGTGGAATATGTCTCAACTAAGGATGTCTGAAAAAAGAACATCCTACAAGTACAAAAGGTACTTGTGTGTGGAGGTAACTCTAAACACTCTGTGACAAGAGTGAGAGGGACCCTCATTCATTGCTCCACACTGGCTAAACCGAACTCCTTGAGTTCCTAGACCATGTTGTATCCCATGCGACAACATGTGCCAGACAGAACCGTACCATGTAGGTTTGTAACTATTTCAACAAGAGTCAAATCCATCACAGTATCTTGATGAACAGGAAAAACAGAAAATGACACTATTTTCAAAAAATGCTATGCTCTTACATGACCTTGTTACGTGGCTAAAGAGCAAGCTGGATGAAAGCCTTCTTGCTCAAACATCCCTTTGACAGAACTTAACCAAACTTAATTGGAAAGGAAAATAAACCTAATAAGAATATTCTTACAATGAGATGGAAAATACCTAATACTTACCCAGAAGTCAAGTACATCCCTCAACTTGTAAGCGTACCATATCAAAAATTCTTTGACCTGCTAATCACTAAAATTAGAGATTAGTGAAGATAAAGAAATTGAACTTGTAACCCTGGGTGTTACCTTGGCAATCCAAACCCCTTGGTTAGAATTTACATAGTCAAACCCCTTGGCAAGACCCTTCAGAGAAACTACTCAATTAGCAGTTAACGGTAACTAACATAGTCGACCGTGGACAAAAATGATTAGAATCAACTGGAAAAGTTGAACGTGTCCATTAGCCAGTGGTAGATTGCGGACTTCTTTCCTTGAAAGTAAAAATGTGATAGATCAAACTGTGATCTTCAATGCCTATGGAGTGATTTATTAATTACCCCCAGGGTCTTACCCCAAAACTGTGTTTCCATAGACACTCATAGTGCTATAGAGAGAGCAGGAGATACACACAAGTGAAATGCTTAGCTCTTATGGACAGCCATGTTGTCTCAACTATTTGGTGCATCTAGACTCCGTGGGATAGATCAGCTGCTGTGAGTTTAAGACTATCGAAAACTCAATCGAGCGTCGCACTAAAAACATGTAGTGCAAAAATGACACCCAGAACATCCATAATGACAAGACTCTTGCTCGTCCATTAACATTGATATGTTCGATATGTATTCCACTGGGCAAATCTGTTCGATCCCAAGAACAATCACCCAAGGAATGCCAATAGTTGGGTCGTACCCAAGATCTGTCAATGGCTCTTGGCCAGCCTATGTGTGGCTCCTAGCTCTTACGGCAATTAGTGCTCAATCAATAAACCGATGAAAACTAATGTGAATGGCATCTTGGCCCATTTATAGCTGAGAGTTAGAGCACCTTGGCCCATACTGACTCCCAAACCAAAAAATGTATCAAAAACTGCGTAGATTATTCATGGAGAGAAATAAGAAAGAGAGAGAGAAGATGCTGGGCTGAGGAACTTTCCTTAAGTGACGAGTTTGTATATGTTGTGCCCAATCTGTGTCCTCTGACGCATCTTATGTCGGAGTTGCAGGTTATCCTATAAGCATGCAACAATCTGCCTATATACCACTCTCATCGAGAGAGGGAATAGAAAACATAAGCCACAGCTTGACCCTCTTACCATATATGGGGTCGTGACTTTAGAAAAATGACTTAAAAATGGCTCGTTTCCTGTGAACGAAGTCTTAAGTCTTAGATTTGGATTCCTTGTAGTGTTGTTGTGTGTTGACAGCAACCAAAAAGCATGTTGAAAGAATCCGTAAGTTTCCTCGTCCTTGACAGAGTGTCTGGTGTGATAGCGAAAGCGTAATGCATGAGGCGGTAGAATTGAATCCACCTAACTAGCATGTTGTGCATGCAGAATTGTAAGCCCTTGCCGAGAGTGATGGCCTCAAACGTGAGAGCCAAAACAAAAGTGCCTTGCACAGTAGCCTGTACTGCTAGGGAGACAACCTGACTTGATGTTGCCACACGTAAAGTGGGAGCGGGTATCCGTATTTTACCAGTTCCACAAATGTGTATACCAATGCCCTTGTTTTGAAGTCAATGGGCTGTATCGGTGTACATGTAAGAAGCCTTGCTTCACGGGAAATGAAAGAAATGTGAAAACATGGAAAAACAAGCAAACTTGAAAATTGTATAACCTGGTCATCCTACTGTAACCATTTGTCTGGAAATTCTGAAGGACAAACTCACTGGAAGACGGCTCGTAGCCATAGCTGCTGCGTGAGAGAGAGTTGTCGTGTATATCATAAACACCCTCTTTGCAGGTAATGAAATAACGTGCTGACGAACTGATAAACTCCTTCAAGTTTTTATGCTCATAGCATAAGCCAGACGGGAAAAAATCTCAATGCAAGATGCGAAATTGGAAGCCGTGCTTCCCTTAACAACTTATGGAGGTCGTGAGAGCTCATAGTCAAAGGATATTTATGCGAACAAACAGATGTGATAGCAAAAGAAAGTCGACCGTGTCGATAATTCACAGGTAGTCGACCTTGTCGAAGTGTACACTATATTGAAAAACAGAAAAATACTTGCAAGAGATGTACCTCTTACCCGCGCGGCTTGATTTGTTATCCTCTGGATTGTAGATGG
Organism: Adiantum capillus-veneris; assembly: GCF_014529385.1. Taxonomy (NCBI): domain Eukaryota; kingdom Viridiplantae; phylum Streptophyta; class Polypodiopsida; order Polypodiales; family Pteridaceae; genus Adiantum; species Adiantum capillus-veneris. The sequence goes on from NC_140932.1 coordinate 129,020,338, forward strand.
AGCTTTGCTCCCGTGATGTCTGTCCAACGTTGTCATACGTGAGACAAGGAAAAAGTAACCGTGAGTTGCACCCTGCGCTTGGCATGCAGTCATTGCCAATTACTTCAGAAAACACGTTGTATCACATTCACAGGCCTTGCCATAATTGCAAACTGGTAATGGTAGAAGTCATTGGGCCAACGACTGTTCGCATAGCAATGCTGACAAGTCCTCTTCGAGCGGTGGAACCATGTTGTCAAATTCTGGATGGCCTTGTTAACAACATCTGACGCGGTGTATGAGCACGTAGAGTGGCACTTTCGGAACACACCTGCAAGTTGTTGTCATCGCAAATAGAGCCGAGACCAAAGCCGTGCCTTCACATGGTCTTGAAGTAGTATACAGCACATTGGATCATTGCCTTGAGTGCTTGGAGATTTTGCCTTTGAATTCTTGATCAAAATCCCGTCGACCTACCCGATAATGATGAGGTCATTGAATTCCGTGCTGCACTCGGCCATGCAACCTTGGCCCCCTTGTAGAAGCCGTTGCATGGTCATGCAGCTTTGCATGATTGCATCTAGGCAAACCGGGGTAAGCCCATGCCGTGTGACGGGCTGCTAGGATTGGAGGGCGCCCAATTGACGAAAAAAAGAAAAAGAAAAAAAAACGGAAAAGACCTGCATGACCGCCATGGCGGCTGTGCGCGATGGCAAAACACTTCTCCAGAGCTGTAGGCTCCTTGCCAAGGCTGCTTCATGTGACAAAAATCTCTCCATGTGGTAGCATGCTCCTAACGAGTCCGCTCTGGCTTGATTCTTTTGGGGTATAGGCGCCTGTGCCTTGCCCGACCGCCCAGAGTTTGGGCGCCCATGACTTGTATACCTTATACATAGCATAAGTGTATAGGGGGCTGCTCACTCTTTGAGTCTCCCCACCCATATCAGTGTGTCGTGTCTCCTTCTCTCTCTCACTCTCCGTCTGTGGTGCTCTCCGATCCCCTTCAATTGGTATCAGAGCGACAGGAGTGAGAGCGTAGATGGACGGCCTCGTGATGAACTCGTCATCTATGGCGGAGAGGTCACATATCTGAGCAAAGAAATAGAGGAGGCTTGTGGACAACCATGCAGAGGCTTGCAGGAGAGCTCTCAGGAGCTTCCTAGTGCTCACAGTTCAGTCCACAGTTCCTCTACAGATCAGCCCACTGTGTACAACATTTTCCCTCTTCTTGGCAAGCTTTGCAATGGCTACATCGGCGACAGATTGGAGCTTGGAGTATGAGCTCAAAGAAGCACAGAAGAAAGTCGTTCAGTTTTTGGGAGTTTGACAGCAGTCTACTGTTTTGCTCATAACTTGAGCTACAAAGCTTCGATTCAAAAACCTTTTGGTTCAAAACGGAGCTGGCTTCAAGCTCTACGACTTTGTAGAAGGAATTGTTTTCTGATTCGGAGTGCAGGTGGGTCTGAAATTAAAAACACAGAGACTGTTTTTCAGGACAGTTTTGGGCTCTGTTGTTTTCTTTGCTGTAGATAGCTTACCCGTGCACACAGCAGGTAGCAGACACATTTGCAGATGTTACAAGATCGAGTTTGACTCCCAGGTACAGGTTGAGTCTAGTACTCCCACAGGTGTTGCCAGTTGTAGTTGAGTGGTTCTTCTACAGTGTTGTGGCTTGCATACATGGTCTTTGAGCGGGTAATGCTCTATGTATGCTTATGTGGTGAGCAGTAGATCTTGTGAGCAAGTGCAGAGGTTGGTTTTGGATGACATGTATGGTCACGTGTGGTACTCTTTGTGAGCATTTGCTAGACACAAGTTTGCAGAGCTTATGCATGTATGTTGAGTGTAGTTTGATGCGCATTGATTGTTCATTGTATTGAGATTGCAGGACAATGGTTATTTTGAGTTGATAGCCATTGTGCGTCGAAACTATGGCAAAATTTTCCCAGGAGTTTTATGCGCATCATTTATGCGATCTAGGTAGAGATTGCGGGTTGCACTCAGCATTTGCATGCGGTGGTCTCTGCAGGTGGGAGATTTTGCGTGTGTATGCATCGATACCGCACAATGTGGGCTTGTTGATTAGCTCACATTTTGACAGGCATACAATTATCTTGGCACACTCACAGGAGTGAATATTGTGATGTATGCTTGTGTGGCTACGAGCTAGGTAGCCGGATTCGAGTCATATTGACTTGTGATTTTGTTCAAGGTTTTGCACGGTTATTGGTGCAATTTTGCATCAGGTTTTGAGCCATATTTGCAGACTTTTGTTGATGCGATTAGAGCCAGTTTAGGGCTGATTTGGTTGACATTTCCTACTTATTGTTGGTTTCTCTTTTGCGAGCATTATGGCTGATTTTTCATTTGACTTCCATCGTTATGGTCTGACACAGTTTGATGGTGCAGATTTTGTTACTTGGAAGGAGCATATGCTTGTTGCATTGGCGGATTTGGGGCAGGATAAACCCTTGCGTGGTTTATCGGCGAAGCCCAAGTCTATGTGTGATGATGATTGGCAGGATCTTGATGAGTTATCCATGTCTACGATTTGTTTGCATCTGGTTGAGTCTGTTTACCGGCAGGTCTCGAGGGAGACTACGACTCATGCTTTATGGAAGAGTTTACATGCTATGTACGCGACATCCATGTCTACAGGGGAGTCTAGTCCCACTTCTATGTCCATGGGAGAGATTGGTCCCACACGCAAGTCTCGACGGCATAGAGACTTGACATGTTGGCATTGTGGACATAGAGGGCACATTAGGCGTCGATGTTTCAGGCATTTGAGACAACGGAGGCGACAGATGCGTGATGCAGATTTGGGCATGACACATGCTAGTGAGATCAATACGGTGGTTACTGAGTATGCTTGTGACGGCGATGTCACATTTACATCTAGATTGTCTTAAGACGATCTTATGTCTACGGATTGCATATCGGATTGCACATTGTCTTCACATTGGTTACTAGATTTAGATGCTACTTTCCATGTCACATCTCATCGTGAGTGGTTTAGCATGTTTTCTAGTGGGAGACTTGGTTGTGTGCACATGGATGATGGTGTTGTGTATGACATTGAGGGTGCAGGAGACGTATGTTTGTCCTTGCCCAGTGGTATGAGATTTACCCTATGTCATGTGCGTTATGTGCCAGATATGAGACGGGATTTGATCTCAGTCAGACAATTTCGGGATAGTGGATGTCGGGTATCGCTGCTTGAGCGATCTTTTGCGTTGCATTTGGGTTCGCTAGTGATTGCGAGAGGTGCTAGAGTTGGCACATGGTACCCATTGCACGTAGTACTGGTGCGAGATGGTCGAGTCTCAATCTTGTTTTACAGCCATGCAGAGAGCGAGAGACCCGGATAGTCTCTTTTGCTCATGGGTTACAGGGTGCTTTACATGGAGTGCAGAGTAGTGAGCTCGTTGTGCACACAGTTGGGGCACGACTTGAGCAGTCACACAGAGAGGTGATAGAGTCAGACATGCATGCTTTGTTAGTGACTGAGCAAGCAGAGAGTCAGTTGTGCGAGATACTTCTATGCAGGATAGACAGGTAGAGCAGTCTTGCTCTAGTGAGTCACGACAGGAGGAAGTTGTGCAAGAGTCTATGCATAAGGAGTTAGAGCATGAAAGCTCTAGTGAGTCACAACAGATTGAGTGGTCATGTTTGCAGTGGATGATTGCAGAGGAGGCTGAGATTTCCGCGATTATGTAGTCATTCCTTTCTATGCTCGACAGTGAGCATGGAAATATAGTTGTGCAGGATATGTCTTCCAGCAGACACCTAGAGCAGTTGGTTTGCTATGAGGTTGCACGACAGGTTGATGCGTCTTTTGCGGACAGTTAGGAGATGCATGTGGCTGACACGCCTTGTCAGTCAGAGATGCCTATTGCCAAGGATATATATGTTGATGCATGCTCTGTAGATCTAGCAAGGCCCGCTAGCATTGCATCTGCATTCGGTGGTCTCATGTATGAGATGCTGATCTAGAGACCGGATATCGCAGCTGCAGTGGGAGCATTTGCAGTTGGGGTTGTCAGTCGTTTGTTGACTGATGATGGCATAGTGCACGAGGGAGATATGCAGGTATTGCGTACATACTTGCAGTACGTGTGTGGTACGTCTGGTGGTGTATGGACTTACATGGGAGCAGGACAGCCGGATGCACACGATCACAGCCAGCCAGTGGGCATTGGTTGAGAGCGATTTTCTCTCGGCTTTTGTAGTCTTTAGACTAGCTTTCCTTGCTTAAAGGCACAATCGCCTTTAAGTGGGAGGTTGTTGGGGTATAGGCGCCTGTGCCTTGCCCGGCGGCCTAGAGTCTGGGCGCCCACTGACTTGTATACCTTATACATAGCATAAGTGTATAGGGGTCTGCTCACTCTTTGAGTCTCCCCACCCATATCAGTGTGTCGTGTGTCTCCTTCTCTCTCTCACTCTCCGTCTGTGGTGCTCTTTGATCCCCTTCAGATTCGGCACAGGTCGACTGGCAGCCCACTCTCATGTTAGCGGCCCCTCCCACGTGGGTAGCGAGATTCCCTGCTTGTACTCAAGGGGCCATGCCAGCCCTGCAGAATTGAGGAGAGGACATCCTCATGGAACTTGCCCACGACCCAGCCCATGACCCACCTCCATGGAACTCCTAGAGAGAGAGACAAAGAGAGAGAGAGAGAGAGAGAGAGAGAGAGAGAGAGAGAGAGAGAGAGAGAGAGAGAGAGAGAGATCATGCAACTCCCTCTTCCCTAGCCCCTCCCTTCCCTGAGCTCTGATACTAGTGAAAGGACATGGGGACTGAACATGCTAATCTCCACCTAGCCATGCCCTATATAGGCCCTTGGCCTGCTAAATATAGGGACCCCCTTGATTGCATGTCCATCATGGCCCTTGGCCGTGACTGGTCCTACCCTTGTCCTGATAGGCAAAGTGCTTACCGAATGGCGGAGTTTGAAGCTTCTCTCCCGTGAGTCTATTCACAAATATGTACACAAGTTTTGGGATTTACATCTCAAGGAAATTGTCTTTCAAAAGATAGACTTTGTCGAGAAAAAGCAACAATTTTGTGTGGGATTACTTGAAGAGATAGTCGAGTACGTCAACTCCCAACGGCCTGGTTCTATCACTGAAGTAATCCACCACACTGTGGTTGCTTCGTGCATCAATTTCTGACAAGGGGCTAGAAGGAATGTCAAGCCCATAGAAAGAAAAGACAAAAGTGATGCAAAGGGGAAAACCAATGCCCAAAATTATTCCCAAGGCAATTCCAACAGCAACAATCGGTCCAAGGAGAAGGGAGTCTACAAAGGTAAAAACAAACTCTCTCCAAGGCAATTCCAACAACAACAACAATCGGTCCAAGGAGAAGGGAGTCTACAAAGGTAAAAACAAACTCTCTCCTGAAGAGCTTGAAGCTTTTTGCAAGGACCATAAGTGTTTTAAGTGTGGGAAGCAAGGACATGGCTATCGTTCTTGCCCCAAAAGAAATGCCCGCAAATGAAACTCCTAGAGCTTCCACTATCAAATCTCCAAAAGAGGATGCTCATTGCAAAGGATCACCTCTGTCCTATGCTTGGGGAAAGGTAAGGGAGAATGATGCCTTTAGCTTGTTTGACCCTGACTCTACTCACAGCTTCATATCAACGGAGTTGGCCACCAAGTTGGGCATTCAAGCTTTCAAGATGGGAGATATTGTAATGGCCAACACAGCTTTCAAGGGACAGCAAGCCTCCGTTACTCCCTTGATTGGTAAGTTGAGGCTTCATGTCCAAAGCTATGTCGACAAAGAAGACTTTTTCATCTCTCCTCTCCAACATGAGAATGCTATCATAGGGCATCATGGTTCAACTGTATGGCTGCCAACATGAAGTTCCCTGAAAGGAGAATCTACTTCACCTATAGGAAAAAGAGCATGTGTATAGATGCTAGTGAGTCTGGTCGTACTATACCACTTGTAAATCCTCCTGCTTTTGCTAAATCAATGAAGAGATTAATTTTTGCGTACATGATTTTTGTCAAAAAGTCCCTAAAAAGTCCTAATGTTTCATCAAATATGAACGGTAGGAATCAAGAAGAGTTAGACTTGTCTAATTCTCTAAAAGCATTCCAAGATGTGTTCATCGATGATATCTACGGACTTACCTCCAAAATGAGGGGATGATGACCATCGAATTGAGCTCCTAACAGGAAGCTCAACTACTAACAAGCCTCCTTATCAAGTTTCCCAAGCTCAACAAGAGGAGATCATGAGGCAAGTACAAGAATTGGTAGAAAAAGGGATGGTGAGGCCTAGATCCTCTCCCTTTTGCTCTCCAGTCCTTTTAGTGCAAAAGAAAAATGGTACATATCGTTTGTGTGTGGACTATGAGCACTAAACCATATCACTATCAAAAACAGATTTCCCGTACCTCGGGTAGAAGGTCTGTTTGATAAGCTACAAGGCTCTACCTACTTCAGTAGGATTGACCTTAAAAGTGGCTATCATCAAATAGGATAGTGGATGAAGATATCTTGAAGACCGCGTTTCGTACAATGTTTGGTCTTTATGAATATCTAGTCATGCCTTTTGGCTTGACTAATGCACCAGCCACGTTCAATCGTTTAATGGAGAAAATATTTAGACCTACCGCAAATTCACTGGAGTGTTCTTTGATGATATCATCATCTACTCCAACTCCTTGGAGGAACACAAGCAGCATCTCCTAGTGATTTTTCAAGCACTGAGGGAGAACAAGCTTTTTATCAATCAAAAGAAAAGTGAATTTTTCCTTCAAGAGATTCAATACTTAAGTCATATTATCTCTCAAGATGGAATCCGTATGGATCCCGTCAAAGTTGGAGATAATAAAAGCATGTCCTAATCCAAGGAGTCTACATGAGCTAAGAAGCTTTATTGGTATGTGTGCATACTATAGATTCTTCATAGAAAAATTCTCTCAAATAGCAGGACCGTTACATGACTTAACAAAGAAGAACGTTAGGTACTCATGGACTGCTAAGAAGCAAAATGCTTTTGACCTTTCGAGGAGTAGAGAAGTATTTCTATTGGCCTACCATGAAAGTGGACATACAATAGTATGTTTCAAAATGTGTGGTATGCCAAAAGATTATGATAGAGGGAAGCAACTTGGATTACTCCAGCCATTGCCTATTCCAAATTCACCATGGGAGAGTATATCCATGGATTTTATCTTTGGATTACCCAAGTCTATCCATGGGAATATGGGAATATGGACAATAGTCGATAGGTTTAGCAAGCAAGCACACTTTACTCCTGTCAAAAAGATTATTAAGGCACATCAAATGGAAACTCTCTTCATATCTCAGATTTTCAAACACCATGGATTGCCAATATCCATTGTGTCAGATAGAGATCTTAGAATGACCGGTAATTTTTGGAAAGGTCTCTTTGAAAATATAGGTACAAGATTGAATTTCTCTTCAACCTATCACCCACAAACGGATGGCCAAAGTGAGCCAATCTTACGATACTCGATCTACTAAAGACTTATGTTACAGAAGTAGATCAACGCTCACAAAGGGAGAAGTACTTACCCCTTGTAGAGTATGCGTACAAAATATTGTCCATACTACTACAGGAAAAGCACCCTATTGAGATCATAGAGGGAAGACCTAAAAGTCCCTTGCTACTTAAAGTACATGGGAAGATCTTCCCTGCCAAGAGTATAGCCGTGAACTACAAGAATCTTTTCAAAAGATTAAAAGGGCTATATCCATCTCTCAACAAAAGAGCCTTAATGCTTAAAGAAAATATTACTTAAGTTTCCCAAGGCTCGATTGAGGCAAATAACCGACAAAAATCCTATGGGCCATCAAAAGTATTATGCTAAACTAGCAAAAAGATACTATAGCCCTTTTCAAAAATTTTAAAGCCAATCAATGAGATGCTTATCAACTCAAGTTTCCCAACCAATGGCTCATACAAAATGCTTTTCATGTGAGCCCATTTAAGCCCTACAAAGGTGAGCCACCAAGTGAATCAATTATTGAAGACCCTCTTGAAATCAAAAACCAAGAAGAGGTGCTCTAACCCGAAGCTATCCTTCGGTGTGAAGACAAGGTACTACAACATGGTAAGATTATCCAACGGTAGCTTATTAAGTTCAAAAATTATCCTTTTGAAGATGCTATATGGATGCAAGGAATACAAGTTAAGGATAGTATGAACCTTTTCAATGCTTACAATTCTACATTAGAGTAAGAAAATGTACAAATTTCTTCCAAGTGACCAATTTTTTGTCTTATAAAACTAGTTCTCTTTTCATTGTGCAGAAATTTAAGTAGTATACATGCTTAGAATCATGTTTGTGATGACGACACCTCTCAAACACCAAGTAGAATATGTCACTCTACCTGGAAGAATGAAATGGACTAAAGTGTAGACATGCTTGCGGCAGCTACATTTTCCAAGCACCAAAAGGATTGGTCATCCATCTTGGAATGATGTCATAGGGTAAAAGGGATCCTCTACCCGCTAAGAAATATTGATTGATGACTAAGGCTTTATCTCTTCTACCTCATAGTAGAGGACGCACTACAACATAACACCCAGATTTTGACGCACCACATTTCGACGCACCGTACCTTTCCACGCGTCTTTCGACGGGCATGCTGCTCGTCGGTATACATGTCGACAGAGGCGTGGAAATGCACGTGGCAATGCTTGTCGAAAGTTAAATGTTTCCACACGTACTTCCACGCGTATTTCGACGAAAAAAATTTGGGGAAAAAAAAGGAAATCCGCGCGCAGGCGATCATTTTTGACTGCGAGCGCGCGCACAAATCTGCTCTTGGAAACCTGCAGCGCAGGTATTATTGATCTCCCCGCCACCCCCCCCCCCCCCCCCCCCCCTCTCTCTCTCTCTCTCTCTCTCTCTCTCTTCTCTCACAAGCTACATCGTGTGTGTGTATGTGTAGAGAGAGAGAGAGAGAGAGAGAGAGAGAGAGAGAGAGAGAGAGAGAGAGAGAGAGAGAGAGAGCGAGAGCGGTGTGTGTGTGTAGGAAAGAGAGAGAGAGAAGCGTGTGTGTGTGTGTGTAGGAAAGAGAGAGCAAGAGAAATGTGTGTGTGTGTGTGTAAGAAATCAAAGAGAGAGAGAGAGAAACGTGTGTGTGTGTGTAAGAAACTAGAGAGAGAGAGAGAGAGAGAGAGAGAGAGAGAGAGAGAGAGAGAGAGAGAGAGAGAGAGAGAGAGAGAGAAATGTGTGTGTGTGTAGGAAATTAAAGAGAGAAAGAGAGAGAGAAATGTGTGTGTGTGTGTGTGTGTAAGAAATTAAAAAGAGAGAGAGAGAGGTGTGTGTGTAGGAAATTAAAATTAAAGAGAGAGAGAAAGAGAGAGAGATGTGTGTAGAAATTAAAGAGAGAGAGAGAGAGAAATGTATGCGTAGGAAATTAAAATTAAAGAGAGAGAGACGTGTGTAGAAATTAAAGAGAGAGAGAGAGAGAGAGAGAGAGAGAGAGAGAGAGAGAGAGAGAGAGAGAGAGAGAGGGAGAGATAGATAGATAGATAGATAGATAGATTTTATTATCGTCCTCGGAGGTCAAATATGACCTATGGGACCAAAGTTACATGTGATGTAGTATGTGTATGGCTGATGAGTGACTCTCGATGCTCCAAAATTGTAGTGATGAGAGTCGCAATGGAGAGCCCACACTTTGGCTGGGAGAGGAAAGTGTGTAGGTCTAAGTTATGGCTGAAAATGTGAGAGAAGCAAGTTCGGATGTGATCAAAAGCTGAGCACTCTAGTAGTGTGTGGTACTCAGACTCTCGAACTTGCAGTGAGCATAATGTGCACAATCGATTTGACTCTTCTCCATTGCCCCAACGCCCTATCTCGCATCGAAGGAAATGGGAGCTAAGCCGAATTGCTGCGATAGTGCGTATCGCGGACAAGGGAATAGGCTCAAGCATGTAAGTGTGAGTACGGTTTCCTCTCTCAGCGAAGAACATGGTTTTGTAGTTGGGGGCAATATAGGTGGTGTAATGTATGAAGCGTGACCCACCGGATTTCTCCCAAGCCGTAATACATTGGCGTTGTAGAAAAGCTTCATTCACTTGAGAGTCAATTGAAGCATCATGTAGCAAGTGTAATGCATCCCATCTCCCAAACCACTTCTTTATGTCTTGCATCCATCCCGTGCTCAAGATCCTGCTTTTATGCATCTTTTGAACTTTTTTGCTTGCTTCCCATGCAATTGTAGGAAGTCGATGTGAGGGGTTTTGACGCATCTTTATCATGTACTCCACAACCCTTTCCATGCCCATAACCTCAATTGGAAGAGATCCCGACTCAAGAAGTAGGAGCATATATGGTGTTTGTGTCTTAACTTGGAGAAAGTTTGTAAGAAAACGCTTTTGGACATTCTCAAACTCTTTCCAAGTAGACTTTGAGATGCTCCCGCCCCACACTTCAACTCCATAAAGAAGAACCGGTGTCACCAATGCATCAAAAAGATACTTCTTGAGAACCCAACACTCGATGTTTCCCGCATTACACATGTTCTCAAATGCATAATATGCTCTCTTTCCCGCTTCCAAACGACGCATAGCACATTCATGCCACTTGTGATTGGATGGAACCTCAAGGCCAAGGTACTTAAAGCTCTCAACAACTTCAAGTGTCTCGTTGTTGTACACAATGCATGGCTTCTCCTTATGGTTGGTTTTAACAAGCATAACCTTTGTTTTGGATTCATTTACAATCAGCCCACTATGCAAGCAAAAGTTCTCAAGGACAACCATAAGCTTTTGTGCATCTTCTAAAGTGTGTGCTAGAAGCACTACATCATCCGCATACAATAAAAGCATGATTACCGCATTGCAAATAGTGACCTCTTCAATGCCTTCTTCTTGCATAAAGTCAAGTACCATTTGTTCCAATTGATCGATGCATAGACCAAAGAGAGTTGGTGACAATGGACATCCTTGTTTAACCCCAATAGTGCTTACAAAAATTTCTGAAATTTCTCTTCCCATGCGCAATTGACAAATCACCTTCTCATAGATTCGAGAAACCGCAAGCATAAACTCACTTGGCACTTGGAGTTCTTCCATCCTTCTCCACAAATTGTTACGTGGAATCATATCAAAGGCTTTCTTAAAGTCCACAAAACAACAATACAATCGCTTGCCTTTCAACCGACTTTCCTCCATGAGAACACGAAGAGTGACAAGATGATCAATGGTGCTATGGCATCGACGAAAACCCGCTTGTCCCTTTGCACGCTTGTCATTCTCTTCAGCCCAATCACTCAATTTCATCTCCATTATGCACCCAAACAACTTTTCCATAAGAGACCCAATCATTATAGTCCGGTAGTTGCTTACATTCTTTACATCCCCTCCTTTATGCAAAGGCTTAACCCAATTAGTACTCCAATCATAAGGCATACCATGTTGAAGTGCAAGGTTGAACATATCACACATCCACTCATGGGTAAAATCTCCTGTCCATTTGATCATCTCTGGCTTAATACCTTGAAGATCTCCCGCTTTGCGAGTGGCCAACTTTTCAAGCCCACCGCATACATCCTCAATAGTAAAAAAAGACGGCATACATGGGAGTGAACCATAAAATGGCATTTTTTCAGTATTTGCTTGCTCATATAGTTGCCTACAATGTGTGTACATATCCACTAGACTCAAGCTACCAAAATTCTCAACCCGCTTGCCTCTCAAGTTTCTCCAAAATCTTCCACATGCATGTGCCTTTTTTTGGACTTGAAATTCTTGTTGCTTTACTTCCCATCTTCTTCTCCTCTTTTGAATCAATGCCTTGTATGTATGCAAATGACTTTGATAGTTGTCTTTGTCCATAGTTGCATCAAGCTTTATCAAGGACTTTCGAGCATCTTGACATTCTTTATCAAACCACCTTTTGCGTGATCTATCTTTGTTGATACCATGGAGATGCTTTATGGCAAAGCATTCTTCCGCACAAGAACAAATAGCTTTCTTGAAAGCTTCCCATTTAGTTTCCAATGGTGCATCACATTGAAGCTTTGTCATCCATAATTTTTGCTCAACCATTTCAATGTACATTGGTGCCCGTTTGAAATCCATACATAGTGATAACTTCTCTTTCCTTTGGCTGAGATTATCATGCTTAGTTGCTTCTCCACATGAAAGGTCAATACATAAGGTGCAATGGTCGGATTCCGGGGTCCATTGACCAAACATAAAACTCTTTATGCGATACATGATGGCTTCAGAGAGTAGCATATAGTCAATCACACTATCCCCATTATGTCTCCTACATGTAAATCCATTGGTTCCACTCCACAAAGATAAACCATTGGCAATGAGCATACCCGTGCTATTACACATGTGTAAAAGTAACTTTCCATAGTGATCCGACTCTTTCAGCTCATCCATTGAAGTACGATCATACAAGTGAACTTCCTCCAACTCCCTTGAAATGTATGGCATATCAAATTGTTGAGTATCATGTTGCAATGTTTTTGTGCGAGCATTCATATCCCCAAATACAATAACATCACCTTCACCTTTGAAATAAGCAATGTCCTCTTCCAAATCAGAAAATGGTTGATCTCTATCCATGCAAGCATAAAAGGGAGAATCATGATGAAGAATGTAGCAACCGGCTACTAAAATGGGTGCTCTTTTTGGTGTCATATTTTCAGCTATACATAACGTTTGTACTTGTCATCTTTCACAATTGATACAAAATCTTCCAATCCTTTCTTAACCATACATGCTAACCCTCCTTGTCCTCTTCGTTGCTTGAGATTATTTGACCACATCAATGAATGTACATTGTAATCCTCCAAGCCGTTAATCCTTTGTGTATCATGCTCCCAAGTTTCAACAAGAAGTACAACATCGGCTTTGCTTGTTAGTTCATCAATGCCAACCCCCGCATTCCATGGGTATCTATTACAATTCCAAAAGCATATTTTCAATTGTAACTCGGTCTCATAGGTCACGCATCCCTATTTGCTTGAGAGACTTGCCTCCTCCTTGGGCACATTTTCTTCATGAGAGATCTCCTTGTTTTTATTATTCTTTTCCTCATATGCCTTGCGACGTATATTTTGTTGCTTAATAGTGCGATCTTCACATACAAAACATTTTGTATCCCTCAAATAGATCCAACTATTATCAAGGATAATCTTTCGCTTGGTCTCATCCGGCATGGTGCATACAATTGGCCGTTCTCCCGAGTGAGGAGCTCCTTGCTTCCCCACTCTATGTGCTCCATAGACCATAACTCCGGACATGCCAAAGTGGGTTTTGAAGAAATATTCAATAACAATGGCAAGAGAAGGAGGTGTCTCTAACTTCTCTTCGGGAATTCCACGAATAACAATGTTCTTGGAACGTCGCTCCCGTTCCTTCAACTCCTCCACATCCACATTCTCAACATTCTTTGTTTGAACCATAGCTTGCATGAGTGAGGAATTAGAAACCACATTGCTACCACATACATCAGCCCAAGACTTGTTTGTGCATACATTTTTCATGTCGCATACATCCCGGCTCATAGTGCCAAATTTCTCCTCTTTCAATACATGGTCATGCTCTACTTTGCTCATCCGCTCCTTCAAAGCATTCAAGTCCACAAGAGAGCGTTTACATTCCTTGACTTCCTCTTCAAGTTGCATCAAACGTGTTGTTTGCATCTCAAGTGTCCTCTTGAGATTCTCATTCTCAACCACAAGTACCCTTAGTGTGCCATTCTCCATTGCAAGTGCTCGTAAGTCTTCGCCTTGTTTGTTTACGGTCTCTTGCAATGATACCAAGTACGCCATGATCATGGTTTCCGATGTCGTTGGTTGGGTGGTTGTGTTGCTATCTCCACACTTAGGAGATTTTGGATCATTTTCCACAATGGTTGTGGACCTTGTTGAAGAAGAAGAACCCTTGCGAGTGCCGGAAGACATTGTATGTAAAATAGGAGATGAGAATCAATTTTGTTGAACCTGTTCACTTCGGAAATGCTGCTACATAAATGCCTTCCATAACTCTGAAAATTTTGTCTTTACATCAATGCGTAGAGGACTTTGTGCTCTTCGATTGAGGCTATAGATCACCCAAATCGGAGTTCAGATGAAGAAGTTATGATCAAAAGAGTGGAATGCTGTCTACTAGGTCGAAAAACAATAGAGAGAGAGAGAGAGAGAGAGAGAGAGAGAGAGAGAGAGAGAAGAGAGAGAGAGAGAGAGAGAGAGAGAGAGAGAGAGAGAGAGAGAGAGAGAGGGAAATAGAGAGAGAGAGAGAGAGACAAAGAGAAAGAGAGATAGGGAGAGAGAGAAAGAGAGATAGCAAGAGTGAGATCAAAGAGAGAGAGAAAGAGAGATAGATAGATAGATAGAGAGAGAGAGCAAGAGGGAGATCGAGAGAGAGAGAGAGACAAAGAGAAAGAGAAAGAGAGATAGCGAGAGCGAGATCGAGAGAGAGAAAGAGAGATAGCGAGAGCGAGATCAAGAGAGAGAGAAAGAGATATAGGGTATGGAGGGGGGTATGGAGGGGGAGAGAGAGAGAGAGAGAGAGAGAGAGAGAGAGAGAGAGAGAGAGAGAGAGAGAGAGAGGCAAAGAGAGATAGCGAGAGCGAGATTGAGATCGAGAGAGAGAGAGAAAGAGAGATAGCAAGAGCGAGATTGAGAGAGAAAGAAAGAGAGATAGGGTACGTAGAGAGAGAGAGAAATAGAGAGATAGAGAGTGCCTCTTAGCACACTTCGAACACCTTGGGGGGCACACGATCCTAGTGCCTCCAAGTTCTATACTGTACGGGCAGATGGTTCTGTTGGCACATATGGTCTCATGGATGATGACTTTGTTTATCTCGACGACGAGGATAGGGGTTTAGCTTTAGGGTTCCCCCCTAATCTCTACAATATCCTATTCCCTTGACTCTCTAGGGAGAGTGCAAATAATTAGGTTAGGGTTCCTTATGTTTTTTGTTGTGTTCAATAAGTGTTGGTATTTTTTCCCACTGATGTGCCTCCTGGAGGTATTCCTTGTGTTTCCTAGTGTGTACATGAGAGTGTTGCTGTTGTTAGGATTTGGACCTTTATGGAATCTTTATCTCGACCTACTTTTCAAATCAAGTGTGACCATCAACATAAACAGGTTTTTTCTTGTCCATTAGCATTGCCCCTTATCTTTTTCGCATCTATGATTGTCTGCTTTGATTGTGATTGGTAGCATAATATCCAACATATTTGCTTAGTATCAAACATTTAATTCAATGTAATTTTTTGTCATAATCACTTGTCTAGGTTTAAAAATCAAGCAAGTTCGACTAAGGTAGTTTGATCAAGTTAGGTGTTAGAGATCTTCTCTTAATACCATGGGGAATGCATTCCTAATAATCAATGGCTACTTAAGTTCTTAATCCGATTTAGGTAGCATTGTGTGAAATGTACTAGGGCTTTCTAGTGGGCTTGACCCTATTGACCTTTAGCGTATGTATTATAAAGGGAGTTTACTAGTGTGATGAGCCTGGGGAGGTGTATCAGTGTCATATGACCCCCCAAAGTTACAAAATTAAAATGCTGAAAATGAAAAAACAAAAAATCAAAGTGCCACATTGTAAAATCTTAAGCTGGAAGAGAAATCTCGGCTTGATTGGGTACTTCACTCACATGTATCGCCTATGGTACTAGAGCCCTAGAGGTCCCTAGTGTGGGCACTTTTCCTTGAAAAGCAAAAAACGCAAGGCATACAAAATAAGCACACACATCAAAATTGAATCAATGAGAAAAGACTTTGGGGGGTCAAAGAAAAGGTAATCAGTCAGGCAATGATTTCATGAGAAATTCCTTTTATCGTAGCTTAACTACAAGGTCTTCTAGGTATAGCCTCTAGTCAGCCCTCGAACATGAAATGCTTGGCTCTCGCGATTAAACAACTTAATTGACCAGAGAAAATTAAGAAGCAAACCCATGGTATTAATTGTTGATCTCTAGTGCCTTTCGACTGTAAATTAGCGACCCCAGACTTGTTTAATTTTTTACCTTTACATCTGTTTATGCATTTGATTATATTGCAATTTAATGTTTATTGCTGACAAATTGTTTAAAATTCTGTTACCAATCAATTTGTGTGCCTAAAACTGCATATGCTTTTAATTCGCTTATTATGAGAATGCAATTACTGTGCCAATATTGTTTGATTTTGCAGTGATTGAAGAAGGCTAAGGACATTCATCTCAAATGCTCTTCCACCTCGACGAACGAGCTTCAACTCAATAGCTTCTGAGGATGGACTCTACATCAGGAAGGGGGGCATGTTAACCCTCACGGCTCACGGACACCCTATCACCTACGACGGACGTTCTAACCTACGGCGGACATTGTATTATTTATTTGGTAGAGTCAGGTACCGGGCTTGTCGGTTCAATAGGAAAAGGGTAAGAGTGATCGCCGATGAGAGGCGCACTCTAACTGGAACATTCAAGGGATTAGTTGGCTAAGCATGGGCGCCCAAATGTGAATGGGGCGAGCTCATATAAAAGTCAACTAAACCTAAAATTCACTCATTCTCTCATTTGTGCAATAGAAGAGTGCTCTTGCTCCATCTCCATCTTCTTCTTCTTCATCTCCTTGTGTGTGTGTATGTGTGTGTGTGTGTGTGTGTGTGTGTGTGTGTGTGTGTGAGAGAGAGAGAGAGAGAGAGAGAGAGAGAGAGAGAGAGAGAGAGAGAGAGAGAGAGAGAGAGTGTGATCGAGCATTACGATGACGGCACGGCGGCGGCGAAGCAGCGGCTCCTTCTTCTTCGCGGCGAGGAATCCTCGAGGAAGCAAGCGTAGAGCGGTGAGTGACACACCATCGCTTTCTTTGAGCTTACTAGTTTAGGCTTGTTGTGCGCTTATGTTGCACTTGTCAATGCAAGGAACTTGCCGATACACCATGTGCGAACCACAAATGGCTCCATCTCCATCTTCTTCTTCTTCATCTCCTTGTGTGTGTGTGTATGCGAGAGAGAGAGAGAGAGAGAGAGAGAGAGAGAGAGAGAGAGAGAGAGAGAGAGAGAGAGAGAGAGAGAGAGAGAGAGAGAGAGAGAGAGAGAGCATTGCGACGACGGCACGGCGGCGGCGAACCGGCGGCTTCTTCTTCTTCGCGGCGAGGAATCCTCCATGAAGCAAGCGTAGAGCGGTGAGTGACACACCATCGCCTTCTTTGAGCTTACTAGTTTAAAGTTGTTGTGTGCTTGGAGCCATTTGTAGCTCGCACACGGTGTATCGGCAAGTTCCTTGCATTGACACGTGCGACATAAGCGCACATTTTTGGCGCCGCTGCCGGGGAATGCCATACATTAAGCTCGAGTAGCACTCTGTGCTTCTCCGTGTTGCAATTTCTCTTGTAGGAAAGGTAAGGAAGGAGAGTGTGTGTGTTGAGAAGAGGGATTTGGTGTTATACTGTGTTTTTTTTTTGTTAATGGAGTTTTCAAAGGTACTGTGTTTATACTGTGTGTATTAAGGTAGTTAGTTTTCTTTGTTAATGGAGATTTCAAAGGTACTGTGTTTATTCTCTGTGTATTAAGGTAGTTAGTTTTCTGTGTACAGTAAGTAGAAAGTAGATCTATGAGAGCTAATAGAGTGTGTTAGTGTGTAAGAGTAGGTGTATTAGTTAGAAAGTAGATAGAGTGTGTGTGTGTGCTCTCGCGCAGGCCACGGCGACCTTATCCTTTAAAAAAAAAAAAGTTGAAAAAATCTAAAAAAAGAATTTTTTTCTAAAGGTAGGACCGGGATCGGGAATATCTCCCAGACCCAAGCCCAAGCTCACGCTCAAGCCTAGGCCTCAGTCGCCTTTAAAAAAACAAATTTTAGATTCACACATAGCTAAAAATCGATTTTTTGAGGACCAACGGAACTTCAGATGCCCGAAAATTGTGTTGTAAAGCACACAACGACCCTCTAAGTGATACGCTCATATCGAGCTATCACACACTTTAATAAAAAAAATCAAAAATTACAAAAACATTAAAAACGTAAAAAACACGAGTGAAAACGGACGCTCAAAAAAAGGTAAGCGGTTAACCTTCGAGGTTATTCGCCGACGTTTGTAGGGTGCCAAAGGCACATGCATCTGCGCTCTGGTCGTGTGCTAGAGACGGAGCAACCAGAGAGAATTTCGACTTACACGAGTTCTCAATATCCACCTACTTTAGGTTCTGGATCCTCGGCGGGGACCTAAGGTAGTACAAAACAAGACCCGAACATAGCGGCTAGTGACTCTTCCTCTGACTACGACGTCATGGAGGGTTTCCCAATGCCTAATCCTGATAGCTCAAGCCAAGACATGCATGCCATGGGTCCTCGGTCCGGGCCGAGCGTGCTTAGCCGCCTGAAGGAAACCTTTAGTAGAGCCACTCGCTCCGAACATGGAGCTAATGATGTAAATGAGGGGGGTGGGGAAGTAAATTCTCCATTCGTGACAAACGTAGACCCTGTATCGTTAGAGAATGTGCACGTGAATACTTCATTCACTGCACCTCCTGACTCTTCAGAGTTATTTCCCTCCGAGGTCATATTACCTGATGGTAGAAGCCTTGCCGAAGTGCAAGAGGTTGAGCGATATATCCTTGCAGCGAGGGAAAAGGAAGTCGAGAGCTTACGCAAGGTGGAGCAACGAAGAGAGTTAAAAGCGAACGCTCCTATGTCAATATCCTCGCTAAGAGAGCAATCAAGTGCTCATGATTTAGCAACCGCCAAGGGCCAACCCCTAGAAAGCAACATTGCATCTAGCTCAAAGGACACCCCTGGCACCTCAATCGTAGATGGAGTGTTCTTAAATGAGAACTCGGAGTACGAACTACAAACGGAAACTCTGAGCGACCTATAGAGAGGTCACACCTATCAGGTCATCCATAGGGTTATCGAGTTAGAGAGACAGAACAAGGGGATCAACATGCCTTCAACGGGTCTCATGAGATTCTTGGATACTGGGAAGGCTAAACAACCGACCTTATCGCAAATGGAGACTCCCTCGGTAAGTCCGATGGATCCCCCATATGTTGTTTCTCCAGGGGTCTCAGTGCAATCTGAGCCCACAAGTGATAGCTTCACCTTTCCAAGTCTAGCTCATCTTTCCCTTGATGACACCACGGCTACCATGCCTACCCCAATGATGGGCATGCCGAGAAACACGCCATGGACCTCATTTGTTAGTAAAGCACCACTACATGGTAGCTCAATGCCTGCAACAGTACCTACAAGTGTGTACCAATCGTATGCACATATGGGTCATCACACTCATGTAGTCCCTACCCCTCCCATTGTTTCAACTAGCTATGCTCCACAACCACAATACACAAGTTCTTATTTCCATGGGACTATACCGGCTAGCATTAGCACGTCACATCTGACGTCTGCTATGCCTAGGGCCACCCATATGAACTATGGACCACCACATGGCACAACATCGTACCCAACGTGGAACCCAAGGGCTTCTTATGCGCCAAGCCCAATGCCAATACCTACTCCACATGTAGTCTCTGGAGCACCTTCACCCACGGTGCCTGCTCACTTAGGTGACTTGGCAATATTTGCTCAAGCTATTGGTCGATCTATTGCTGAGAATATGCGTAACACGCCTGATAGAGAGCCTAGAAGTAAGGCAGTACAAATAGCCAAGCTCACACAAAAATTTAGTGGAGACGGGGATGTGAGAAAGCGTATCGAAGTGTTTGAACAAATATGCAATTCTCTAGGAGAACACAATGACCTACATAAGAGCAATGCTTAAGCCTAACCTTAAGTGGGAAGGCAGGGGATTGGTATAGAACCCTAAGGGTGGAAGAAAAAATGATTTACCCTACTCTTAGGAGACTGTTCTTAAAAGAATACATACGAGAGGGAGTACTTTGGGGTGTAGCCTCTCAGATCCACCGGCGGCTTCTTCTTCTTCGCGGCGAGGAATCCTCCATGAAGCAAGCGTAGAGCGGTGAGTGACACATTATCGCCTTCTTTGAGCTTACTAGTTTAAAGTTGTTGTGTGCTTGGAGCCATTTGTAGCTCGCACACGGTGTATCGGCAAGTTCCTTGCATTGACACGTGCGACATTAGCGCACATTTTTGGCGCCGCTGCCGGGGAATGCCATACATTAAGCTCGAGTAGCACTCTGTGCTTCTCCGTGGTGCAATTTCTATTGTAGTAAAGGTAAGGAAGGAGAGTGTGTGTGTTGAGAAGAGGGATTTGGTGTATACTGTGTGTTTTTTTTGTTAATGGAGTTTTCAAAGGTACTGTGTTTATTCTGTGTGTATTAAGGTAGTTAGTTTTCTTTGTTAATGGAGATTTCAAAGGTACTGTGTTTATTCTCTGTGTATTAAGGTAGTTAGTTTTCTGTGTACAGTAAGTAGAAAGTAGATCTATGAGAGCTAATAGAGTGTGTTAGTGTGTAAGAGTAGGTGTATTAGTTAGAAGGTAGATAGAGTGTGTGTGTGCTCTCGTGCAGGCCGCGGCGACCTTATCCTTTTAAAAAATAAAAATAAAAAAAAATCTAAAAAAAGATTTTTTTTTAAAAGGTAGGACTGGGATTGGGAATATCTCCCAGACCCAAGCCCAAGCTCACGCTCAGGCCTAGGCCTCAGTCGCGTTTTAAAAAAGAACGAATTGTAGCTTCACACGTAGCTAAAAATCGATTTTTTGAGGACCAACAGAACTTCAGATGCCCAAAAATTGTGCTGTAAAGCACACAGCGACCCTCTAAGTGATACGCTCATATCGAGCTATCACACACTTTAATAAAAAAAATCAAACATTAAAAACGCAAAAAACACGAGTGAAAACGGACGCTTAAAAAAGGTAAGCGGTTAACCTTCGAGGTTATTCGCCGACGTTTGTAGGGTGCCAAAGGCACATGCATCTGCGCTCTGGTCATGTGCTAGAGACGGAGCAACTAGAGAGAATTTTGACTTATGCGAGTTCTCAATATCCACCTACTTTAGGTTCTGGACCCTCGGCGGGGACCCTAGGTAGTACAAACCAAGACCCGAACATAGCGACTAGTGACTCTTCCTCTGACTACAACGTCATGGAGGGTTTCCCAATGCCTAATCCCGATAGCTCGATCCAAGACATGCATGCCATGGGTCCTCGGTTCGGGCCGAGCGTGCTTAGCCGCCTGAAGGAAACCCTTAGTAGAGCCACTCGCTCCGAACATGGAGCTAATGATGTAAATGAGGGGGGTGGGGAAGTAAATTCTCCATTCGTGACAAACGTAGACCCTATATCGTTAGCGAATGTGCACGTGAATACTTCATTCACTGCACCTCCTGACTCTTCAGAGTTATTTCCCTCCGAGGTCATATTAGGTTGAGCGATATATCCTTGCAGCGAGGGAAAAGGAAGTCGAGAGCTTACGCAAGGCGGAGCAACGAAGAGAGTTCAAAGAGAAAGCTCCTATGTCAATATCCTTGCTAAGAGAGCAATTAAATGCTCCTGATTTAGCAACCGCAAAGGGCCAACCCCTAGAAAGCAACAGTGCATCTAGCTCAAAGGACACCCCTAGCACCTCAATCCTAGATGGAGTGTTCTTAAATGAGAATTG
The DNA here is from genome assembly GCF_014529385.1 of Adiantum capillus-veneris. NCBI lineage: Eukaryota > Viridiplantae > Streptophyta > Polypodiopsida > Polypodiales > Pteridaceae > Adiantum > Adiantum capillus-veneris. Next base: position 129,041,849 of record NC_140932.1, read on the forward strand.
GGAGTACGAACTACAAACGGAAACTCTGAGCGACCTATACAGAGGTCACACCTATCAGGTCAACCATAGGGTTATCGAGTTAGAGAGACAGAACAAGGGGATCAACATGCCTTCAACGGGTCTCATGAGATTCTTGGATACTGGGAAGGCTAAACAACCGACCTTATCGCAAATGGAGACTCCCTCGGTAAGTCCGATGGATCCCCCATATGTTGTTTCTCCCGGGGTCTCAGTGCAATCTGAGCCCACAAGTGATAGCTTCACCTTTCCAAGTCTAGCTCATCTTTCCCTTGATGACACCACGGCTACCATGCCTACCCCAATGATGGGCATGCCGAGAAACACGCCATGGACCTCATTTGTTAGTAAAGCACCACTACATGGTAGCTCAATGCCTGCAACAGTACCTACAAGTGTGTACCAATCGTATGCACATATGGGTCATCACACTCATGTAGTCCCTACCCCTCCCACTGTTTCAACTAGCTATGCTCCACAACCACAATACACAAGTTCTTATTTCCATGGGACTATACCGGCTAGCATTAGCACGTCACATCTGACGTCTGCTATGCCTAGGGCCACCCATATGAACTATGGACCACCACATGGCACAACATCGTACCCAACGTGGAACCCAAGGGCTTCTTATGCGCCAAGCCCAATGCCAATAGCTACTCCACATGTAGTCTCTGGAGCACCTTCACCCACGGTGCCTGCTCACTTAGGTGACTTGGCAATATTTGCTCAAGCTATTGGTCGATCTATTGCTGAGAATATGCGTAACACGCCTGATAGAGAGCCTAGAAGTAAGGCAGTACAAATAGCCAAGCTCACACAAAAATTTAGCGGAGACGGGGATGTGAGAAAGCGTATCGAAGTGTTTGAACAAATATGCAATTCTCTAGGAGAACACAATGACCTACATAAGAGCAATGCTTAAGCCTAACCTTAAGTGGGAAGGCAGGGGATTGGTATAGAACCCTAAGGGTGGAAGAAAAAACGATTTACCCTACTCTTAGGAGACTGTTCTTAAAAGAATACATACGAGAGGGAGTACTTTGGGGTGTAGCCTCTCAGATCCACCGGCGGCTTCTTCTTCTTCGCGGCGAGGAATCCTCCATGAAGCAAGCGTAGAGCGGTGAGTGACACACCATCGCCTTCTTTGAGCTTACTAGTTTAAAGTTGTTGTGTGCTTGGAGCCATTTGTAGCTCGCACACAGTGTATCGGCAAGTTCCTTGCATTGACACGTGCGACATTAGCGCACATTTTTGGCGCCGCTGCCGGGGAATGCCATACATTAAGCTCAAGTAGCACTCTGTGCTTCTCCGTGGTGCAATTTCTATTGTAGTAAAGGTAAGGAAGGAGAGTGTGTGTGTTGAGAAGAGAGATTTGGTGTATACTGTGTGTTTTTTTTGTTAATGGAGTTTTCAAAGGTACTGTGTTTATTCTGTGTGTATTAAGGTAGTTAGTTTTCTTTGTTAATGGAGATTTCAAAGGTACTGTGTTTATTCTCTGTGTATTAAGGTAGTTAGTTTTCTGTGTACAGTAAGTAGAAAGTAGATCTATGAGAGCTAATAGAGTGTGTTAGTGTGTAAGAGTAGGTGTATTAGTTAGAAGGTAGATAGAGTGTGTGTGTGCTCTCGCGCAGGCCGCGGCGACCTTATCCTTTTAAAAAATAAAAATAAAAAAAAATCTAAAAAAAGATTTTTTTTTTAAAGGTAGGAATGGGATTGGGAATATCTCCCAGACCCAAGCCCAAGCTCACGCTCAGGCCTAGGCCTCAGTCGCCTTTTAAAAAAGAACAAATTGTAGCTTCACACGTAGCTAAAAATCGATTTTCTGAGGACCAACAGAACTTCAGATGCCCAAAAATTGTGCTGTAAAGCACACAACGACCCTCTAAGTGATATGCTCATATCGAGCTATCACACACTTTAATAAAAAAAATCAAACATTAAAAACGCAAAAAACACGAGTGAAAACGGACGCTTAAATAAGGTAAGCGGTTAACCTTCGAGGTTATTCGCCGACGTTTGTAGGGTGCCAAAGGCACATGCATCTGCGCTCTGGTCATGTGCTAGAGACGGAGCAACTAGAGAGAATTTTGACTTATGCGAGTTCTCAATATCCACCTACTTTAGGTTCTGGACCCTCGGCGGGGACCCTAGGTAGTACAAACCAAGACCCGAACATAGCGACTAGTGACTCTTCCTCTGACTACAACGTCATGGAGGGTTTCCCAATGCCTAATCCCGATAGCTCGATCCAAGACATGCATGCCATGGGTCCTCGGTTCGGGCAGAGCGTGCTTAGCCGCCTGAAGGAAACCCTTAGTAGAGCCACTCGCTCCGAACATGGAGCTAATGATGTAAATGAGGGGGGTGGGGAAGTAAATTCTCCATTCGTGACAAACGTAGACCCTATATCGTTAGCGAATGTGCACGTGAATACTTCATTCACTGCACCTCCTGACTCTTCAGAGTTATTTCCCTCCGAGGTCATATTAGGTTGAGCGATATATCCTTGCAGCGAGGGAAAAGGAAGTCGAGAGCTTACGCAAGGCGGAGCAACGAAGAGAGTTAAAAGCGAAAGCTCCTATGTCAATATCCTTGCTAAGAGAGCAATTAAATGCTCCTGATTTAGCAACCGCCAAGGGCCAACCCCTAGAAAGCAACAGTGCATCTAGCTCAAAGGACACCCCTAGCACCTCAATCCTAGATGGAGTGTTCTTAAATGAGAACTGGGAGTACGAACTACAAACGGAAACTCTGAGCGACCTATACAGAGGTCACACCTATCAGGTCAACCATAGGGTTATCGAGTTAGAGAGACAGAACAAGGGGATCAACATGCCTTCAACGGGTCTCATGAGATTCTTGGATACTGGGAAGGCTAAACAACCGACCTTATCGCAAATGGAGACTCCCTCGGTAAGTCCGATGGATCCCCCATATGTTGTTTCTCCCGGGGTCTCAGTGCAATCTGAGCCCACAAGTGATAGCTTCACCTTTCCAAGTCTAGCTCATCTTTCCCTTGATGACACCACGGCTACCATGCCTACCCCAATGATGGGCATGCCGAGAAACACGCCATGGACCTCATTTGTTAGTAAAGCACCACTACATGGTAGCTCAATGCCTGCAACAGTACCTACAAGTGTGTACCAATCGTATGCACATATGGGTCATCACACTCATGTAGTCCCTACCCCTCCCATTGTTTCAACTAGCTATGCTCCACAACCACAATACACAAGTTCTTATTTCCATGGGACTATACCGGCTAGCATTAGCACGTCACATCTGACGTCTGCTATGCCTAGGGCCACCCATATGAACTATGGACCACCACATGGCACAACATCGTACCCAACGTGGAACCCAAGGGCTTCTTATGCGCCAAGCCCAATGCCAATACCTACTCCACATGTAATCTCTGGAGCACCTTCACCCACGGTGCCTGCTCACTTAGGTGACTTGGCAATATTTGCTCAAGCTATTGGTCGATCTATTGCTGAGAATATGCGTAACACGCCTGATAGAAAGCCTAGAAGTAAGGCAGTACAAATAGCCAAGCTCACACAAAAATTTAGTGGAGACGGGGATGTGAGAAAGCATATCGAAGTGTTTGATTAAATATGCGATTCCCTAGGAGAACACAATGACCTACATAAGAGCAATGCTTTAAGCCTAACCTTAAGTGGGAAGGCAGGGGATTGGTATAGAACCCTAAGGGTGGAAGAAAAAACAATTTACCCTACTCTTAGGAGACTGTTCTTAAAAGAATACATACCAGAGGGAGTACTTTGGGGTGTAGCCTCTCAGCTCCAGAAAGCCCAATGAGAGGAAGGAGAGTCGGTAAGAGACTTTATAAGTCGCTTGAAGCATTTGAATTCTCGTTGTAATCCAAATGAGCACTTGAACACTAACCAATTGCTTGATAGATTCATTAGGGGATTACGGCATGAGGATATGTACAATGGCCTAGTCATTAGAGGTATCACCACTTGGGAAGCAGTCACCACCAATGCGATCCAATTGGAGGATAATTTAATGATTCAAGGAGAAAGTGTGTCTGTTGAGTCTAAATCTATTAGCTCACAAGCATCGGGGCATCAGCCAATGACCCTAAAGCCTATTGCTAAGGAGCCAAAGATATCTGAGATGACTTTAGCAGATCTCACCAAGGCTATTCAAGAGAGTCTTAGAAACAATCGTGCTCTGCAAAACAATCATATGTATCCAAGAAGGGAGCAGCAATGGTGTTCAGTATGCTATGGACCGGATAGTACCAGTGAATGCCCTACTTTTAGAGTAAAATTCAATGGGAACTGCAATGCATGTGGAAGGTATGTTCATCAAGCTAAGGATTGCATAGTACTTAAGCACGCGATGGCCAATAGACCAAACTTAGCATGGAGAGACACACCTCGAGTGCCTGCATTGATGCCGGTCCCACCTCTTGAACAAACAGCACAACACATGGTCCCTAGTGCCCAAAATGTTGTTCAAACAACACCCTTACCACCTCCAGTGCTAGGACCGTAACCACCATATCCGAGAATCACTTCTGTGAATCAAGTGGGTTGTGAGTCATCTATTGCTTGTTTGGAAGGCTGTGAGGAAGATATAGATCCTAATATTGCCTATGGGATGGATGTGCTTGAAGAAAGTCCACAATACTACATGGAGGACTATTGGGGACAAGTCAAACCTGTATATCAAGTAGCTACTCTTGCGGCAAGAGGCCAAAATATCAATTACACTGCTAAGAGACCGCCTCTTCAATGCTATGAGTGTGGAGGTCCACATCTTGTAGCAGAGTGTCCTATTAGGCTACAAAAGAATGCCACACTAAAGCAAACCAATCAAGCGAGAACGTCTACAATGCCGATACTCATGTGTAATCGATGTGGCATAGATCATTTGATTGCCCAATGTCCAAATAATCCAAATGCACCGAATATAACGCCATTAAACTTGATTGAAGTTACCGAGGAGCCATCACCAAGTACACCCGTGGTACCAGTAAACGTACTCACACGATCGATGCTCCAAAAACAAAATTATATTCTTGAGGAAAGAGACACGGCATCAATTGCCCAATCTCAGAAAAAGAAGAAAACACAAAGAAAGAGATCGCAAAAAGCAACGAAGTCAGACTCCAGTTCAAAGACCAACATAGGGACTGGTGACGACCCCGTATATATGAACGACGCTGAAGAAGATTCTGATTCACGTGAAACCATGGAGACCAAAACGACCACTAACATAGAACAAGGATGATCTTCATGAGCCAAAACGATCATGGAGACCAAAACGACCACTAACATAGAAACCAACAAGGAAGATCTTCATGAGCCACAATGGCCAGGATCCAAAAAGAAGATAGGAACTTATCCAAACCCTACAGAGGAGATTGAGTGAGTCAAGCAATTAAGGAGTTTGGTAGAAGATACCCAAAGGGATCTAGAACCAGCACCTAGGAAGATCTAGATTACAGACACCGTGTTCCCTACGCAACAACAACCTCACCAAGTCCATAGACCCTTGGACATACCTAGTGTCATCCAAGAAGAAAGTGATTTAAAGTCATGGGAAAGTGGGAGTACTCACTTGTTGATGGAAAGAATGTTTACAGAGGGACTACCTGATCCTATCGAAGAAATGGAGATCCCATCTTTCCCTCGTCAAGGGACTCAAGGCCAAAAGGTGCCATTAAACATTGCCAAATTGATGGATTTCATGTCTTTAGAAGTTAGAACCACCATCATTTCCAAACTATATAAAGACCCCGAGCTAGTCTCAGCTCTTAGAGCCTTCCTCAATGGAGAACTGAAGTTTGGGCTACCACAATTTGCAGAGATGGATGGAGCTGAGGAGATGCCAATAGAGGAGGAACTCTTAGATCCACAAGCCAACCTAGATGAGAACCTTGTTATAGAAATACTTGTTAACAAGTTGGGGCAATACTTTGAGGGTGATGAATCCAATGCGACTATACCAATCACTACTAAGGGATTAACTATGAAGGGAATCCTTGATGGTGGCGCTGGGGTTAGCATTGTGACTAATTTTTTTTGGGAAACTATGTGAAGACCTCACCTTGCGACCACAACCATAGTAGTGAAGATGACCAATGGGTCTATTGTTAAACCTATTGGGATGCTAGAAGATCTCAAGATCAAGGTCTTTGGACATAAAATAAGGATTACCTTTATTGTTATGGATTTCTCCAAACACACTATGGCACCGTAGATGATCTTAGGACGTCCTTTCATGATGGAAGCAAAAATGATGCATAACTGGTCTAAAAACCATGTCTACTTGCAGTTACAAGATTCTGTCATTCGAGTGGATCTTGTGACGGGTCGAGCACATCCTCTAGGAAACAGCTTTATAATTGATCATAGATTTGACACCATAGTTCAATCGGCCCCATTGCAGTATTGTTACACGTGTAAAGCGGACACTGATGTTGGGGAAGATTCTCCTTATATGGATGTACTACCTGGGATGACTGAGTCGGACAATGTGGATTGGGTCCACCTAGCAGCAACCATAGACACTTGGGGAAACAGGGGGATGACTTGGGTAACACCTGAGGGGGATGAAATACCACCACTTGTACCCTTAAACATGCTAGAAGCAATGCATATAGCTTCTGATGATCTACAAGATGAAAGTTTGACTGGCATTGAAACCAGTAGCGGCTCACAAGACTATAGCCCACACGATTTGGGGTCAGAATCATCAGTTGAAATTGACTATGAGGACAAAGAATCTGAGTTAAATCTTAGTGCAAATGTGGGGAGAAACCATTCAGGGCCCAGTGGCAACCTAGATGATAATCTATCCAAGGGAGCAGAAGACACAAGTTGTGATTCATCTAGTGAGTCTTCACTAGAAATCGACCGTAATCGAGAAATAAACAAGAAGAGTAAGAGATATAAGAGGCGACGAGATCGAGCCAATGTGCGTGCTAGAATAAATAAAAAGAAACCTACCGCAGAATGGCTTAATTATATAGGGGCATGTGATGCTCATCGAAAGTTGGTAGATAACTGGGGTGAATACCTTCAAAGCGTTATGTGGTGTAGTCCACAACCCATTAACATCGCACACCTAGAGGCTACATAGAAGCCAATGTTGAGCCGTACCGTAAGGAGACGAAAAAATCGAGAGTTAGCTCAACAACAAAAGGAATCAGAAGTGAAATCACAGTCCATAGAACAACACGACCCCACAGACTTACACCCTACACCTGAACATTTCAAATCCTATACCACAGAGGAACGTAAGGTTGTGTATACAAAGGCTCAAAGAAAACCTATCGATGGGAGCAATGGAGTCTATGATGGTCCAACGATAGTTAAGGAAATAGAGTTAGCAGACCGAGGAGAAGAGTCTAAACCTGTTTTCATTGCCCAAGATCTGACCGAGACTGAGGAGTGTGTACTTAAAGAACTTCTCAAGGAATTCAAGGATATATTTGCCTGGACTAATCATGATATGAAAGGTGTTCCACCTTCCGTGGTGCAATACACAATCCCTATGAATAGCATGGCTAAACCAGTTCAACAACGACCCTACCCAATGAATCCTAAATATGCAAAAATCGTTCAAGAAGAGATTGAAAAGCTTGTGGAATGCGGATTCATATACCCTATTGAGCACTCAGAATAGGTGTCACCAATAGTGATTGTGCCAAAAAAGAATGGGAAACTCAAAGCGTGCGTGGATCTCAAGAAGGTCAATGCCGCCACTAGGAGGGACCATTACCCCTTGCCATATTCAGAACACGTGCTTGAAAGAGTTGCAGGGAAGGAAGCTTATAGCTTTTTAGATGGGTACTCTGGCTACAATCAAATCACAATTGTGCTGGAGGACCAAGCTAAAACAACCTTTATAACCGAATTTGGAGGGTTACCATCCCAACCCTCTTGAGAAACTACACGAAGACTAGGAACGACAAACTCCCATGGCATAACCGCTTCTTGGCCATACACCATCTTGAATGGTGTGCAATTAATGGCAACTTTATACGCACTACGATAAGCCCATAGAGCTGATGTAAGCTTTAAATCTCAATCTGTGCGATGAGCTTCCACTGTTTTGGTTAAGATAGAGATTAAGGTCTTATTAGTGTTCTCAGCTTGGCCATTTGCTTGTGGATAATAAGGTGTGGATTTATGGTGAGCTATCATAAAGTTGGTAGTGAGTTCTTTTATTACTCCATTTATAAAATGAGTACCATTGTCACTCACAATCTCAAAGGGACAACCAAATCTTGTAATAATGTTCTCAAAGAGAAATTTGCCAGTTGACCTCGCATCGGCCTTACGTGTCCGCCCAGTTTGTCACATAGTCAGTGGCAACGATAATATATCGAGATTGAGTGCTACGAGCTGCCGGACTAATTGGGCCTACAAAGTCCAAACCCCATTTTTCAAATGGTTGAGTCACTTTAACAGGATGTAAAGGCATCCTATTCTTTTGTTGTGTGATCTTGTAACGTTGGCATTCATCACATCCTTCTGCAAAAAGTGATGCATCCTTAAATAACTTTGGTCACCAATAGCCTGATTGCAACACCTTTCTAGCTATTAGTTCCCCTGAGACATATCCTCCGGCTATGCCCATGTGGGCTTTTTGCAGTATGAATAAATACTCATCCTCACGGGCACAACGTCTAAGAATATCATCCTTCCCTAGCCTGTAGAGAGTTCCCGCAATGAGAGAGTAAGGTTCACATTCTTTTAACAATTTTCGAGCATATGAGAGGAAGGAGAGTCGGTGAGAGACTTTATAAGTCGCTTGAAGCATTTGAATTCTCTTTGTAATCCAAATGAGCGCTTCAACAATAACCAATTGCTTGATAGATTTATTAGGGGATTACGGCATGAGGATATGTACAATGGCCTAGTCATTAGAGGTATCACCACTTGGGAAGCAGTCACCACCAATGCGATCCAATTGGAGGATAATTTAATGATTCAAGGAGAAAGAGTGTCTGTTGAATCTAAATCTATTAGCTCACAAGCATCAGGGCATCAACCAATGACCCTAAAGCCTATTGCTAAGGAGCCAAAGATATCTGAGATGACTTTAGCAGATCTCACCAAGGCTATTCAAGAGATTCTTAGAGACAATCGTGCTCCACAAAACAATCATATGTATCCAAGAAGGGAGCAGCAATGGTGCTCAGTATGCTATGGACCGGATAGTACCAAAGAATGCCCTACTTTTAGAGTAAAATTCAATGGGAACTGCAATGCATGTGGAAGGTATGGTCATCAAGCTAAGGATTGCATAGTATTTAAGCACGCGATTGCCAATAGACCAACCTTAGCATGGACAGACACACCTCGAGTGCCTGCATTGATGCCGATCCCACCTCTTGAACAAACAGCACAACACAACACAACACATGGTCCCTAGTGCCCAAAATGTTGTTCAAACAACACCCTTACCACCTCCAGTGCTAGGACCGTAACCACCATATCCGAGAATCACTTCTGTGAATCAAGTGGGTTGTGAGTCATCTATTGCTTGTTTGGAAGGCTGTGAGGAAGATATAGATCCTAATATTGCCTATGGGATGGATGTGCTTGAAGAAAGTCCACAATACTACATGGAGGACTATTGGGGACAAGTCAAACCTGTATATCAAGTAGATACTCTTGCGGCAAGAGGCCAAAATATCAATTACACTGCTAAGAGACAGCCTCTTCAATGCTATGAGTGTGGAGGTCCACATCGTGTAGCCGAGTGTCCTATTAGACTACAAAAGAACGCCACACTAAAGCAAACCAATCAAGCGAGAACGTCTACAATGCCGATACTCATGTGTAATCGATGTGGCATAGATCATTTGATTGCCCAATGTCCAAATAATCCAAATGCACCGAATATAACGCCATTAAACTTGATTGAAGTTATCGAGGAGCCATCACCAAGTACACCCGTGGTACCAGTAAACGTACTCACACGATCGATGCTCCAAAAACAAAATTATATTCTTGAGGAAAGAGACACGGCATCACTTGCCCAATCTCAGAAAAAAAAGAAAACACGTAGAAAGAGATCGCAAAAAGCAGCGAAGTCAGACCCCTGTTCAAAGACCAACATAGGGACTGGTGATGACCCCGTATATATGAACGACGTTGAAGAAGATTCTGATTAAGGTGAAACCATGGAGACCAAAATGACCACTAACATAGAAACCAACAAGGAAGATCTTCATGAGCCACCATGGCCAGGATCCCAAAAGAAGATAGGAACTTACCCAAACCCTACAGAGGAGATTGAGCGAGTCAAGCAATTAAGGAGTTTGGTAGAAGATACCCAAAGGGATCTAGAACCAGCACCTAGGAAGATCCAGATTACAGACACCATGTTCCCTACGCAACAACAACCTCACCAAGTCCATAGACCCTTGGACATACCTAGTGTCATCCAAGAAGAAAGTGACTTAAAGTCATGGGAAAGTGGGCGTACTCACTTGTTGATGGAAAGAATGTTTACAGAGGGACTACCTGATCCTATCGAAGAAATGGAGATCCCATCTTCCCCACGTCAGGGGACTCAATGCCAAAAGGTGCCCTTAAACATTCCCAAATTGATGTATTTCATGTCTTCAAAAGTTAAAACCACTATCATGTCCAAACTATGTAAATATCCTGAGCTAGTCTCAGCTCTTCGAGCCTTCCTCAATGGAGAACTGAAGTTTGGGCTACCACAATTTGCACAGATGGATGGAGATGGGGAGATGCCAATAGAGGAGGAACACTTAGATCCACAACCCAACCTAGATGAGAACCTTGTTATAGAAATACCTGTTAACAAGTTGGGGCAATACTTTGAGGGTGATGAATGCAATGCGACTATACCAATCACTACTAAGGGATTAACTGCTATGAAGGGAATCCGTGATGGTGGCGCTGGGGTTAGCATCGTGACTGAAAATTGCTGGGAAACTATGGGAAGACCTCACCTTGCGACCACAACCATACTAGTGAAGATGACCAATGGGTCTATTGTTAAGCCTATTGGGATGCTAGAAGATCTCAAGATCAAGGTCTTTGGACATAAAATAAGGATTACCTTTATTGTTATGGATTTCTCCAAACACACTATGGCATCGAAGATGATCTTAGGACGTCCTTTCATGAGGGAAGCAAAAATGGTGCATGATTGGTCTAAAAACCATGTCTACTTGCAGTCCCAAGATTCTGTCATTCGAGTGGATCTTGTGACGGATCGAGCACATCCTCTAAAAAACAGGTTTATAATTGATCATAGATCTGACACCACAGTTCACTCGGCCCCATTGCAGTATTGTTACACGTGTAAAGCGGACACTGATGTTGGGGAAGATTCTGCTAATATGGATGTACTACCTGGGATGACGGAGTCAGACAATGTGGATTGGGTCCACCTAGCAGCAACCATAGACACTTGGGGAAACAGGGGGACGACCTGGGTAACACCTGAGGGGGATGAAATACCACCACTTGTACCCTTAAATATGCTAGAAGCAATGCATATAGCTTCTGATGATCTACAAGATGAAAGTTTGACTGGCATTGAAACCAGTAGCGCCTCACAAGACTATAGCCCACACGATTTGGGGTCAGAATCATCAGTTGAAATTGACTATGAGGACGAAGAATCTGAGTTAAATCTTAGTGCAAATGTGGGGACAAACCATTCAGGGCCCAGTGGTAACCTAAATGATAATCTATTCAAGGGAGCAGAAGACACAAGTAGTGATTCATCTAGTGAGTCTTCACTAGAAATCGATCGTAATCGTGAATTAAACAAGAAGAGTAAGACATATAAGAGGCGACGATATCGAGAAAATGTGCATGCTAGAATAAATGAAAAGAAATGTACCGCGGAATGGCTTAATTATATAGGGGCATGTGATGCTCATCGAAAGTTGGTAGATAACTGGGGTGAATACCTTCGAAGCGTTATGTGGTGTAGTCCACAACCCATTGACATCGCACAACTAGAGGCTACAGAGAAGCCAAAGTTGAGTCGTACCATAAGGAGACGAAAAAATCGAGAGTTAGCTCAACAACAAAAGGAATCAGAAGTGAAATCACAGTCCACAGAACAACAGGACCCCACAGACTTACACCCTGTACCTGAACATTTCAAATCCTGTACCTGAGAGGAACGTAAGGTTGTGTATACAAAGGCTCAAAGAAAACCTATCGATGGGAGCAATGGAGTCTATGATGGTCCAGCGATAGTTAAGGAAATAGAGACCGAGGAGAAGAGTCGAAACCTGTTCTCATTGCCCAAGATCTGACCGAGACTGAGGAGTGTGTACTTAAAGAACTTCTCAAGGAATTCAAGGATATATTTGCCTGGACTTATCATGATATGAAAGGTGTTCCACCTTCCGTGGTGCAACACACAATCCCTATGAATAGCATGGCTAAACCAGTTCAGCAACGACCCTACCCAATGAATCCTAAATATGAAAAAATCGTTCAAGAAGAGATTGAAAAGCTTGTGGAATGCGGATTCATATACCCTATTGAGCACTCAGAATAGGTGTCACCAATAGTGATTGTGCCAAAAAAGAATGGGAAACTCAAAGCGTGCGTGGATCTCAAGAAGGTCAATGCCGCCACTAGGAGGGACCATTACCCCTTGCCATATTCGGAACACGTGCTTGAAAGAGTTGTAGGGAAGGAAGCTTATAGCTTTTTAGATGGGTACTCTGGCTACAATCAAATCACAATTGCGCTGGAGGACCAAGCTAAAACAGCCTTTATAACCGAATTTGGAGTGTTTGCATTTCGTGTTATGGCTTTTGGCTTAACCAATGCCCCGGCTACCTTTCAAAGATTAATAAACACTTCTTTTAGAGAATATTTGAGGGAGTTTTGTGAAGCTTTCTTAGATGACCTTTGTGTTTATTCCTCTTGGAAAGAACATCTATCATGCTTTCGAAAAGTGTTTGAGAAGTGTAGATTGTATCGCATCTCCTTAAACCCTTTCAAATGCCAATTTTGGGTAAAACATGGAGTCATTTTAGGGAATATAGTGTCCAAAAATGGGATTTCTACAGATGAGAGCAAAATTAAAGCCATTGCTGAATTGCCACCACCTACAAATTATAAAGGAGTTCAAAGGTTCATGGGCCATGTTGGTTATTATCGACGGTTTTTTTTAAACTTTGCCGAGATAGCTCGTCCTTTGTACAAGCTTCTTATTGAGTTCCAATGGACTGCGGAGTGTGACCATGCTTATGAGTCATTGAAAAAGACCTTGACTAGCGCTCCTATTCTACGAGTGCCCGATTGGAATGTAATTTTTCATGTGCATATTGATGCATCGAACTTTGCTATTGGGTGTGTTCTAGCTCAACCAGGAGAACATAAACTTGACTACCCCATAGCTTTGCAAGTTGTCAGTTGAATGATGCCGAAAGAAACTACACCACTACAGAGCGAGACGGTTTAGGTATGATTTATGCAGTGAAGAAATTTCGCTACTACATTTTGGCCAACAAGTTTGTGTTCTATGTTGATCATCAAGCCTTGTTGTATCTAGTAAATAAACCTTGTTCCACGGGAAGAATTACACGATGGTTGTTAATTCTCCTTGAGTTTGATTTTACCGTTGTGGTGAGACCTGGTAAAAGACATGTCATGGATGATCATTTGTCTCGCATACCCAATGGTGAAGCCCCTACTGGAGTCGATGATGAATTGCCTGATAATTCTCTATTCCTAGTCGAAACCATACCTGAATGGAGTGAGAAGATTGTGAACGATGGTACTTTATGTGCAGTATGATAAGCCCATAGAGCTGATGTAAGGTTTACATCAGCTCTTTGGGCTTATCATTCAAGATGGTGTATGGCCAAGAAGCGATTATGCCATGGGAGTTTGTCGTTCCTAGTTTTGGACTAGCTTCTCAAGAGGGTTGGGATGGTAACCCGTTAGTTGAGCGATTATATATCCTTGAAAGGCTAGATGAAGAGAGGCAATTAGCTATGCAAAATGCACTTGTGGAGAAAGGTAGGAGGAAGAAATGGTTTGACCATCATCTAAAGAACAAAAATATCAATGTTGGTGATAAAGTCCTTATGTATGGAGTGCGTAACGAAAAGAAAAAGTTGAAATATGCGGGAAAAGGACCATATAGAGTATGTGAGATCACCCCACAAGGAACCATTCGTGTGGAGACTCTTGATGGAGTTGAAACCATTGGATTCCTCAATGGGAGCAAATTTAAAAGATACTATGATCCTTTAACACTAGGTTGGTAATGGGACACTTTTATGTCCTGTTAAGTGACCATTTTCCTTGAATTATGTCAAGAGTTTCAAAATGGATTTTGAGGTGCTATCTGTCTAAAAAGTTTTCTCATGAGCTGAAAAAAACTCGACATTTTTTTGGAATATCAATTCCATCTTTAACTTTTTCCTTGCACAACATTTCACAACCTAAATTGTGTGAAAAAATGGGTCCTGTTTTTGGCGTTTTTCAACTTTTTGCAACTATATCACTTTAGAATTCATGTTTGTGAGGTCTATAATGCTAGAGAACTATCTTTAGTAGTCCTCAACATGTCCTGATGCTTCTAGAGAGAAATAATTGTTAAAGTTGTAAGTTATGACCAAATTACAAAAATTGTCAAATCCTGTTTTTTAGCCAATTTTAGTCTTCTATGATTTTTTTGGTGGCTTTTATGATATCCAAATGCAGTTTTGATTTTCTATGTCACATATTGTAACATAAAGCTAATATTCCTTGAGTTTTGGGGCACCTAATACCCTATTTTGCATAGTAGACAACGATGGTTGATTTTTTCAATTATAGAAGAAAACGAAACATTCTAGTATATCAAGTATAGCTTTTTCAATATTGTTAGTTTCTTGTGACAACTACATGCATTTTGCAGGTAGTAACCATATCTAGTCATAAGGATCAAATTTGGCTAGATATTGAATAGTTTCTATGGGATTCTACAACTCATAATGTTGAACCAAGTTTTTTCATGTTTGCTGTATTTAGCACTTCATCTTTGCTCCCAAGATTCCCCTTGGTAAGAGATGTATTATTCTTTTGACATGCTCCATGGCTCCTTATGAACCTAAAGGACAATAGGAACTAAGAGAACATGCATATATTATTTGTATTGAGCGTGGCTATAGAAACTTTGATGATAGGTTTGTAGAATGGTAAAAAATCAACTTTTTTGTACCTATTTCTTTCGGCAAAACAAAAAATAGTGTGTGAGAAGCAATCATATGTTCTGATCACCAACCCATTCAAGTTAACTAGGGAATTTATCTCAAGTCCCAAGAGGAGTTGCGTGCCATCCATACAAAAAAGGCAGCCAAGACACAAATAGAATTGAAGAAGATACAAGCTCAAGCTGAGGCTAAGGAGCGACAACAACGTATAAAACAAAAACGAGAGGCTAACCTTGGAGTCACACATGCATTCCACATTGAAATCAATGAGGATTGGTTGGACTCTCATACACCTCTACGATACCCTATTGAGCTAAACAGCACCTATGGAAAAGTGCTATATAACGCCTTATTGGACACGGGTGCTAAATATAATCTCCTATTATATGGGCTGTAGTGTCAGTTAGTAAAGCCAACTCTATCTGAGAGTATTATCCAAGTCAAGGTTGTCAACAAGAAAAAAACTGCAGTTTTTGGAATCTGGCACTTTTCTGTCAGTTATGATAATGGGGTTGTAGCTCAAGACTTTTTGGTCATGCCTGTTGGAACTATGGAGGGTAATATAAACCTAAGACGCACGTGGATGATAGCCACCAAATGCACTATTGATTGGGGGATAGGGGGTGTCACAACACAGAAACCAACTCTTAGCCCTGCCACGCAAGACATAGTCCTTGAGATATTGCCTCTTAAGGAAATAAAACCCAAAACATTGCATGTCCAAGAGGTTGAACCATATGTCCCCATAGCCCAAGTCTCTAGAGCTTCAACTGATGTAGCTGAAATAAAGCTTGAGACACACAAGAACCATCCCAATATAACAAAGAAAATATACAAGTGGGTCCCTAAATCTTCTTTAGCAACCATAGCCAATGCTAAAAGACAGGAGCCTGGTAAGAGACATCCCATTCGCCCCAAGAAATGTAAAGAAATGTTGCGTTGGATTTCTAAAAAACTATTGGAAGCCCAAGGCTACTGTGAAGGAAATGATCAAATCTGGGTGCAAAAACGTAAATTGTGCTCTTACTTGTCACCGGGCCCATGCGAGCTCAATCTTGTGGCTCCAAAACAAATTGAAGATCGTGGAAAGGAAAAAATCACGGAATGTGATACACCCGCTCCAGAGGTATTTTGGGTACCAAAGAAAGAACGATTTGTTCCACCTAGCTCAGGAACAGGGAAAGCCAATGAAGCTTCTTGCTCTTCATGTAGTTCCTATACGGAAATAGAAGCTTCGACACAACCTCCACCTACCATTATACATATCCATACAAGCAACAAAGAGTTTACACCTCCCGTTGTAAGTTCACCATCTACAACGATGTTGCAAATAAAATCATGGGAGAGTACCTTACCACCCTTGCAACTAGATGAAACGCATAGAGCGGTCAAAAACTATTGGTTAAAGCCTTCACCTATAACAACTTGGAACAACTGGTTTCAAAGGGTGACGACATCATTTCAAACGGTATGATGTACCCAAGGAAGGGGGGAGTGTTTGTTGACATCCATCATTCACTTGCTTCCCTCTCAACCTTTCTCCCTAACCTCTTAATCTCCAATCTTAGGGAATGTATATATAAAGCCTTATTCTCACCAAAACAAGATAAAAAAGTAAAAGAGCAAGAGCCATAAAACAAAATCATAAAAACACATTATGCACAAGAACACGACCCTTGTAATATTTGCACTCTATCCATCATCTATTTGCGTGTACGGATATGGCTAGTACGCTAGAGTCATCCACTCTTGCCTTGGGTGAGAGGTACCCTCGTTACTTTTCACAAATGTTCCACATGGTCTTTCCGGTGCTTCCATGTGAATGGGATTTGGTAAGTACACTAGCATGTGAGAGGAATTTTGAGGAGTTAGAGTGGCTGATACGTCTCTTGACCACGACTGATCCATACTTAGTAGAGAGCGTTTCTCCCATTGCACAAGCCTATCCTTTTGACCAAGATGACTATAGGCGTTTAGTGGCCTTCTTAGTAAACATGGGTACCTATGATGAAGAAGAAGATTTACATGACTACACGGATGGCACATATGGTCTCATGGATGATGACTTTGTTTATCTCGACGACGAGGATAGGGGTTTAGCTTTAGGGTTCCCCCCTAATCTCCACAATATCCTATTCCCTTGACTCTCTAGGGAGAGTGCAAATAATTAGGTTAGGGTTCCTTATGTTTTTTGTTGTGTTCAATAAGTGTTGGTATTTTTTCCCACTGATGTGCCTCCTGGAGGTATTCCTTGTGTTTCCTAGTGTGTACAGGAGCGTGTTGCTGTTGTTAGGATTTGGACCTTTATGGAATCTTTATCTCGACCTACTTTTCAAATCAAGTGTGACCATCAACACAAACAGGTTTTTTCTTGTCCATTAGCATTGCCCCTTATCTTTTTCGCATCTATGATTGTCTGCTTTGATTGTGATTGGTAGCATAATATCCAACATATTTGCTTAGTATCAAACATTTAATTCAATGTAATTTTTTGTCATAATCACTTGTCTAGGTTTAAAAATCAAGCAAGTTCGACTAAGGTAGTTTGACCAAGTTAGGTGTTAGAGATCTTCTCTTAATACCATGGGGAATGCCTTCCTAATAATCAATGGCTACTTAAGTTCTTAATCCAATTTAGGTAGCATTGTGTGAAATGTACTAGGGCTTTCTAGTGGGCTTGACCCTATTGACCTTTAGCTTATGTATTATAAAGGGAGTTTACTAGTGTGATGAGCCTGGGGAGGTGTATCAGTGTCATATGATCCCCCAAAGTTACAAAATTAAAATGCTGAAAATGAAAAAACAAAAAATCAAAGTGCCACATTGTAAAATCTTAAGCTGGAAGAGAAATCTCGGCTTGATTGGGTACTTCACTCACATGTATCGCCTATGGTACTAGAGCCCTAGAAGTTCCTAGTGTGGGCACTTTTCCTTGAAAAGCAAAAAACGCAAGGCATACAAAATAAGCACACACATCAAAATTGAATCAATGAGAAAAGATTTTGGGGGGTCAAAGAAAAGGTAATCAGTCAGGCAATGATTTCATGAGAAATTCCTTTTATCGTAGCTTAACTACAAGGTCTTCTAGGTATAGCCTGTAGTCAGCCCTCGAACATGAAATGCTTGGCTCTCACGATTAAACAACTTAATTGACCAGAGAAAATTAAGAAGCAAACCCATGGTATTAATTGTTGATCTCTAGTGCCTTTCGACTGTAAATTAGCGACCCCAGACTTGTTTAATTTTTCACCTTTACATCTGTTTATGCATTTGATTATATTGCAATTTAATGTTTATTGCTGACAAATTGTTTAAAATTCTGTTACCAATCAATTTGTGTGCCTAAAACTGCATATGCTTTTAATTCGCTTATTATGAGAATGCAATTACTGTGCCAATATTGTTTGATTTTGCAGTGATTGAAGAAGGCTAAGGACATTCATCTCAAATGCTCTTCCACCTCGACGAACGAGCTTCAACTCAATAGCTTCCGAGGATGGACTCTACATCAGGAAGGGGGGCATGTTAACCCTCACGGCTCACGGACACCCTATCACCTACGACGGACGTTCTAACCTACGGCGGACATTGTATTATTTATTTGGTAGAGTCAGGTACCGGGCTTGTCGGTTCAATAGGAAAAGGGTAAGAGTGATCGCCGATGAGAGGCGCACTCTAACTGGAACATTCAAGGGATTAGTTGGCTAAGCATGGGCGCCCAAATGTGAATGGGGCGAGCTCATATAAAAGTCAACTAAACCTAAAATTCACTCATTCTCTCATTTGTGCAATAGAAGAGTGCTCTTGCTCCATCTCCATCTTCTTCTTCTTCATCTCCTTGTGTGTGTGTATGTGTGTGTGTGTGTGTGTGTGTGTGTGTGTGTGTGTGTGTGTGTGTGTGTGTGTGAGAGAGAGAGAGAGAGAGAGAGAGAGAGAGAGAGAGAGAGAGAGAGAGAGTGATCGAGCATTACGACGACGGCACGGCGGCGGCGAAGCAGCGGCTCCTTCTTCTTCGCGGCGAGGAATCCTCGAGGAAGCAAGCGTAGAGCGGTGAGTGACACACCATCGCCTTCTTTGAGCTTACTAGTTTAGGCTTGTTGTGCGCTTATGTTGCACGTGTCAATGCAAGGAACTTGCCGATACACCATGTGCAAACCACAAATGGCTCCATCTCCATCTTCTTCTTCTTCATCTCCTTGTGTGTGTGTGTATGCGAGAGAGAGAGAGAGAGAGAGAGAGAGAGAGAGAGAGAGAGAGAGAGAGAGAGAGCATTGTGACGACGGCACGGCGGCGGCGAACCGGCGGCTTCTTCTTCTTCACGGCGAGGAATCCTCCATGAAGCAAGCGTAGAGCGGTGAGTGACACACCATCGCCTTTTTTGAGCTTACTAGTTTAAAGTTGTTGTGTGCTTGGAGCCATTTGTAGCTCGCACACGGTGTATCGGCATGTTCCTTGCATTGACACGTGCGACATAAGCGCACATTTTTGGCGCCGCTGCCGGGGAATGCCATACATTAAGCTCGAGTAGCACTCTGTGCTTCTCCGTGTTGCAATTTCTCTTGTAGGAAAGGTAAGGAAGGAGAGTGTGTGTGTTGAGAAGAGGGATTTGGTGTTATACTGTGTTTTTTTTTTGTTAATGGAGTTTTCAAAGGTACTGTGTTTATACTGTGTGTATTAAGGTAGTTAGTTTTCTTTGTTAATGGAGATTTCAAAGGTACTGTGTTTATTCTCTGTGTATTAAGGTAGTTAGTTTTCTGTGTACAGTAAGTAGAAAGTAGATCTATGAGAGCTAATAGAGTGTGTTAGTGTGTAAGAGTAGGTGTATTAGTTAGAAGGTAGATAGAGTGTGTGTGTGCTCTCGCGCAGGCCACGGCGACCTTATCCTTTAAAAAAAAAAAAGTTAAAAAAATCTAAAAAAAGAATTTTTTTCTAAAGGTAGGACCGGGATCGGGAATATCTCCCAGACCCAAGCCCAAGCTCACGCTCAAGCCTAGGCCTCAGTCGCCTTTAAAAAAACAAATTTTAGATTCACACATAGCTAAAAATCGATTTTTTGAGGACCAACGGAACTTCAAATGCCCGAAAATTGTGTTGTAAAGCACACAACGACCCTCTAAGTGATACGCTCATATCGAGCTATCACACACTTTAATAAAAAAAATCAAAAATTACAAAAACATTAAAAACGTAAAAAACACGAGTGAAAACGGACGCTCAAAAAAAGGTAAGCGGTTAACCTTCGAGGTTATTCGCCGACGTTTGTAGGGTGCCAAAGGCACATGCATCTGCGCTCTGGTCGTGTGCTAGAGACGGAGCAACCAGAGAGAATTTCGACTTACACGAGTTCTCAATATCCACCTACTTTAGGTTCTGGATCCTCGGCGGGGACCTAAGGTAGTACAAAACAAGACCCGAACATAGCGGCTAGTGACTCTTCCTCTGACTACGACGTCATGGAGGGTTTCCCAATGCCTAATCCTGATAGCTCGAGCCAAGGCATGCATGCCATGGGTCCTCGGTCCGGGCCGAGCGTGCTTAGCCGCCTGAAGGAAACCTTTAGTAGAGCCACTCGCTCCGAACATGGAGCTAATGATGTAAATGAGGGGGGTGGGGAAGTAAATTCTCCATTCGTGACAAACGTAGACCCTGTATCGTTAGAGAATGTGCACGTGAATACTTCATTCACTGCACCTCCTGACTCTTCAGAGTTATTTCCCTCCGAGGTCATATTACCTGATGGTAGAAGCCTTGCCGAAGTGCAAGAGGTTGAGCGATATATCCTTGCAGCGAGGGAAAAGGAAGTCGAGAGCTTACGCAAGGTGGAGCAACGAAGAGAGTTAAAAGCGAATGCTCCTATGTCAATATCCTCGCTAAGAGAGCAATCAAGTGCTCATGATTTAGCAACCGCCAAGGGCCAACCCCTAGAAAGCAACATTGCATCTAGCTCAAAGGACACCCCTGGCACCTCAATCGTAGATGGAGTGTTCTTAAATGAGAACTCGGAGTACGAACTACAAACGGAAACTCTGAGCGACCTATAGAGAGGTCACACCTATCAGGTCATCCATAGGGTTATCGACTTAGAGAGACTGAACAAGGGGATCAACATGCCTTCAACGGGTCTCATGAGATTCTTGGATACTGGGAAGGCTAAACAACCGACCTTATCGCAAATGGAGACTCCCTCGGTAAGTCCGATGGATCCCCCATATGTTGTTTCTCCCGGGGTCTCAGTGCAATCTGAGCCCACAAGTGATAGCTTCACCTTTCCAAGTCTAGCTCATCTTTCCCTTGATGACACCACGGCTACCATGCCTACCCCAATGATGGGCATACCGAGAAACACGCCATGGACCTCATTTGTTAGTAAAGCACCACTACATGGTAGCTCAATGCCTGCAACAGTACCTACAAGTGTGTACCAATCGTATGCACATATGGGTCATCACACTCATGTAGTCCCTACCCCTCCCATTGTTTCAACTAGCTATGCTCCACAACCACAATACACAAGTTCTTATTTCCATGGGACTATACCGGCTAGCATTAGCACGTCACATCTGACGTCTGCTATGCCTAGGGCCACCCATATGAACTATGGACCACCACATGGCACAACATCGTACCCAACGTGGAACCCAAGGGCTTCTTATGCGCCAAGCCCAATGCCAATACCTACTCCACATGTAGTCTCTGGAGCACCTTCACCCACGGTGCCTGCTCACTTAGGTGACTTGGCAATATTTGCTCAAGCTATTGGTCGATCTATTGCTGAGAATATGCGTAACACGCCTGATAGAGAGCCTAGAAGTAAAGCAGTACAAATAGCCAAGCTCACACAAAAATTTAGCGGAGACGGGGATGTGAGAAAGCGTATCGAAGTGTTTGAACAAATATGCACTAGAATGGTAACAGGACACTTTTGTGTCCTGTTAAGTAACCATTTTGCTTGAATTATTTGAAGAGTATGAAAATGAATTTCTAGGTGCTATATATCCACAAAGTTGCCTTATGAGCTGAAAAAAACTTAGCATTTTTTTTTGAGTATCGATCTCACCATTAACCTTACTCTTGCACAACATTTTTGAACCTAAACTATGTGAAAAAACGGGTCCTGTTTTTGGCTTTTTTTCAATTTTTGGCAACTATACCACTCTAAACTTCATGTTTGTGAGGTTTCGATAGCTAGAGGTTAGGCCTTCATAGTTATCAACATGTTTTGATGATTGTAGGGAGAGCTAAGTGTTAAAATTGAAAGTTATGACTAATTTACAAGAATTGCATAATCCTGTTTTTTGGCCAAAATTAGCACTTTTATGATTTTTTTAGTGGCTTTCTTGATATCCAAATTCAATTTTTATTGTGTAAGTGTAATGTATAACATAAAGCTAATCTTCCTTGAGTTTTGGGGGACCTAATATGCTATATAGCATAGTATATGATGATGGTTGAGTTTTTTGATTGATGAAGAATATGATACATTTTAGACTAGCAAGTATAACTTTCTGAATATTGCTAGTTTCTTAGGCCAATTGTGTGTATTTTGTAGGTAGTAACCATATCTAATCATAGACTACAAATTTTGCTAGATATTGAGTAGTTTCTATGGGTTTCTAGAGGTCATAATGCTAAACCCAGTTTTTTCATGTTTGCTATATTTAGCACTTTATCATTGCCCCCAAGGTTCCAATTGTAAGAGATCCATTATCCTTTTGACATGCTCCATGTCTCCTTTTGAATCCAGAGGCCCAAAGGGAACTAAGAAAACATGTATATAGTATCTGTATTGAGCGTGACTATAGAAACTTTGATGATAGGTCCGCAGAATGGCAAAAATGCAACTTTTTTGTACCTATTTTTTTTTGCCCAAAAAAAATTAGTGAGGTAAAAGCAACCATATGTTTTGGTCACCAACCCATTGAAGTTAACGGGGCATTTTATCTCATGTCCAACAAAAATCTCCACTCTTATTTATATGCAATCAACCATAAGAAATTGCTGTTTTGGGCAAAATGCACTGGTCCATCAACTTTGGAGGCTTGTAGTGACCAAGGGATGACAAAAATTACAAGTTTCTCATTTTTTCCATATGTAGTAGTTATTGAACTATAAGCTCATGAAAGGATTTTTCAAAATGAGTGGATCTACTATGGTTTTGGAATTTTTTCCCAAAACCCTGAAAGGACACTTTTATGTCCTGTTAGGTTACCATTCTAGTGTTAAGCGTGCAATGACCAAAAGACCAACCTTAGCATGGACAGACACACCTCGAGTGCCTGCATTGATGCCGGCCCCACCTCTTGAACAAACAGCACAACACATGGTCCCTAGGGCCCAAAATGTTGTTTAAACAACACCCTTACCAGCTCCAGTGCTAGGACCCCAACCACCATATCCGAGAATCACTTCTGTGAATCAAGTGGGTTGTGAGTCATCTATTGCTTGTTTGGAAGGCTGTGAGGAAGATATAGATCCTAATATTGCCTATGGGATGGATGTGCTTGAAGAAAGTCCACAATACTACATGGAGGACTATTGGGGACAAGTCAAACCTGTATATCAAGTAGCTGCTCTTGTGGCATGAGGCCAAAATATCAATTACACTGCTAAGAGATCGCCTCTTAATTGCTATTAGTGTGGATGTCCACATCGTGTAGCCGAGTGTCCTATTAGGTTACAAAAGAACGCCACACTAATGCAAACGAATTAAGCGAGCACGTCTACAATGCCGATACTCATGTGTAATCGATGTGTCATAGATCATTTGATTGCCCAATGTCTAGATAATCCAAATGCACCGAAGATCACGTCATTAAACTTGATTGAAGTTACCGAGGAGCCATCACCAAGTACACCAGTGGTACCAGTAAACGTACTCACACGATCGATGCTCCAAAAACAAAATTATATTCTTGAGGAAAGAGACACGGCATCAATTGCCCAATCTTAGAAAAAAAAGAAAACACGAAGAAAGAGATCGCAAAAAGCAGCGAAGTCAGACCCTAGTTTAAAGACCAATGTAGGGACTGGTGACAAACCGTATATATGAACGACGCTAAAGAAGATTCTGATTCAGGTGAAACCATGGAGACCAAAATGACCACTAACATAGAAACCAACAAGGAAGATCTTCATGAGCCACAATGGCCAGGATCCAAAAAGAAGATAGGAACTTACCCAAACCATACAGAGAAGATTGAGCGAGTCAAGCAATTAAGGAGTTTGGTAGAAGATACCCAAAGGGATCTAGAACCAGCACCTAGGAAGATCCAGATTACAGACACCGTGTTCCCTACGCAACAACAACCTCACCAAGTCCATAGACCCTTGGACATACCTAGTGTCATCCAAGAAGAAAGTGACTTAAAGTCATGGGAAAGTGGGCGTACTCACTTGTTGATGGAAAGAATGTTTACAGAGGGACTACCTGATCCTATCGAAGAAATGGAGATCCCATCTTCCCCTCGTCAAGGGACTCAAGGCCAAAAGGTGCCATTAAACATTGCCAAATTGATGGATTTCATGTCTTCAGAAGTTAGAACCACTATCATGTCCAAACTATATAAAGACCCCGAGCTAGTCTCAACTCTTCGAGCCTTCGTCAATGGAGAACTGAAGTTTGGGCTACCACAATTTGCACAGATGGATGGAGCTGGGGAGATGCCAATAGAGGAGGAACACTTAGATCCACAACCCAACCTAGATGAGAACCTTGTTATAGAAATACCTGTTAACAAGTTGGGGCAATACTTTGAGGGTGATGAATCCAATGCGACTATACCAATCACTACTAAGGGATTAACTGTGAAGGGAATCCTTGATGGTGGCGCTGGGTTTAGCATCGTGACTGAAAATTGCTGGGAAACTATGGGAAGACCTCACCTTGCGACCACAACCATAGTAGTGAAGATGGCCAATGGGTCTATTGTTAAACCTATTGGGATGCTAGAAGATCTCAAGATCAAGGTCTTTGGACATAAAATAAGAATTACCTTTATTGTTATGTATTTCTCCAAACACAGTATGGCATCAGAGATGATCTTTGGACGTCCTTTCATGAGGGAAGCAAAACGGTGCATGACTGGTCTAAAAACCATGTCTACTTGCAGTTCCAAGATTCTATCATTCGAGTGGATGTTCTGACGAGTCGAGCACATCCTCTAGGAAATAGGTTTATAATTGATCATAGATCTGACACCACAGTTCACTCGGCCCCATTGCAGTATTGTTACACGTGTAAAGCGAAAACTGATGTTGGGGAAGATTCTCCTTATATGGATGTACTACCTGGGATGACTGAGTCGGACAATGTGGATTGGGTCCACCTAGCAGCAAATATAGACACTTGGGAAAACAGGGGGACGACCTGCGTAACACCTAAGGGGGATGAAATACCACCACTTGTACCCTTAAACATGCTAGAAGCAATGCATATAGCTTCTGATGATCTACAAGATGAAAGTTTGACTGGCATTGAAACCAGTAGCGGCTCACAAGACTATAGCCCACACGATTTGGGGTCAGAATCATCAGTTGAAATTGACTATGAGGACGAAGAATCTGAGTTAAATCTTAGTGCAAATGTGGGGACAAACCATTCAGGGCCCAGTGGTAACCTAGATGATAATCTATCCAAGGGAGCAGAAGACACAAGTTGTGATTCATCTAGTGAGTCTTCAGTAGAAATCGATCGTAATCGAGAATTAAACAAGAAGAGTAAGAGATATAAGAGGCGACGATATCAAGCCAATGTGCGTGCTAGAATAAATGACAAGAAATCTACCGTAGAATGGCTTAATTATATAGGGGCATGTGATGCTCATCGGAAGTTGATAGATAACTGGGGTGAATACCTTCAAAGCGTTATGTGGTGTAGTCCACAACCCATTGACATCGCACAACTAGAGGCTACAGAGAAGCCAAAGTTGAGCCGTACCGTAAGGAGACGACAAAATCAAGAGTTAGATCAACAACAAAAGGAATCAGAAGTGAAATCACAGTCCATAGAACAACAGGACCCCACAGACTTACACCCTACACCTGAACATTTCAAATCCTATACCACAGAGGAACGTAAGGTTGTGTATACAAAGGCTCAAATAAAACCTATCGATGGGAGCAATGGAGTCTATGACGGTCCAGTGATTGTTAAGGAAATAGAGTTAGCAGACCCAGGAGAAGAGTCTCAACTTGTTTTCATTGCCCAGGATCTGACCGAGACTGAGGAGTGTTTAAAGAACTTCTCAAGGAATTTAGGGATATATTTGCCTGGACTTATCATGATATGATAGGTGTTCCACCTTCCGTGGTGCAACACACAATCCCCATGAATAGCATGGCTAAACCAGTTCAGCAACAACCCTACCCAATGAATCCTAAATATGCAAAAATCGTTCAAGAAGAGATTGAAAAGCTTGTGGAATGCGGATTCATATACCCTATTGAGCACTCAAAATGGGTGTCTCCAACAGTGATTGTGCCAAAGAAGAATGGGAAAATTAGAGTGTGCATGGATCTGAAGAAGGTCAATGCCGCCACTAGGAGGGACCATTACCCCTTGCCATATTCAGAACATGTGCTTGAAAGAGTTGCAGGGAAGGAAGCTTATAGCTTTTTAGATGGGTACTCTGGCTACAATCAAATCACAATTGCGCTGGAGGACCAAGCTAAAACAGCCTTTATAACCGAATTTGGAGTGTTCGCATTTCGTGTTATGGATTTTGGATTAACCAATGCCCCAGCTACCTTTCAAAGATTAATAAACACTGCTTTTAGAGAATATTTGAGGGAGTTTTGTGAAGCTTTCTTAGATGACCTTTGTGTTTATTCCTCTTGGAAAGGAATTCTATCATGCTTACAAAAAGTGTTTGAGAAGTGTAGATTGTATTGCATCTCCTTAAACCCTTTCAAATGCCAATTTTGGGTTAAACATGGAGTCATTTTAGGGAATATAGTGTCCAAAAATGGGATTTCTACAGATGAGAGCAAAATTAAAGCCATTGCTGAATTGCCACCACCTACAAATTATAAAGGAGTTCAAAGGTTCATGGGCCATGTTGGTTATTACCGATGGTTTATTTTAAACTTTGTCGAGATATCCCGTCCTTTGTACAAGCTTCTTATTGAGTTCCAATGGACTGCGGAGTGTGACCATGCTTATGACTCATTGAAAAAGACCTTGACTAGCGCTCCTATTCTACGAGTGCCTGATTGGAATGTAATTTTTCATGTGCATATTGATGCATTGATCTTTGATATTGGGTGTGTTCTAGCTCAACCAGGAGAACATAAACTGGACTACCCCATTAGCTTTGCAAGTCATCAGTTGAATGATGCCGAAAGAAACTACACCACTACAGAGCGAGAAGGTTTAGGTATGATTTATGCAGTGAAGAAATTTCGCTACTATCTTCTGGCCAACAAGTTTGTGTTCTATGTTGATCATCAAACCTTGTTGTATCTAGTAAATAAACCTTGTTTCACATGAAGAATTACACGATGGTTGTTAATTCTCCTTGATTTTGATTTTACCGTTGTGGTGAGACCTGGTAAAGGACATGTCATGGCTGATCATTTGTCTTGCATACCCAATGGTGAAGCCCCTACTGGAGTCGATGATGAATTGCCTGATACGTCTCTATTCCTAGTCGAAACCATACCTGAATGGAGTGAGAAGATTGTGAACTTTCTAGTTAATGGTTTTCCACCCAAACAGCTTCGTAAAGACAAAGCTCGAAAACTGTTAAAAGAATATGAACCTTACTCTCTCATTGCGGGAACTCTCTACAAGCTAGGGAAGGATGATATTCTTAGACGTTGTGCCCGTGAGGATGAGTATTTATACATACTGCAAGAAGCCCACATGGGCATAGCCAGAGGACATTTCTCAGGGGAACTAACAGCTAGAAAGGTGTTGCAATCAGGCTATTCATGGCCAACCTTATTTAAGGATACATCACTTTTTGCAAAAGAATGTGATGAATGCCAACGTTACAAGATCACACAACAAAAGGATAGGATGCACTTACATCCTGTTAAAGTGACTCAACCATTTGAAAAATGGGGTTTGGACTTTGTAGGCCCAATTACTCCGGCAGCTCGTAGCACTCAATCTCGATATATTATCGTTGCCACTGACTATGTGACAAAGTGGGCGGAAGCCAGGACGACACGTAAGGCCGATGTGAGGTCAACTGCCAAATTTCTCTTTGAGAACATTATTACACGATTTGGTTGTCCCTTTGAGATTGTGAGTGACAATGGTACTCATTTTATAAATGGAGTAATAAAAGAACTCACTACCAACTTTATGATAGCTCACCATAAATCCACACCTTATTATCCACAAGAAAATGGCCAAGCTAAGAGCACCAATAAGACCTTAATCTCTATCTTAACCAAAACGGTGGAAGCTCATCGCACAGATTGGGATTTAAAGCTTACATCAGCTCTATGGGCTTATCGTACTCCGTACAAAGTTGCAATTAACTGCACACCATTCAAGATGGTGTATGGCCAAGAAGCGGTGATGCCATGGGAGTTTGTTGTTCCTAGTCTTCGAGTAGCTTCTCAAGAAGGTTGGGATGGTAACCCCTTAGTTAAGCAATTATATATCCTTGAAAGGCTAGATGAAGAGAGGCAATTATTTGTGCAAAATGCACTTGTGGAGAAAGATAGGAGGAAGAAATGGTTTGACCGTTATCTAAAGAACAAAGATATCAATGTTGGTGATAAAGTCCTTATGTATGGAGTGCGTAACGAAAAGAAAAAGTTGAAATATGCGGGAAAAGGACCATATAGAGTATGTGAGATCACCTCACAAGTAACCATTCGTGTGGAGACTCTTGATGGAGTTGAAACCATTGGATTCCTCAATGGGAGCAAATTTAAAAGATACTATGATCCTTTAAGCCAAGAGGAGCTGCGTGCCATCCATACAAAAAAGGCAGCCAAGGCACAAATAGAATTGAAGAAGATACAAGCTCAAGCTGAGGCTAAGGAGCAACAACAATGTATAAGATGAAAACGAGAGGCTAACCTTGGAGTCACACATGCATTCCACGTTGAAACCGACGAGGATTGGTTGGACTCTAACACACCTCTACAATACCCTATTGAGCTAAACAACACCTATGGAAAAGTGGTATATAACACGTTATTGGACACGGGTGCTAAATATAATGTGCTATCATATGGAGTGTGGTGTCAGTTAGGGAAGCCACCTCTATCTGAGAGTATTATCCAAGTCAAGGGTGTCAACAAGAAAAAAACCGCGGTTTTTGGAATCTGGCACTTTTCTGTCAGTTATGACGATGGGGTTGTAGCTCAAGACTTTTTGGTCATGCCTGTTGGAACTATGGAGGGTAATATAAATCTAGGACGAATGTGGATGATAGCCACCAAATGTATTATTGATTGGGGGACAAGGGGTGTCACAACACAGAAACAACCTCTTAGCCCTGCCACTTAAGCCATAGTCCTTGATGTTGCCTCTTAAGGGAATAAAACCCAAAACATTGCATGTCCAAGAGGTTGAATCATATGTTCCCATAGCCCAACTCTCTAGAGCTTCAACTGATGTAGCTAAAATAAAGCTTGAGACATACAAGACCCATCCCCACATAACAAAGAAAACATACAAGTGGGTCCCTAAAGCTTCTTTAACAACCATAGCCAATGCTAAAAGACAGTTGCCCGGTAAGAGACGTCCCATTCGCCCCAAGAAATGTAAATAAATGTTGCATTGAATTCCTAAAAAACTATTGGAAGCCCAAGGCTACTATGAAGGAAATGATCAAATCTGGGTGCAAAAACGTAAATTGTGCTCTTACTTGTGACCGGGCCCATGCACACTCAATCCTGTGGCTCCAATAAAAATTGAAGATCGTGGAAAGGAAAAAATCATGGAATGCGACACACCTGCTTCCGAGCTAGTTTGGGTACCAAAGAAAGAACGATTTGTTCCACCTAGCTCAGGAATAGGGAAAGCAAATGAAGCTCCTTGCTCTTCATGTAGTTCCTATACGGAAATAGAAGCTTCGACACAACCTCCACCTACCATTGTACATATCCATACAAGCAACAAAGAGTTTACACCTCCCGTTGTAAGTTCGCCACCTACAACGATGTTGCAAATAAAATCATGGGAGAGTACCTTACCACCCTTGCAACTAGATGAATGAATAGAGTGGTCGAAAACTATTGGTTAAAGCCTTCACCTATCACAACTTGGAACAACTGGTTTCAAAGGGTGACGACATCATTTCAAACGGTATGATGTACCCAAGGAAGGGGGGAGTGTTTGTTGACATCCATCATTCACTTGCTTCCCTCTCAACCTTTCTCCCTGACCTCTTAATCTCCAATCTTAGGGAATGTATATATAAAGCCTTATACTCACAAAAACAAAATAAAAAAGTAAAAGAGCAAGAGCCATAACACAAAATCATAAAAACACATTATGCACAAGAACACGACCCTTGTAATATTTACACTCTAGCCATCATCTATTTGCGAGTATAGATATGGCTAGTACGCTAGAGTCATCCACTCCTGCCTTGGGTGAGAGGAACCCTCATTACTTTTCACAAATGTTTTACATGGTCTTTCCGGTGCTTGCATGTGAATGGGATTTGGTAAGTACGCTAGCATGTGAGAGGAATTTTGAGGAGTTAGAGTGGCTGATACGTCTCTTGACCACGACTCCTCCATACTTAGTAGAGAGCGTTTCTCCCATTTCACAAGCCTATTCTTTTGACCAAGATGACTATAGGCGTCTAGTGACCTTCTTAGTAAACATGGGTACCTATGATGAAGAAGAAGATTTACATGACTACATGGATGGCACGTATGGTCTCGTGGATGATGACTTTGTTTATCTCGAGGACGAGGATAGGGATTTAGCCTTAGGGTTCCCCCCTAATCTCTACAATATCCTATTCCCTTGACTCTCTAGGGGGAGTGCAAATAATTAGGTTAGGATTCCTTATGTTTTTTTTGTTGTGTTCAATAAGTGTTGGTACCTTTTCCCACTGATGTGCCTCCTAGAGGTATTCTTTGTGTTTCTTAGTGTGTACAGGAACGTGTTGCTGTTGTTAGGATTTGGACCTTCATGGGATCTCTCTCAGTCACAATTCAAATCAAGCGCGACTATCGACACAAACAGGTGTTTCTTATCCATTAGCATTGCCCCTTATCTTTTTGCATCCATATTTGTCTTCTTTGATTGTGATGGGTAGCATAATATTCAACGCATTTGCTTAGTACCAAAAATTAAATTCAATGAATTTTTTGCCATAATCACTTGTCTAGATTTAAAAATCAAGCAGTCCTCGACTAGGCTAGTTTGACCAAGTTAGGTGTTAGAGATCTTCTCTTAATACCATGGGGAATGCCTTCCTAATAATCAATGGTTACTTAGGTTCTTAATCCGATTTAGGCAGCATTGTGTGAAATGTACTAGGGCTTTCTAGTGGGCTTGACCCTATTGACCTTTAGCTTAAGTATTATAAAGGGAGTTTACTAATGTGATGAGCCTCGGGAGGGTAACAATGTTATATGACCCCCCAAAGTTACAAAATTAAAATGCTGAAAACGAACAAACAAAAAATCAAAGTGCCAGAATGTAAAATCTTAAGTTGGTAGAGAAATCTCAGCTTGATTGGGTACTTCACTCACATGTATCACCTATGGTAATAGAGCCCTAGAGGTTCCCAGTGTGGGTGCTTTTCCTTGAAAAGCAAAAAACCCAATGCATACAAAATAAGCACACACATCAAAATTGAATCACTCTGAAAAGACTTTGGGGGGTCAAAGAAAAGGTAATCAGTTAGGCAATGATTTCATGAGAAATTCCTTTTATCGTAGCTTAACTACAAGGTCTTCTAGGTATAGCCTCTAGTCAGCCCTCGAACATGAAATACTTGGCTCTCGCGAGTAAAAGAACTTAATTGACCATAGAAAATTAAGAAGAAAACCCATGCTATTAATAGTCGATCTCTAGTGCCTTTGGACCGTTAATTAGCGACCCCAAACTTGTTTAATTTTTTATCTTTACATCTGTTTATGCATTTGATTAGATTGTAATTTAATGTTTATTGCTGACAAATTGTTTAAAATTCTGCTACCAATCAATTTGTTTGCCTAAAACTGCATATGCTTTTTAATCGCTTATGAGAATTTAATTACTGTGCCAGTGTTGTTTGATTTTGCAGTGACTAAAGAAGGCTAAGGACATTCATCTCAAATGCTCTTCCACCTCGACGAACGAGCTTCAACTCAATAGCTTCCGAGGACGGAATCTATATCAGGAAGGGGGGCATGTTAACCCTCATGGCTCACGGACACCCTATCACCTACGAAACGGTCGTTGTAACCTACGGCGGAAATTGTATTATTTATTTGGTAGAGTCAGGTACCGGGCTTGTCGGTTCAATAGCAAAAGGGTAAGAGTGATCGCCGATGAGAGGCGAACTCTAACTGGAACATTCAAGGGATTAGTTGGCTAAGCATGGGCGCCCAAGTGTGAATGCGGTGAGATGATATAAAAGTCAACTAAACCTAAAATTTACTCATTCTCTCATTTGTGCAATAGAAGAGTGCTCTTGCTCCATCTCCATCTTCTTCTTCTTCATCTCCTTGTGTGTGTGTGTATGCATGAGAGAGAGAGAGAGAGAGAGAGAGAGAGAGAGAGAGAGAGAGAGAGAGTGCGATCGAGCATTGCGACGACGGCGGCGAAGCGGTGGCTCCTTCTTCTTCACGGCGAGGACTCCTCCACGAAGCAAGTGTAGAGCGGTGAGTGACACACCACCGGCTTCTTTGAGCTTACTAGTTTAGGCTTGTTGTTTGCTTGGAGCCATTTGTGGCTCGCACACAATGTATCGGCAAGTTCCTTGCATTGACATGTGCGATATAAGCGCACATCTCACAGACACCCTATCACCTATGAGACGAACGTTGTAACCTATGGCGGACATTGTATTATTTATTTGGTAGAGTCAGGTACTGGGCTTGTCGGTCCAATAGGAAAAGGGTAAGAGTGATCGCCGATGAGAGATGCACTCTAATTGGAACATTCAAGGGATTTGTTGGCTAAGCATGGGCGCCCAAGTGTGAATCGGGTGAGCTCATATAAAAGTCAACTAAACCTAAAATTCACTCATTCTCTCATTTGTGCAATAGAAGAGTGCTCTTGCTCCATCTCCATCTTCTTCTTCTTCATCTCCTTGTGTGTGTGTATGCGTGTGTGTGTGTGTGTGTGTGTGTGTGTGTGTGTGAGAGAGAGAGAGAGAGAGAGAGAGAGAGAGAGAGAGAGAGAGAGAGAGAGAGACGATGGCACGGCGGCAGCGAAGCGATTGAACGCGGCAAAGCGGAGGCTCCTTCTTCTTCGCGGCGAGGAATCCTCCACGAAGCAAGCGTAGAGCGGTGAGTGACACACCATCGCCTTCTTTGAGCTTACTAGTTTAGGCTTGTTGTGTGCTTGGAGCCATTTGTGGCTGGCACACGGTGTATCGGCAAGTTCCTTGCATTGACACGTGCGACATACGTGCACACTGCCAAAATTTTTGCGGGAGCACGGTTGATTTTGGTGCTGCTCGCTTTTTAGGGCAGAGGACAGGCAGTCTGGTTGTGGTTGTGTCCATCTTTTCACTGGGCACATGCCAGGTTGCGTGTCCTCTGCCCAAGATTTTTTTTTTCTGATATGGTTGTCGAAATACGCATCGATAGGGACGTCGAAATACACGTCGAAAACAATGCCTTTTGACACAGATATCGACGCGTATTTCGATGTTTTCACAAGGACAAGTATTTCGACGCACTTTTCGACGAATGGCGTCCAAATCTGCATTGAAGACACCTTTTTTTGTTGTAGTGACGACTATGATTTCAAGAAATAGGTAATGTCATAAAAATATAATATCTAACCAACCCAAATGATTTTCTCATATTAAACTGATCATTTTATGTGGGAGAACAGAAGAACAAGGGTTAGAATATAGACAAGTACTTATGGGTCTATATTAACATGGGGCCAATGGTAAAGGGGTCCAAATGAGAGATGATCTGTAAAGGAGAATTGCTAGTTAATGGGGCTTAAAAGACCTTAGGGTTTGCTTCATTAAAAAGACCTCCAAAGGTTTGTGTAAAAGTCCTTAGACCTTAAGTTAAGCTAGGCCATTGCTTGAGGTGCTTGATGATTAAAGTGCATGAGATGCTTGACAACCAAGGTGTAACTTAAGCTAGGCATGTGCTTGAAGGTAAAAGCCCATCCCTACAAGGAGGGGGTGAGCCCTTGAGGCTAGGGGGATGGTAGAGAGAGAGGCCATGCTTTTGCTATTTGCATGCATGATGACTAAGGTGCTTGAGGTGATTAAGCAACTAGGGGGCCAAGGTGCTTAGGGGTAGAAAGTCAATACCAATGCCTACAAAGAAGGGGGTGATCCCTACAAGGAGGGGATATGCATGGATGACCTTTCCTCACCCAAGGGGCACCCCTTGCTCAAAGAGGCAAATTGGACACATGTCAAGCCCCTAGCTAGGTTGCCCCCATAATGTGCCTAAAGCCTATTGGTTAACCCTTGAAGATGTCCAATAATAAATTAGTTAATTAAATTAATTATTTAAACATTTATCAAGCTCTCTCTCTCTAAGAGGAAAGAGGGGCACTTGTTCCAAGGCTAGCCTTGTTGCTTGATATGCATTCTGCATGTGATTGGCCAGGCTTGCAGGGGTCCAATGAGCTTCTAGGTTGAGCTAGAAGAGGGGGTCAACCAAAGCAAGGAGGGGGTTGCTTGGGGGTATACTTCCCCCCTTCGCTCCGCACACACACACACACAGACACACACACACACACATTGTGTGAAGTGCAAAGTGCAAGAGCTCCATCTCCTTCTCCAAGCAAGTAGAGAAGTTGAGAGCCTACACCAACACTCTTGGCTATGGACTGCAAATCCGATCAAGAGCCATGCTTCAATGCTTAAGCATATTTTCCATCTTCATTACTATGCTATTATGTATGCTAGCAAGAAGAGTGATGATAAGTGAGGAACTATTTCTCTCTCCTATGAATGTTTCTTCTTCCTCTTCCCTACCCTCATTCCCCGCTAGCTCTCTCCACCTTTAAAGGTGTTTGAGGCCTTGGGACTGAGGCTTGGGATAATTAATGCTGTTTGCAAAGTCTATGTTATGCTCATGATGCATGAAGCTTTCCATCTTCATTGCATCACCTAGGCCACAAAGAACACAAAGATTGTATTGTACCAAGTCTCTCTTGATGGGGGAATCTATAATACGAAAGCCTATTGGAGGGGGGACCGGCTCCACATAAATCCGGTCCTCAATTGTTGTCAAGTTCTCTAAACTCTCTCTCTCTCTCTCTCTCTCTCTCTCTCTCTCTCTCTCGTGCAGAAGTATTGTTTATGCCAAGTTAATTACTTACTATGATTATGTTGCTACCATCAATTAAGTTTACCCTCTATGTTCTCAAAGTAGTCTCACAAAAATGCTCTCTTTAATTCTCCTAATTCCGCTATTCTCAAAGTTCATAGGCTATTTCCATTACAATGCATGTCCAAAAAACACACACAAAGGATTAATGGTAACATGAACAATACCGCTTCTTGGATTGGGTTTGTGCGACAAGCCTCTTTGTTTTCTACTACTTCTTGTGGAGAAAGTGTGTGCAATGCGTGTGTGCGGAGAGGGAAGAGGAGAGAGTTTGGGATGGAGCCAACCTCTTAGAAGTTGTGACAGAGGTCCTGATTCTTTTCATATAAAGAGTAAGTAGAAGCTATGTACAATGGGTGGCTGGACAATAGTGTCATGTCCGACTTGGGGTAGCAAGCAGACCACCTTTACCCCAATGGCCTCCCACTTAAAGGAAAATGTGTCAATACATGGACCTACTATAGCACCTAGTAGTATATACATGAAGATAGGAAGAGTTCAATCTCAACCTATGTCCATTGGCTCTCTCAAAACACATGCATGTTGTCATGTAGGCTCTAATAGTGTGGAAAAGTACGTTTCTCTTCTAGAATGCACATCCATATCTCATGGTATCCCATAATACCTTGCATAGCTCCATGATGCATCATGCTAGTGTCAGTCATTGCATGACTAGCAATGCCAACTGCAAATGGTCCCACTATAGCTGCGTTTTTGGGTTGAAAACGGACGTTTTTAGCATATCTCTCACCCAGACTCGGATATATGTGATCCAGGAGTCTACCCTGAGGTTTTGGCACATTCTGGACGTATTGATTATATTAGAATTTTGAAATTCTGAGCGCTAGATTTTGGCAGCAGCCTGTTGACAATCTTGATATATCAAAGGTTTGCGGTTTGATTCCTACATTGTAGAGAGTGATGCGGTTTGCATCTTTGGCTATGTATGGCACACTGTGGTGCTATTTAAGAGAGAATTCACCTTGTTTTTGCATATGTGATGCTTTGGGATATGACTTTCGGATCTTTACATATTCGGATGCGGTTTATACGCATTGTGAGAATTCACCTTGTTTTTGCATATGTAAGTGATGCTTTGGCATATGACTTTTGGATCTTTACACATTTGGATACAGCTTTATGCGCATTGTATGATTGTGTGTGACATTCCAAAGAGCTTTTTTTAGCATAGTTTCATGCAGTTTCATGTTATGTATGCATTTTGTGGATACCGCTTGAGCTAGGTGTAGCTCGTAGGTAGCAGGTTTATAGGTTTGCAACGTTTTTGGATAGATACATGTCCATAGAGCCACTCGTTCAAGAGTGAGATAGTTTGCTAGGCTTTTGGTAGTACATGTAGACCATTTGTGGATCTGCTTACTAAGACACTAAGTGTCTGTTTTTCATGCAATTTGGTAAGATTTTTTGAGTTTTTACTCAATTTATAGGGAAAACTATGCCGTATTTTTGCCAGATTCTTGCCATGGTTTATGCGTATCCTTGGTTTGCTCTGTGATGGTTTAGTGACAGAGTTTACTCCCACTCTAGTAGTTTTCTGGCTTGCGGTTTGCGTTGAGTTTTGGCTGATTTTGCAAAGGAAACTTTGTTCGTTTTTCCTGTCTTCTTGCCATAAAAGTTTGCAGTGTTATGCCATCTTGTACAGTGGTCAATATAATCCCACTTTGACAGTGATTAAGTGTACTCTCACTTTCACAGTTTTTGTCAGCTTGGACACAGTTTGGTGTTCTTGTACCCACTCTCGCAGGAGTGAAGATTAGCGTATGCTTGTGTGGCTACAGATAGATAGTCACACATTTCACAAATTTTTGCAAGCAATTGCTCTTATGAGATGCATTTTGAGCTAATTTTCTCTCTACTTGCGTATATGTTTATGCGCTTTATGCTCGGTTGAGGTTTTTGTCCCAGTTTATGCTTGCACATAGCAGATTGCGAAGTTGTTTTATGCATATGCAAGCATCGATTTTGATGTGATTCATGGTTTTCATGGTTGTGTAGTGGTAGAACGATCTCCCACTTTGTTGCCATTTTGGCATTCGCTTATGGCAACAGACATGTGTGACAGTGAGAGACGGCGGTCTCGTTCTTACTGATACGTGCGATGTTGGCATTGTGGTTACACATGACACATTAGGCGCCATTGTTTCAGAAGTATGAGATAGCAACAAAGATGTATGTGTGATGTAGATACGGTTTTGACACATGCTAGAGAGACAGTTACAGTGGTAGTTCATGCTAGTGACGGTGATGCCATGCTTGCCTCTCGAGTGTACCTCTTGCAAATATGTCTATGGATATCACACTTTCTCCACAATGGTTACTAGATAGCGATGTTTCTTTCCACGTCACACCATGTCGTGAGTGGTTTAGCACATTTTCTAGTGGAAGACTTGGTTGCATGTGACTTGCTGATGGTTCAACATGTGACATAGAGGGTGCAAGAGATGTTTGTTTGTCTTTGCCCAATGGTGCGTCATTCACGCTACGACATGTGTGCTATGTTTCTCAGTTGAGATAGAGCTTGATCTCAATGAGACACTTAGCAGATTTTGGTTTTCAGACACTTCGTAGAGAGGAGTCTTTTTAGATGCATTGCAATTCATTAATGAATGCCAGAGGAGCCCATAGTGGCTTGGTATATCCTATGCATGTGTCCGAGGTTTAAGATGGCATAGTCTCAATTTTGTTGATGGCATGCTTTGAGAGAAAGACGAGGCGTGTCTCCTTCACAGTCCAGCTCCACCATGCTCACGAGATAGAGAATTTAGATGTGCAGGACGTGCCAGTAGACTCTGTAGAGACAGAGATAGAGCAACAATGCTCTAGTGAGACATAGTAGGTGTTGACAAAGTTTATGCAAGCAGGTCTGCTCCCTAGAGACACATATAGAGATGACAAATATGGAGTTTTTTGATATGCTCATGCTAGAGGCTAATGAGGTTATATGAGGACACACACATTGAGTCCCTATGGATGAGGGGGAGGTGGTCCTCCAAGAGTCAGAGTCGACACTTCCATTTGTGAAATCTAGTTCCGATGATGGAGAGTATGCACGTATCACCGGGGAGGCGAGTACAACCAGGTTTGCGTATATTTTGTCAGTCTTTGGGAATCTCATGTATGACTTGTTAGTGTCGAGGCCCGACCTAGCAGCTGCTGCAGTGGGAGCATTTGTAACAGGGATAGTCATGTGATGATTCACACTAGCATGATACATAGTGGACTTTTGTAGACCATACAAAGTAGTCTACGAGATTAACTTGCAGGCTCTAACGTGGGTATGCACACTCACCTACCACGAGGGCCGATACAACTGCATGTAGATCGATTTGAGCGAGCCAGTGGGTGTAGGTTGAGAGAGTCTCTCACTTGTTTTCTTGTACATACTAGTAGTTTAGCTAGTAGGACCCACTTATCGACACATTCTCCTTGCCCGATCGCCCAGGCTATGGGCGCTCTCCCACTGATACCTTATTCTTGTGTACATATACAAAGAATAAGGGGCATCTCATG
This sequence comes from Adiantum capillus-veneris, assembly GCF_014529385.1. NCBI lineage: Eukaryota > Viridiplantae > Streptophyta > Polypodiopsida > Polypodiales > Pteridaceae > Adiantum > Adiantum capillus-veneris. Next base: position 129,081,054 of record NC_140932.1, read on the forward strand.
CTAGAGTCTTGCTCCACCCACACACTGTATACTCTTTCCTTCTCTCCTTCCCACACACACATCGCACCGTGCACGCACGTATCGGTTTGGCCTCCCCTCGTAATATGCAATACATTTTGGAAAGGCTGCTCTCAAAGCAATACCTAACATCCATTGTGTCCCACTAAGATCAACCTTTATCTCAAATGAGGAACATAACACACGTGTCATAGCGTATATGATGCACCATTGGGAAATGACAAGCATACATCTCTTGCACCCACAATGTCCTATGTTAAACCATCAGCTGGATGCACACTACCAGGATTCCCACTAGAGAAGGTGATAAACCACTCACTACATGGTGTGATGTGAAAAAATACAGGATGTGATGTGTAACCAATGGGAAGAATTGTCCTGTGTACCAGACATGTGAGCAAGAGAAATGTTAGAAACAACATGACATCATCGTCACTGGCATACTTAGCCACCTCTCTAGCATTTGTCAAAATTTTCTTTGTATCATGCATACATCACTGCCATTGCCTCATATGCAGGAAGCAACGATGCCCAATGTGCCATGTGTGACCACAATGACAACATTGCACAAATCGGCATAATCAAGACCGTCGTCTCTCACAAGTTTTCATTGTTGACTCGTCACACAGAATGTCAAATGATGTCAAACCAGTGATTAACGCATATGCCTCAAAGTGTGAGATCCCTCACCAGTACACAATCATAACCATGATCAATGCATCAATTTGATGCTTGCACACAACCTATAGCTCAGTGTAGCTCTACAAAAAAACGTACAAAAGCATTGTCAAAAACCTTTTACTAAGCCAAGTAGAAATTGTGCATAAGCAAGCGCAAAGAGATAATGTAAACACAACAAGTGTCACTCTTGCAAAGTGAAGGATAACAACTCTCAAAAGAGCATAAACCACATAACCATAAGCATAAGTAAAGAGCAAACATGATGCTCACTGCACATGCCACAAATCCCACAAATCTGTATGAAAAATATGACAAATGAGTATAAATTGTACAAGTAATCTATAGAACAAAAACTTGTGCTTACCTGTGTACATATAGCCACAACGAGCATACAATAATCTCACTCCTACGAGAGTGGATACAAGAATACAAAACCATGTCCGAAGCTGACAAAACTGGTCAAAGTGAGAGTAAAAATACTATCATTGTCAAAGTGAGAGTAATATCACTGTCAAAGTGAGAGTAATGCTCGACCATCATATCATCAAAGCATGAATCTACAGGTACATAAATTATAGCATGAATCTGGGAAATGATGGGCAAAGTTTCCCTTGTAATTTGAGCAGAATCTCAAATAAAACTCACCAAAAGCAGGCTATGCGCAAAAATAGAGACTTAGTCTCTCATTTATAGATGTCATACACCTAGCCAAAGCCTGATCATATGGCTCTCCAAAACCCATGAAGAGAAGCAAGACAATTTGATGGTAATGCAAATCACATAAACTCAACAACAAATCCACATATGGCATACATAAACTACCAAAACCATGGTAAACTAGTTCACTTCCGCCCGAGTGGTTCTCTAAACAACTCCACCTATATGAAACACATGTACACTTTTGAATCTGTCACCTACGAGTTGTAATTAGCTCAATATGCATCTACATATGCATACATAGCACAAAAATATGCTAGTAACACTCTTTAAGAGTCCACATATAGAATACACAAGCATAAAATTTGATGTCATGTTTGCACCATCAAAAGTGCTGTGAGGAATTCAAATTTGTGAGTAGAATTTGAGAGAAACAATGCATATGGATATTGCCAGGGAGAACCCTCTCTAAAAGTTGTAGAGAGTAACAAACAAGCTGCAAGCCTATAATCCCTTGCAGTGTTGATGCAATCATCTATGCCTCGGTCAAAAAGATGATGTCGGTTGGTGCTTCAATGCTTTCACTTGTAATGTTGATGCGGAATCGCCACCTCCAAGCAATGTGCTCAAGAAACACATGTCCGAGGAGAGCCAAAGTCAATTCTCTCTCTCTCTCTCTCTCTCTCTCTCTCTCTCTCTCTCTCTCTCTCTCCGTCTCCGCTAAGTAGGAGACCATCTCCAGGTGGTGTTGGAGGAGACCTCAAAATTGCTCTCACTATGCTGGTGTAGCGTACTAGAGGAGGTTGTAGATGCCAAAATTCGAAGTCAAAAAGCCAAAGAAGAACTTTGATGTAGATGCCTATCCGTGTGTGTGTGTGTGTGTGTGTGTGTGTGTGTGTGATACACACACTCGCTGCCTCCGACTCTCCAATGCCAAAGATATGCGTGTGCGAAGCGCCTACCCCCTTTCTTGCTTGAATTTGTGTGTGTGTGTGTGTGCATGGAGACAAACTTCACACACACCTTCCTTTCCTCCTTGCTTTGGTTGGCTCTTGTGGCCTCATGTGTGTGTGTGTGTGTGTGCGCGCACGTACCTCCACACCCAATCCCTTCTCTTCAACTTGTTGTTGAAAAATGTGTGTCTGCACATGCACGCACACATTTTTCAATTGCACGTATGCGTTAAGATCACATACACCCTCTCTTCCTTAATTGTGAGAGCATACACACCCTCTCTTGCTCTCTTGACCACACACTCTCCCTCTGTTTTTTGTGTTATTTCATGGATCTCCCAACACTATAACAAAGCAAAATTAGTTGCATTATTTTTGTGTGTTTGCTAGTGCTACTGAACAAGGCCTACTTTTTGTTAATTACTGGAATCTTGTTGTCAAGCTACCCCCTTTTCCAGTGCTGGCTTCCATTATGTGCTAGAAGGTTGATTTTGCATCCAACATTGCTCGTTGCTTTCCTTCTCCTAAGGTTTAGCCTTTGAGTTCCCCTCAAATATGCAAGCTCAAACCCGAGCTCCACCGCCTACCGATTCTCTCTTGCCACCAAATGCAGCCAAGATACCATTGCGTAGCTCTTGATGCTCTTGTCCTCTCTGCAACTATCGTGGCTATGATATTAGTTGGGGAACAACATGCATAATGCGTGTGTGTGGAGAGGGAAGAGGAGAGAGTTTGTCTCAAACTAATAAATATGTCTCACATGGGCTCATTGAGGGATCCATGTTGGAGGGAGGAGTAATCTATGCCAAAGGTTCGTGTCATTCTTCTCTTCTCTAGGACTTGCATCTCCTCTTTGGGGTGCAAGCGTAGTACTCCGCTCTAGCAAGTGTATATGCATGCTCTCTCCCTCTCCCTCTTGGTATGCCTCTCTGGACAACGCGATATGCTTGATTTGCAAGGTATGCATGTTTGCTTGCTTCTACATATATTATTCCATATATTTTGAAGAAATTACTACATTTTTGCTTGTGGTCCCATCTTGATTCAAAGTAGCTTTGGTCATAATTGTTTGTATTGTGTAAGCATACCTAACAATCCATGTAATTCCTCATGTTGCAAAAGTAAGTTTGTGATCCCTACAAGTCTTAGAATGAAAACGTTATAGTAGCCTCACCCTCTCAGAAGAGGTGAAAGAGCTCCTTCGTTGGGAGATTAGGAGAGTGGGTGCGAGAAATCTTCAAGATTTTCTCTCACACACACACACACACCCATCAAACTTCTCACCATCTCTCCCTTAATCAAGTACATACACAAGTAGACAAGATAACACCATACACACAGAGATAGCTCTAATGGTGAAAGCTTATAAGAGAGAAGATGTAGGCACACTTACTACACACAACATAGCATATGAGAAGAAGAAAAGGATCTTTCAAGAGAATGGCTTAAAGTGGTAGCCCCCAAACTCAAAGGCACCTCTTGTGGACTTGGGTATTTAATCCTTTTATTGTACTAAGTTGGTTCCAACAATTAGAGGCTCCTCTTTACAGTTGAGTTCATGGGTGGTACCTATCACTTATTGCATGAACCTTTGTAGAGTAGGTTCTCAATAACTTTGTACAACGGAGCCACATGGGCTTATTAAAAAATAACTACAACACTTATGCTAAAATAAATGGCCGATATTTATTGCCGATTCCTTCTTCTTAATTCAGAGAGTTCCCAACTCACTATTAATGAAAAACAAAGACATCACATTAATTACACGCCAACTATCCCAATTGTAAGCTAACCACGTACAATAGAAGGGTGCCCAATATCGTAACATCCCTCCCATTGGTGATAGCGATTTTCCTCGATTGCTCAATAGAGACTCAACTGGACCGCGAGTGTGCTTAAAAAGTGTGGAGAAGATCTGGAAAGTTTTGAAAAAAAAATAAGGCATCCATTTGGCATCTTCTCTAGGATGCCCCTTAGAAAATAGCAGTTGCAAAGCATGCCAATGCGTGTGGTGGTGGTCTCATGATCAAATATTTATGCAAGAATGAGTTATTCTTCTTGGTTTACAAGTGAAGGTGGATCCTCATAAATATGGTGTGTAGGTAGGGATCCTCGAAAAGGTCGTAGAAGACTAATGTGAAAGGACTTGTGGATGCGCTAGTGTGATGGTAAGTCTAAATGAAATTTACAAATTATTAAGAACAACAAAAATCTTGAAAGGATCATAAAAACATGGAGCAAGCTATACAAAAACATTGGTGTAAACAATTTTAATCATTCGTTTTTCAATTCAAAGCATACCATAATCACCTTCCTTGAACACGTGTGCTTTACAATGTTTATTAGCATGCTTAGTGTACACTTCGTGTGAATGCTTGATAGAAGAATGAACACTTGCATAAATGTCATGAAAATTTACAGTGAAACTATCTGCAGGCACAACATTAGAAAGACATGAAGCAGGAGTAGGAAGAGAATGATTGTACACAATCTCAAACATAGCTTTACCTGTAAGCAGAGTGAGTGGTAATATGAACACTTGCATAAATGTCATGAAAATTTACAGTGAAACTATCTGCAGCAGGCACAACATTAGAAAGACGTGAAGCAGGAGTAGGAAGAGAATGGCCATACACAATTTCAAACAGAGATTTCTCTGTAGCAAAGTGAGTGGCATTATTATAGGCAAACTATAAAATATGCAAGTAATCGTCCCATCTCTTGGGTTGAGAAGAAACATAATATTTCAATAAATCAATGATGATATGATTAGTTACTTTCGTTTAATCATTAGACTCATGGTGAAATAAAAAAAAGTAATATCAAGTGTAGTACGAAGATTTTCAAAAATGGTAGTCCAAAAGGCACAACATAATTTAGAATCTTGATTAGATATTATTACCTTTAGCAAACCATGATGCGAAAAGATAGCTTTAAGAAAGAGAAGTAAATATCAAATTATAATTAAGAACACTTCCAACACTAAGCAAGCCTAGAAATAGAGAGTAGATACGCAATGTGCACTAGCCAAATCCACAAGAAATAACAAAATGATGCACATTTTTTCATGTAAAGGACATACAAAGCATTAAACTTATATTGAAGCCTTGAAAAATAATTTCATTTTTGTTCATAAAATATCCACTTTCCAAAAATGTGATTGATTACTAATTTTTAAATATAAAAAATCTCATCAAAAACCTATTTGTCAGTAGATTACAACACTTAAAGGCAAGAAAAGTTGCTCAAGTGGAGTTTTGTGGGGTTTGTTCTACCCTAGGCTATTTGCCCTTGCAACTTGTGTTTGATATGAAGAATCTCACATGGAACATGTAGGATCATTATTGCCCCAAGTGCATCTATGGTTTTGCATTCACCCTAGTGTTGGTGCCATGTAGCGAGCCCCCTCTATCTCTGCCCTACGAAGCTCATTTTCTTGGCATCTAATAGTAATCTCAAGCACATGAGACCTCAATGCATTGGACCCATCTCCATTTCAATGACGATGATTGTTTACAAGTTACGAGCCATGTAGCCTTTGTTGCCAATGCGTAACCTTTTGCCCCTTGTAACCCGGTTTTGAAGATTGGCTAGCCTTGCTTGAGGTTGACCCTCAGGGGTCCACCTCCTAATATGTATGTGTCACATATGAGTGTCCACCCTTCCTTGAGGTCTACCCTAGGGGGTCCACCTCCTAATATGTATGTGTCACATATGAGTGTCCACCCTTCCTTGAGGTCTACCCTAGGGGGTCCACCTCCTAATATGTATGCGTCACATATGAGTGCACCAAGAGGATATTTTAACTTCGATAAAGGTACATATTTACGCTTATGGGAGGGGTTTTAGAAATCAAGTTTGGATTAAAAAACTTAAAGAAAAGGTGTCACGACTCTCTTTATCTTCTCAAGAAAGAGATTTGACAGAAAGATGTTTGGCAAACACAATTTTCAACTATGAGGTGTTCAAGATAAGTAGATTTTAGGCTCTTTTCGTAGAGAAATGGTAACAATTTTTTCTCTTAGCTATACACAACTTGTAAGACAACGAAAAAAAATATACGTGGTGAGTTAGCAATGTATATACTAGTTTGAGTATTCAGTACATGTAAGCCCAGGACGGTCAAACCTATGGTTACCTTCTTTTCAAATCATGGGATAGCCTGATCAAATTAATTAGCATGCTCACAAAATTAATACATCACAACAAAGAGTAAAGTCTTAGGGAAAAGGGGGTTGAAGTAGGTCAATAACAAGGACAAGTACATGCCAAGGTAAAAGTGAATATAGTTGTCTTTATCAATGATACAAGCAATAAATTGTATGTACACTCATGATTTTCAAGATGCATATAAAAGTATTGTACAAAAAGCCTCTTCTAGAGGTGGACACTCTACCCATGGAGGAGGACATTGTTAAGTTCTCCCAAATACTTGTGACTAGGACATTGCCGTTGAATGAAGAAATCATCCCTATGGACGAAGGCGATAGGTCAGTACCATGACCATCGAAGGACGCCTTGATGGGGGCTTTTGCTTTGACAAGGGGTCTGACTCAAGTGGTTAATAAAGCATGATCGACTGCTAAGGTCCACAGTGTTGAAGAAAAAGGAAGAATGATTGACTAAAATGCTAAAGGATGTAACTTTGAGGTGAAACCCCTCAAGGCAGGTGAGCCTCATGGCATGATTTTTACGGATGGAAACAAGGTGGCAACTAGTTCTACAGCTCTTAGACCAGGTATCTCTTTTGCAAGAATCTTGAAGGGCCTTGACTCTAATACTAGTCCTGTAAAAAATCAGCCACTTTTGTGGCTTTTTGTAAAAAATTTCTCTAAACTATGTTAGTTATCTAAATAGAAAATGGTTTTAGGAAATTATGACCAACGCTCAATATGAGTTGATAAAAAATAGTACATAGCTAAATGAAGGTTTGAAGGTGTGTTTCCATTGCTATCTTCTACAACTAATTTGTGCAATTGGACAAATTTTTAATATTTTCTTTTGAAAGTAAATCAAATCATTGTTAAGCAGGCCCAAACTTCTTTGAAAAATCCCTCAATATGTATGTGATAGATGTACCAAGCTTTTTTAACCCATATACAAAGACTGTCGACATTTTTTACCTCTCCAAGTTAAGTGTTGAAGTGCAGTTTTACGTAAAATTTACTAATTTTAGAAAAGTTTTTTTTAAAAATATTTTTGAGCTTTTCATGTAAATTGTGTATTTAGAAACCTTTTTTATATCTTGCACCCATAATTAAGAAGTTTCATGAAATTTTGATATCATGTACAAAAGTTATGTTTCATTTACTAGAAACTTGTTTGTGAGCCATTTTTGTGGCTTCAACCACTTTTGTGGCTCATTACAAGTCTAGTGCTAAGGATTGCAGTAAAGTAACAACTACTAACACTTCAAGTTATATAGGTCATGAAAACCTAAAGAATGTTAAGACTCGGCTTGAAGAAGAGCTAAAGGAAGTTAACAAACAGCTAGTTATTAGCCCTAATGGTAGAAAAAGAACTTGATCATAGACAGAATGCAGTGGGTTATTTCAAGACGGGTTAGCGGATCAAGACTTTAGTGATCTAAAAAAGTCTCTACCACAGTAGGTAGAGGTTGCAGAGGCTATTACTATCACGATTCCGCTAGCTCTTATTAAAAAACAACTTGCCATGCAAGCTAAGTTGATGCTTGTGTTTGGCTTTAGTAGGAGAATCCCGAATAGATATGAGCTGATACAATGGATTCAGGGGCCGCAAATCCTTGGGCATGGGGGAGCAATTGAAAATACTACTTACCTAGCCAAGGGTTTTTGCTCAGCTAGATTCAAGGAGGTAATCAACATTTCAAAGATCCTGGACAAAGGTCCCCTTACATTTAACACGACTAAAATCTATGTTGTACCATGGGAGCCAGTGTTCGAGTCGGCGGAGTCCTTCTAGGGGATTCAAATCATCCTGTCTGGGTCGAGTTTGTGGGCTTGCCTAGTTGGCTTTGGGATAATATCAGGATGCTTGCCAGCCAACTAGGCACCCCCTTATTTGTTCCTAACAAGAGGGTCTAGGCACGTCCTCTAACCCGGGTTTATATAGGCTAGAATGTATCTAAGACACCAGCAAAAAGCATGGTGATCAATGCTGTTGTAACTATTCCGATCAATTTCAGGACTTACATTGGGGCGTGCTTTGAGTGTAACAAAATTTGGGCACTTTTCCAAGGATTTCCCCCCTGAGGACTAAAGTGAACTCTGAGCCTACAGCCTAGGCCTCCAATTTAGGGAAAGTCAAGCATGTCCCTATCAAGGGAACAACAATGGAAGAGGGTGAGAAATAGGTAAAGAGTTGCAAAGGGACAATAATAAGGGAGGAAAAGTAGGCTGTGATTTGTGACAATGAAGTCATCAATTGCAAGAGAAGATTATAAAGGTGCAAAGCTTCACACTGCAAATCCCTACACGCCCCTTGCAAACAAAATTCGATTGTTTTTCTTGCATCTACAACTAAGCTTTTGATAGTAACAACTACATTAGTTGTGAAAATCTCACAACTAAAGAGGGCCAAAAGGTGAAGGCAATGACTAATTAAAGAATCCATATCATTGGAGGCTAATGGAGCCTTGAAAGGTATATGCTCCTCTACACCCCCCGCCCAGATAAAAGGTGTGATTGGTGTCATCCTATTTCACAACCTTTTTGAGGTGCTCCAAGGAAAGAAATCCCCTAATCCTGAAGAACATCTAGTTTTCTCGGGGCCACGGATTTGAAGATGGGTCAGGGGTCAACAGATGTCTCCCAATGATGGAAGCTCTAGCTATCCAATTATGGAACATGAAAGGATTGAAGACCCGAAAGAAGCACGCCCTCTTTTGGGAGGAAGTTCTTTATCTCTCTCTCTCTCTCTGTCTTCTTTTTATTACTAATTAGCCACTCTAACTGTGCTATCCTTTGGCCCAAATTGAAGCATGGAATCCCTAAACAATATCACCAATCTTTCCACATAATCATGTTCCCCTCAAACCATTGGCATACACTTTTATTTGTCTAAGGATTATGCACCAACACCACAAAATGCTCAAGGGCCAATTGCTTTGAGAGCACATCAAGCTATAGATTAAAAAAATGTAGATTTATGGGTCAAAGGGCTTTGTATCCTAGCAATTTTGCGCTTAGTATGCATCCGCTATTTACAAACCTTCCAACATTCCTCCAATACATCGGTAATGGTGATCAGGGCTCCTTGGCTATTGTAAGAGGCTATCAATGCATGAGACAAGAAAAATACAATTTCTCACATGCAATCATGAAGAAATGTAGTCGTTTGCACGAGCTCCATCAAAGGCTATTACACTGTGAGAGACAGTCTCATCGGATGAGGACAACTTTGAAGAAAAAGATGGGTTGATCGCAAAGCTATAGGAAACAATTTTGCACGTGAAAAAAACACCATTAGGTAGTTGAGAACAAATCTTGGCCCTTAATTCTATTGAAACACTCACCCTCGGATGTGGAGCTTGCAAAAGGAGGGTCATTGCAACAAGGTACTATTTTTGAGGTTGGCCATTGGAGTTCTACTTTAACATATTCTTGTGTTTTCAAATGAAATAGGAACTTCATCCAAGAGGCATGTGGAAGTGCTACAATTTTTGATTGTACAAGTCTATTGGGTAGTTGCGTCAAAAAAGAGGATATCTTGACCATTTTTGATGCACCTCAAGCGACAACAATTATGAAGGAGGTCACTAAGTGCATAATGCAAACTTCTCTAATCTTGTGATATATCTTGACGTGCAAAGCACATATGATGAGGTTGACATACATTCAAAGGGTTACCAAGCAATTCACTGTCTCATCAAGTATGCTCTAAGAAAACAAGGAGCGATTGAAAATTTGTTTCCAATGCCTTGTAAGGTCACCCTTGCAAACAACGTTAGTGATGTAGACATAATTCTTTACATAGGTGAGTATTTGCATATTGAAGATACAATGTGGCTATCCAACTCCACCCATAGACCTTGTGCAAGGAAGTTGGACACTTTGCCCAGCCACCTTTAAAAAGCCCTACAACATATCACCTTGGCCCAAAAAACCACATAAAGCATACACATCTGCAACTGCTTGCCTGCCCTTGACCTCCATATTTGCTTTACCACTTTGGCATGCACCTGTAGACACATGGAGCCCTGCTTTTCCCTCTTCATAGCATCAACCAAATTTAGCTGCACCATCATGTTGTACCACCTCTTTGCTTTACCATGAACCATGAGCAAAAAAACCTTAGCCGCACCTTCTTCTCTCGACAAATTGCTCTCAACTAGAAACAATCCACAGTCCTATAGCCATGTTTTTGTGTTGAATTGCTGAGGACAAAGGGTTCCTTACACAAGATTCAACAATATTTTTCCTGGTTTACAAAAAAACTAACAAGCAATGATTATAGCTTTTATGGCCTTCCTACCAAAGGTTGATATATTTATGATGTTGATAGTTAGTTTTCATCTAGACATGCCAACAATTTTATTGAACACTCTTGGCTTTATTTTTATTTTGTGGTGCTTTTTGGGAACAAATGATTTTTTTTCTCAAATTGGATGAATCTCAAATTATGAAAGGCCGTAGGTTCAAGAGGATGAGTGACACTTTAATGAATGAGGCTCTCTATTACGCAAAAAGAACGTCTTCTAAGAATGACATTCCATAATCCATCTTTCATTGTGTACTCCAAAAAGGAGATATGGTGGCTTGGGGAAATTGAAGTTATCAAAGACCAAATTAAAGGTGAGAAACTTGAGGTGGAAGGTTTTTGGATATTTGATGTTGAGTGGCATTTGGGAGGTAGATTGAAGACCATGATGTTAATGCTAACATGCAATTAAGGTGCTTCTACATTAATGCCATGTCCTCTATGTACAAAGGGGTACAAACTTAGCAAGCATGGTAGAAAAATGGAATTCTTTTTCCAAAAAGAATCAATGTGCAAGTGACGAGCATTGTATGGATCAAGAGGAAGATGATGAATTGGCTGAAATGGAAAGACAATGACAAACATCAATATTCTCTTGTCCAATGTTAGTGGAGCCAAATTGAGCCTCTAGAGATTCCTCATGAAAACCAATCATTGTTCATTTTTGCATGTTGCATGCATTCATGCATATTTTAGATCATTTGCTGAAAATTCACATTGATTAGGCATTCACCATGTAGCCATTAGAAAGATCAAGGGAGGCCTTTTGAAAAATGGAAGATTTGCTGAACACTATTGGATGCCGTGGAGGGAATATCCCAATAGTTGCCCCAACAAAAAAAGCACCAAAAGCCATGAAATTGCTCAACAAGTTTCTATGAGTGGAGCAAAGGCACACCAATTCCTTCAAAAACCCAATAGTAGTCATTGCAACAAAAACTTGAATGGCAATCAAGATGAAACAAAAAAGGAGTTGTGCAAATGCACAACGGACTTGGAGAGTAATGTAGAATTGACAAACCAAAGAAAACTTGTATGGGTGTCCTTTGAGAGACTCATGCATGCTATGTCTTTGACATGCACAACTCCGGATAAATGCCAAGAATCCCAAAGACTACTACATAAATTCACATTCGTCAACGTTCATGCATGGGGAAAAAACAACATTATCTACTACATGGTTTGTCTTGTAGTCTTGATTCAAACATTGTGTCTTCCTCAAATGACTTAAAACTTTTGCAATGTATGCAATACATATTTTTTACTTTTGGTGTCTATTACATGCATGAATATGGATCTCTTGACATTTGGAGCATTCAAGGGATAGAAAAGTCTCACTATCGAGCAAGGGGTGCATATTTCAATAACACCTAACATGGTGGTGGCAAAACTTGATCTAGCTATCTTTGCAAGATGTTTATTCATTTTTTAGGTACACATTTGGTTGAATTTTCTCATGTGAGAATGCAAAATACTCTAACTTAGCAAACAAATGCTTGCGATGCAAACTATAGGAAATAAGATGCCAGCATCACAAGAACCTAAGCATCATGCTGCATAACAAAGTACACAAATTTGTGTAGGAAGAGTTTGGGCAAGGGTTTAGAGCCGCTGCATAGAAAGGTGAGCAAGTTGCTGGTCTTTAATTTGGGAAGGGCCCAAAAATAGGAAGCATTTAGGGGTCTCATTTGTGAAGTGCCCCTAACTTAAGGGAAATTTTGAAGGCTCTATATAAGGTCCAACTCTAAATATTCTTGTCATTACAATGTGATTTAGTCATGGCTTGGACCAACCAAATGGCCTGGATCATGTATTTTGCATGACATCCTTTGTTAGAATGGCAACAAGGAGAGCAACATGCATAGAGAGATGAAGAAAAGGAGAAACAAACACAGGTTCAAGTGCAATAAACATAGGTTCCCGCCTCCACCGAGGAAACATCAACACACACACACACACACACACACACACACACACACACACACACACACACACACACACACACACACACACACACACACACACACACACACACACACACACACACACACACACACACACACACACACGAACAACCAAAACAAATTTTATAAGATGATCCACAAAGGGTGGATGAACAAAACCCACATGTGGCCTTTCCCACTAGGCCAGCCCAGGGCTCAAGCACTAAACCCCTCTACAATTGAAAGAGACACACTTCCTTCCTCACTAGAGATTAATGATGATAGAGTGCCTTGGGACAATGATAATATCCCTCCCAATTGCCACACTACAGTGGGAAAAGAACCCCTAAATGTCAAAGCCAACTTCTAGTGCAATAAGAAGAGGATGATGAAGAAGACACTTGAGAAGATGAGATAGCACCAATGCAAGAAGAGCCATAGTAGGAGGAAGCAAGAAGCGGAAGATCAAGTTGGGCCAAAGATGCAAGAAGATAGTTTCTGTGAGGGCACCAAGTGTCACAGCCTAGCCAAGGCACACTCATAAGGTGGTGTATTGGTATATTCGAGCATCTGCAGAGATAAGGCACTATGTGAAGAGTACGAAGCTACTTATTCACAAAGTCCCATTCTCAAAGGGGTTGGACAATTTTGGATAGCTATTAGTGCAACTTCAGGATGATGGCTGAGGCTTTAGAGTCCATCTAAGAACGTAGGCATATTTGGTGGGTCTATTTGACATTGCAATACATGCAAAGTGGATCACTATTTAATTGAAGGATATGTAGGCAAGATGTCTACAACATGAGAGAGACTATGGGAATCACAATTTTTGTAATTAACTTGTACCAAAATATGGCAAGATTTGTAGTCCAATTGGTTCAAATCTATTATAATCTTCATGTAATCACCATGCAATTTTTTGGCAATCTAATGTTATCCACAAACTTGTTGTATTCAATGGTTATAGTAGATGCCGCATGTTCAACAAGAGATGTAAGTGAATTAAATTTTTTGACTAAGTCGTTGATATGCTATTGTGTTTTACAATTAGATACTCTTTTGATGGTGTTTATCCGATCAAATGATACACTCATTATGAAAAAAAGGTCAAAAGAGGTGTTCTCAACTAGGTGCTGGGTGCTACCATTTAACGAGCGTTGAAAAGCGAGCGAGGGATACAAAGCGAGCGAGACAAATGAGTTGGAGATATCTTGTAGCTGAAATCCTAGTAATACTCGACTACGCTTAACTTTATTTTTTTTCCATGTTTGTATACAAACTATGTACGCTCCATTTCCTTTTTTTTCTTATTCCTCAACACCATGCAGGAATTTTACTGAGCATTTTCAATTCTAGGTTATATTTATCCCCACTCTCTCCTTAAGTTAGTACTTACCACACACTTTTTGAAGGATTGATTATCTCCAAGAGCGTGTTACTGAAGTGAGAAGAAACCAAAGAGTCCCATAAAATTTATCATTAGTAAAATGGCCATAGTCATCCGAAGGCCAACCCATAAACTACCTATATACCTGCACAAAAATCGTGACATGCTTGCCATATGTTTAAGGCATAAACATCCATTACTTCTTTGTCATTAAAACCATAAACATAAAGCTTTTCAACATAAGAAATATTATAATTACAATCTTCTACAGAGACACATATAATCCACTCACACTTCTCATACATAGATCATGACTAGAGAGAGAGAGAGAGTGTTCAAACATGAAAAATGACACTGTAAAATAACTAATGCACAAAAGCAAACTTTTCTAGTTCTCATTAAGGAAACAACCAAAACGAATACTCTTCAAATTTCTTAGTGACTCAACACCTAAAGTTTGCCGACTAAAAGTGAGAGAATGTGGTTTGATGACTCATTGCAAAGAGCTTTTGACTGCAAAAAATTACACATAAATAACTTGGTTTGTCATTAAACATCATGATCTCCATACACCACCTAGGTTAAGTGGAAATAGAGAAAGAGGGAATAGAGGAAGGGGGGGGGGGAGTAGGTTGTTGTGGATAGCTAGTACAACAAAAGTAAGTTGCCAAAATAGGATATAGATGATAGATAAAAAGAAAAACATGCTTAAATCACTAGCATATGTTTTCCATACAAGGCCTAAAACATCTAATTCTATATAGGATGAAGTTGATAGCTAAAAGGTGAAACTAGCTTAAGCAGCCACTAGCACACATCTTCCATGCAAGGCTTGGAATAACTCTATATTTGAGAGAGCAGCTTGATGCATACATGCATGAACATTTGCATCCAATCCAAGAGTCCTTAAAAATACAAAGTATATATGATTGCATGGAATATAAGTACTTGCCTTTGCATCTTGTCTCACAAAGTCCTCACATGTACACCGTGGAAATTGACTTATTGTGATGGAATATGAAATCCCACGTGCTTTTGATCCCTCTGACTCCAAGAAGAAAATGTGCACTTCGTTTGGGACTATTATACTCTCTCTAAGAACAGTTGCATGCATTTTAGTTGCCAATCCAATCTTATCCTTGAAATCTTTGGTGAGTTTGCTTCTCCACTTGACCATTCTACCATCCCTCTTTTATGGCCGTGTTGCACTTGCAGGAAGTTGAGATCAAAAGCTTTCTACAACTGCACCTTCTTGAGAGCCATCATCCAAAACAAAGCCTGAATTTTGCAATAAACTTGTCTCTTCTAAAGATAGAAACATTCCCTTTGAGATGGCCCACACCCCAGGTGTAGGACCTGGTGGAAAAATAACAGATCCATGCACATTCCAAGCATGTTGCACATTGCTATTGCAAAACCAAATGACCTGCTCTTGTATGCCACCTGGGTATCTTCTTCTTCCTTTGAAGCAAGGGGCAGGAACACCATGCAATGTTGTTCCCCCATTTATGTTGATCTCAACCCCACACCTCTCACCTACATCAACAAGAAAAAATTTAAGACCATAGAGGAAAGGTTAGCGACCAAAAATGATAGATTCAATGTTGTACTTCTAACTTGTCTCCTTGATTAACCCAAAACAACTCACTTTAGCCTTAGGAGGTGCTCTCCTAATGGCCCAAGTGGACTCTGCAACTTCAGACTCCTTTACCTGTTGTACTTTGAAGCTTGGACATTGTGGAATAGCTCTAGAGGTTGTGATGGTATTATATTCAGGTCTATGACTGTTAGTCTCATGAATCGGAGTTGAGTGATCCCACTTTCTTTTTCAACGCAAACTTACTTGCTCCATGGGCCGTCTCATATACTCCGAAGAGGCAAGACCTACTGCATCCATTGTAGAAGCAGTCAAATCAATAACCTTCTTCTCAATCGCTCGAGTTATGTGTCCTTCTATTAGCCTTTCAGCTAGTTGTTTCAAGTCCGGACCAGTACCATGATATTTTCCATCCATAAAAGACTTATATTTTGCACTTTGCTGCAATGCTAAGCATAAGTCAACAGCAGTAGCCTCATACAATGAGACATACTTTGTTGCTCCATGTGTAGCACGAATACTTGCATGTTTAGATCCAGATAGGTTAGTTGATGGTAAAAATCCCAAATCCTTGTGTTGTGTAAGAAACTGATCAATCCAATGTGATGCTCGCGCATCCCACCATGCAAGCCATAGTTGTAAGCTTTGTAGTTGTCCCTCAATAATGTGGTTGTTAGTCCAATAATTTTGTAAAGCTTTCTTACATCGTTCCTTCTCCATCTCAGTAGGTGCATTTCTCCACTTCCTGCACATATACTTGTGCTCTTCTTGAAAGGCTGGCTTAATGCACTTCTTAGTGTGATCCACCATATTTGTCTCCCAGTGAGACTTGCAAGACCTCTCTTTCTCCTCCACCTTATTATTTGGACCACCAAAGTAGACTGTGCGCATTGCAATCCAATTTTGCTGAGCCTCATCTGACATGAAACCTCTAAATTGAGGAAGTGGAAAACCATTTTTCACCATTTGGTTGTTGAACATTTTCCAAAATTGAACTTGAGCATGGTGATCTTGCACCTTAAACTCACAAGTTGCAATTGTGATCAACTCACGTACATGTGGATCATATACATGGGCTCCCATTGTGCACCACCCCTTCACCCGATGCACATGATCAAAATGCACCCATTGGCCCTCCAATGAGCCACCTGGTTGCATTTGATTAACAAGATCCAGTCCTGAACCTGGACACTTAGATGACGTGTTAAACACATGTGACTAGCTATCATCACCAAGTTGATCAGGAAAAAGAACACTTTGGATAAATGGATATATGCATCTTTGTTTCAGTCTCAAAATAGCATCCAACCCACTGTCCCCTTGAAGAAAATCTTTTCTAGCAGCCTGGATGGACCTCCTGATTTGAGCTTTTTGAGAGATAGGAGTAATTTGATCTAGTACTTTGTGCAAGTAACCCTCTGAAGAAGTCTTGTGAGATGCACCATCCTCATGAATCAAACGCTCCATGATCAAGTCCCTTGTGACTGAGACTTCAATTTGCTTGCATGTGCTAGAAGGCTCAATGGTTGCCCGCGTGAACACCTTATTGTGAACAACCTCCTCCACCTTTTTTGATAACCCCTTTGCCACTGGATGATTATGAAAGCCCATGTGTATGGAACATCTTGTTGTGCCATCTCTATCTCGTTGGATATAGTAGTATATGAATGCTTGACAAGTTTTGATACATTCTGGTGATCCACCACAGTGCTTACAAAGAAGAACTCCATTTTCTTTGTTCAATGGTCCAACAGGTGGCGCAGATTGAAGCTTGCCTTTCCACTGAGTCTCATTCACTGCTCCAAACATATCTACACAAGCACAATCAATGTTATAACACCTTAAGTGTCCACAACACCTACTTATTCTCACTATTCCTTTAAAGGCATCAACATAGCTGGTCTTGTATTTTGTCCAAACATGTCCATCAAGCCTTTGCTCCATGCCTTTCATGTTAGAACCATCTTTGCAAGCTGGAAGCTCAAACAAACAGTAGACATCATATTCAAGCGGAAGCTCATCAAGTTTTTGACTAGCTTGTGCTGAAGAAAGAGCAACATGAAGAGAGCTAAACAGTGGAAGCTTTTGAAGACTTGAAAGAATGCTAATCTCTTTTTCTACCAATTTTTTTACTTGTCGCTTTTCTAGCTTGTAAACACCTCCATTGTTATCATGAAGCTTATACCCATGACTTCCATCCTCTAATGAAACTATAGAAAGAGACACAACTACATCATCTATAGAAGTTGCTTCAGATAGAATAATGTCTTGGTTTGCAAGTTGAAAATACTCCTTTAGAGCACTGAGACTAATATCACACATCTCTGTGTCATATCTAATTGAGAGAACTCTTTCTTCATATGTAATAAGAACTGAGTGAGGCATTGTAAGAGTGAAGATTCCAGAGACAAACGCAGAGCTCAGGACAAGATAGGTTCGCTTTTAATATCCAAAGCCAGATCCATAGAAATCATTTTCTTGAGCCTTGAGAAAATGTCGAGAAAAAGGTTGGCATTAGTAATAAATGGGATGGCATTTAAAAAATTCATGCAATCATCTATTTGATAGGGACGGACCAGGATCCATGAGAGATAAAAGAACACAATTCATGAGGAAAGTAAAAGCTTCTGTCACAATTTACGAGGAAGGTAGCTTTTGATTTATGTTCACTTAAATTTTAAAACATTTCCTTTTGGTCTATGCTCATTAAAATTTTAAGCATTTTTTGTGAATATCAATTTTAATTTTTAAATAACTTTTTGATTTTTAAATAATATTGTGCAGAAGTTACGCTCCAAGAACTGCTCTACTTTTGCACTCTCCAAGAACTGTTCACAGGGGTCTCCAAGAGCTGTTAGGAAGCGCTATCCTAACAAGGCCGGTTATTTTGTTTTCATCTGCTCACCAAGGGTTTCATTGTTGCGTTTGGAAAGAAAATCTCATAGCGTCGGTGAGAGAGGGGACTTTATTTTTCTCACCAAGGGTTTTATGCTTGCGTTTGGAAACGCTTTCATGGAAGCACTCGTGAGACGTGAGTGTGGAGCTAAAGGCTCTCAGGTTGGAGGTTTTGAATTTTTGAGGTTTTGAGTCCTCACCAAGGCTTTGAAGTTTGCGTTTGGAAACGCAACTTGGAGAAGCCAGGTGAGGAGAGAAGCGTTGGCAGATTTTCGCAGTTCCAAGCAGTTCACAGTTCCATGCAGATTTTCAGCTTGGGCAGTTCCAACAGTTCCATAAAGTTTTTCAGGCAGTGCGCAGGTCAGCCATTGCGCAGATTCAGCCAGTGCGCAGGTGAGCCATCATAAATCTCTTTTTAATTAAAATCTGTCTTTAAGCCATCATGTGATCATTAGAAATGAAATAGGGTGGGAGTGATTGAAATTGGAAGGGCCTTGCAGTTTGCGTTTCCAGGGTAGTGTACTCCACACCATGCCCTTGCATTTTTTGCGTTTCCAAACGCTATTCCTCAGGGCTTGGTGAAGACCTACGGAGGTGTTGGGATGATCTTCTCTTGATTTATGTTACTGGTGAAAATGCATTGCCTCGCTATGATGAGGGAGCTCATAAGCATTGCCTTGCTGGTGAAAATGCATTGCCTCGCTATGATGAGGTTAGGAACTCAACATTCCAGGATGACCCATGTGTATATGTACACATGTATGCATTCACTTAGGATGAACCAGACATTGTTTCAAGGTGATAATTCGTGCGGCAGATGGCAGCTGGCAAGACTCATAATGAATGGGAGGATGAACACAGAGCATTCGAGATGGTTCATGCAACCAATCCTCTTGTATAGGAAGCTGCAGCGGCTCTTGCTTAGATTTTTGCGCACATTTTCCTACATATACTGTGCATCTGTACCATTTTACATTCTCTACTACATAAGGTAGGTCTTCACATTGCCATTATTCACACTTTTGTCATACACACTTGGGAGTCAGACCTTATTTCCGGACATTCGAGATCCTGCACGACAGAGGTCCTTCCTTCATGTCAGCACAACCTAGCTTTGACCCTCTTGATGACACTACTCCATGTCATTTGATCAATGTGATGGATGTTTTTGGAGATGCTCCACCTGAACCCGCTGCAGATGAAGTAGGGGTCAAAGTTACTATTGAGTCTGTCATGTTTCCAAGGATTAATAAGTTAGCTACGGAAATCAACATTCCCCAGACGTACGCGCAAGGGGGAAGTGGTTACACGGATACAGTAATTATGAGTGATGACCTGCAGCCAAGTGGAATTTTTGGCAATGGGGAAATTCAAGGACCATGGTAATGGGAGATTTCTAGGAACGTCACATATGCAGAATGCTTAATTGAGAAGAAAAAGGGGCAAGGTGCTGAACAACTATTTGGAGACATGGTGCTAGATGAAACCAAGTACTGCTTCATCACAATAGCACCGTATTCTTTAGAAGGACTTGTAATGCTTTACGTCCTTGCAATGCTCACCCGTAGTGGCTGTGGAAGATGCCCCATTGGAGAAGTTTTTATTGTTGAGTTCTCTTGCCTAGAGAGATAGGTTAGAGAAGCATGTGCTCTCATGAATTACAGTTCTAGACACCCCACCACAAGACTACAAGAAGCAGAAGGCTCTCAGCACAACCTAGCTTTGACACAGTTATACTCTTCCAACAGCTTGATGAGCTGTTCCCAAAACTCTCTTTCCAATTGTTGACTGATTTTCACCATTTTCTGCTCTTCTGGGGTGCCTATGTTGACCTCCTATAGCTGGTCTGGTTTCACCCACACAGTTAGCTTTGCTTCTTTCATTGCTTGATCTTTCACCCATGCTATGATTTCTCTTTCACTTTGCTCCCTGCTATCTTGCTATGGGCTTATTATCTGGTCCTCTCCTTTGATCAACTCTTCTAGGTCCTTTGATTCAAGTTTCCCTTTCTTTATTACTTGCTCAAGCATCCTATCCACATGAACTGAGAAAAGTGGTACCAGGTGTGGGTTTTGCTGTAGTAGGGCCTCTTCTTCGTCATCTTCTAGCACTTCAGCCATGTTGCATGTTTCTGCATGCCTTGGCGTCATTGTTGAGTTCCTCACCACTTTGTTACTCCCAAAGTGAATACATATCTTTTTTTCGTCTTTCCTTATACAGATTCTGTCTCTGTTCCAATCGTGCTTCACCTTTGCATCTCTTAGCCACGGTCTGCCTAAGGCTTGTCACCACCTCTCGACATCTTGCGTTTGGAAACGCTCTCCAACAAGGCTTGGTGAAGACCAAATCTTGTCTCATCACCTGCTTCTGTGAAGACCCACTTTGTGTTTGAAAATGCTTTCCTGCAAGGCTCAAATATACCGAGATTGTGAAATGACAAATGTACGTAGCAAGAATGGTTGCCTTGGGTTTATTTCTGGTGGACGTAACAATTGATTTGGCTTGCAGTTTGCAGATTTCTATCAAGAAATTCAATTCACAGATTTTCTGTCATGGCAGCTAGTTCACGGCAAAGTACAGTTCAGTTCACGGCAAAGTACAATTCACAGATTTTCTATCACGGAAGTCAGTTCGTAGATTTCCTGTCATATTCTCGTAGCCAGCTTGCAGATTTAGCCGAGTGCTGTCAGCTCAACAGTTGCGAGGTAGGCATGTGAAATGTGATGGTTCAGGCTTTGTTAATGTGATCGACATGTGAAATGTGATGGTGCAGGCTTTGTTAATGAACCCTTAATTAAAGTGATCATCACTCTTTGTTTAAACTACTCTTCATGCATAGATTTCTCGCAAAAAATTGTGTGCTCACCATGGGGTTGCATCTTGTGTTTCCAAATGCAAGTTTGAAACCTCTGGTGAAGCAATGAAGCAATGTGGTTTCAACTTGAAGCTTTTGATGGTTTTTCTTTTGCAGGTTTGCAATGGGAAAATTTGCAAAGAGGAAGACAACAAAGTTGACACCCGCTGAGCAAAGTCCCAACAAAAGTTTAAAGAAGAAACTGGCTTTTGTATCAGTTGAAGCTGAAGAGATTGATGTTGACACAAACCTTTACCTCAACCAACGAATGTCGTGCAAGACAAAGATGTAAACTCTGAAGTTATAGAGGATGATGATGAAGATGGAAACAATGCTCTTATAGCAAGTAATATCCAGCTGGCTGCAGGTGGTGATGTTATTGGTCATTGCACGGTATTGCCCTGATAGGTATCCTAGCATACCTCTATGCAGGTTACTGCCACATGCCAAAGTAAGAGGTCTCCAAAAAGATGTAAGTTCACTTAAAATTGCATTTGCTACAGAGAACTATATGCCAGAGAAGGGAACGTTTGTTGTCTCCACTTGTCTTTGCAATGGGGAAGAAACCTTGGTAACAGATATCATTAAGGCTTCTTGGGATCCTATGTGGTTGGAAGCAGATATGGAGTTTGAAAAAGAGGTGTCCTTAAAAAGAGAGTTGAAATTTATGTCAAAGAATTTTTTTTTTGTGTGGGAGGGAAATCACAAGACAAAGGCTTGGATGGAAGTTATAACCTAACTTTTTAAAGAGGATAAATCAAGACATGTGAGAGTTATGTGCACTCTCATAGATCCAAGGAAGGTTCCAGAGATAGCCCTTCTTGCTTCTTTGCAATGCATGAACGTGTAAGTTACTTTTTTTGATAATTTTGGTTGTGCATTGTTCTCTCAAAGGTTTAATTAATAAGTTATCATATCCTTCTTTATGCAACAGGCTAAATGAGCATGCCGTGATTAAACCATTGCTTTGAGATGTGCTAATTAACACCAACAACATATGTGGGAGTGATACAAAAGAGTATATTGAGTCTTTAAAAGAGGAGGAGAATAAGTTAGTCAAAGGTTGCAGAAGCAAAGAGTCATGGTTTCCATTTTTGAGAGGTTACTTGGCAAGACTTGTGTTTCAGGTACTTAATTAAACTTTTTTTTGTATAGATAGATTTGGTGTATGCAATTATAACTTTTATTTGTGGGATATGTAAAGGTTGAATATAACAAGGAAGTTGCATCCGCAACGGAAACAATTGAAAGAACTATGCTAGAAGAACAAAGGGAGGATACGTTACGAAAGGAGAAGTCGAAGATTCAGAAACGAATTTCGGATAGAATTGGCACGGTATGTTATTTTCACAAAACAAGTAATTGAGCTTATTTTTTATTTTGAAAATTTAGGTATATATAATTAAACTTTTGTCAGGTTTTACTTTGCATACATCCCAAACTGGGTGAGCAATGGAAAAAGACATTGTTTGATTTGCAATTTGAGGGTAAAGACTCATATGTGACATTGGAGAAACTTAGAATGCTTGCAACTTCTGATTTACAATCTGAAAAAAGAGTTAGAATTTTGAAACTATTAGAAGCTCCAAGAATTACAAGGGAGCAATACTTGATACCTACAAGAGAAGCTGATTTTAAAGGGTAAGTCAAATTATCATTTAGAAGTACTGGAAGACATTGGTATGTCTAAATGCTAAATTCATGTTTTTGCATGTTAATTTGTGACAGTTGGTTGGTGAGAGAAATCTTTTTGGATAGGGTTGAAAGTGTGGCCATGTCCTTACTTGAATCTTCACTTGAAAGCATGGAGGAGCCACCAACAATGCCACTAGACCCTACTTTAAGAAAGTAATTTGATGGAGTGAAGTTGGAAGCCCGTAAGTATATGTTTCAAATGTTGAGAAGTAGAGATGCAAGAGGGGATCTCAAATCAGGAAAAAGTGGTAATGAGACAAAGGAGAATAAGTCCATGGAACTTGAAAAAGCGGCACAACGTGTTGTTTTTAGGTACATTGAATGCTCTTTTTAGCTTTGATTGTTTTTTGTGTGCATTGATGTGAATGCTTTTTTTGAATATGTGTGTCTATTTTAGGTTTTTTAAACACCTTGTTGTCAAGAAGTTGCTTGGTGAAATACCAAGTGTTTGCAAGGCATGGTGTAAAGTGGGTGACTCTCCTTTATGCATGTTTCCTTCTACCATGCAAGGATTGAGTAAATGGGAGATAGAAAATTGTCCATGGTGGATAGACTTTCCTTCGGGGAATCGTTTAGAGGAGGAGATTGATATGGATGAATTGCATGCTAGTAAGAGATCCACAACTTCTATAGCTACTTTGCACAAAGAGGCTACAAAGAAAGCATCAAAGAAAGACATCACTAGCAAATCAAGAGGTTAGTCTTTTTTCCTTAAATACAACCATTTGATACAAGTGTTACAAGCTTTTGGGTTCTCTTTGAATGTGTGTCGTTTTATGGGTTTTCTCTATATTAGGTTATGGTGAGAAAGACATTCATACTCAAGAGATTGCAGAAATTCTGATAGAAAGTGATAATGTATTAGGTGAGTTTTTTAATATAAAAAGCATGATATCTTTGTGTGCTCATTTGCTTTCCTAAAGAGTATTTATGTGTGTGTGTAACTTGTAGAAGATTCAACTCTTGCAAAGGAATTTGTGACATATATTCACAATGGGCCATCAAAGATAGAATCTTATAGAGACACATGTTTTGAATCTATTTTTGGATGTTGTGTTGGTGATTATATTGAAATGGGTAGAGATTTTGAGAAAGGAAGAAAGAATGAGGCATATGGAAATATGCATGAGTTTTTCAGCTTGCATGCTTATAAAGACCATCATTATCATCATGGAGAGAAAAAAGTGAAATGGGCAGCAGGACTTGTTTTGATAGACTTTCCCACAAGTATGGTGGGAATAGATGTTGGCGAGGAGGTTCCTTTGTGGGATATGTTGACAGAGGATCATGTATGCTATGGTATCTCCATAGGGGCTGCTAGTCTTGCTAATGATGGTTGGTTGGTCATGATTAGCCCATTGGATGGTAATCCTACTTACATTGAATTTTTCTTAAAAGATTTATTTGTTCTTTCTTTTTTGAAAATTTTGTGGTTGAAACTTGTAGGTCCTTGCCTCACTTGGATTGCAAAGTATGCATATTGTCAAGGTCTCGTCGTGGCAAGAAGAGTGGTGATGGGAAGCAAAATACCATATGGAGGTTGCAAACAAGGAGAAAACACTCGTAGTGTGAGTAATTGCATAACAATTGATAATACCAAGCTCTAAAAGTAATGGTTTGATGATTTAATACTAATACTTTTCTATTGTAATATGCATGATAGGTACGATGCAACATACTCATATTTGCTCATCGAATGGGTTACTATCCAACTTTGCATTTTGAGGATAGTAAAGCTCTTTTCAAATCTAATTCATTGCAAAGTGATGATGATTTTTGGGCTCATTACATGCCTGAAAGCAAGAAGACACAACATCCACAATCCTCTAGATTGATTCGTGGAGCAGTTCAAAAGAGTATGAGCTTCATGGCTTGTGTCCTACGCACTTGTTGTTCTCCAGTGGGTTTAGTGATTGACATGGGTTGTGGTACGGCACCACTATCACATGCAGCCATGATATTGGGATATACATGCTTTTCTTTTGACAATGATGCATCAATCATCAAGGATTTGGTGGAACCTAGTAAGCTATCAAGTGAGAAGAGGCCAATTGCATCAAAAGAAAAAGAACATACAAGAGGAGTGGAGGAATTTGTGGTCAAACCGTTTGGAAATCCTTTTTTGATGGATGACTAGTAAGTTTTACATTGGGTGTCTCTTAGACCTATGTTGCTTACTTTGGATGCTTACTTGCATGGATATTTGACTTATAAGTAACCTCTTGGTACTTTCTTTATTTAGTTTTTAGTTTTGAGATGGTGGATTGTGTGCCATAGACATGATGATGTTCTTTGTGGCCTTCTTTTGAATTTAGCTAGTCCTTTTATAATGTAGTTAGTAGCTATATTATAAATAAGATTGATTTTCAGTCAATGCTCTTTCTTTATGTATGTTTATCAATGTGTATGTCATGAAAAGTTACTTTTTTCTTTGTGCCTTTGTTAAGCTTCAAGATAGGTGTCATTGTGGATATAACATTGATTGTTATTGGTGGGAACACTTTCCCAGTACGCTTCCTTTTTATGCAGAGCTAGAGGCACAAAGAATGGCGGAAAATGACTCATTTGATGATGATTTTGTTGCTACTCCAAGGAGGGAAAGAAGAAAGTGTGATTTTGTTGATGACGAGTGTGAGGAGGATAAATAATTGTACAACTTGAGAACATTATCTGGATGATTACTTTGATAGCATCTTATTGTAGTGCTCGCTAATTATGCTTTGGTTTTAAGGGATATGTAAGGTGTTATTATAGATTTTGATAAACCAATTGTTGTCTCTTATGAATGGTAACCATGTGTTTGTGGATGAAGAAATTTATGTAAAGTGTGCTATTAATATGTAGAGTGTGGTTGTTAATATGTCCTTCTCAAGCAGTATGTCCACTTTGGTGTCTTTTCCATAGTATGGTCTCTTTGATCTTAAATCTTTGTGGTTTTTTTTTACATTAGAATCATGCTTTCTCTTTGGTTTTTCATCAGTTTCTCTTTGTTGTTTAGTTTGTTTGTTACACACACTCGCTCTAGTCATGATCTACATATGAGAAGTATGAGCAGATTATTTGTGTGTCTCTGTAGAAGATTGTAATTATAATCCTCCTTATGTCAGAAATATTTTTGTTTATGGTTTAATGACAAAGAATCATGGATGTTTATGCCTTAAAGATATGGCAAGTATGGTAAGTACTAGACATATGGTAAGTACTAACTTAAGAAGAAAATGGAGATAAATTTAATCTAGAATTAAAAATGCTCAGTAAATTCCCTACATAGTGTTCAGGAATAAACAAAAAAAGAAAATGGAGCGTACATAGTTTGTATACAAACATGGAATAAAAATAAAGTTAAGCGTAGTCGAGTATTACTAGGATTTCAGCTACAAGATATCTTCAACTCATGTGTCTCGCTCGCTCTGTATCCCTCGCTCGCTTTTCAAGGCTCGTTAAATGGTAGCACCCCTAGGTGCTCTAGGAAAATTTGTGTACCTTGAAATATTTGCACCAAAACAATTCAATAACCCCAAATTATACGCCTTGGGGGCCTTAGAAGCTTGCATGGAGTAGTGCCAAAATGGTGCACCTAAGTACCATACAAAAATGCTATAAACGCCTTATAAACACCCTTTTGGCATTGCTCCTTTCAAGCTTCTAAGGCCCCAAGGCATGTTTGGGCCACCACTCACTCACTATTAAGCAATTGAACAAAGTAAAACACAAAGTATAGACATAAGAATCCAAGGTTTGATTCAGAGGTGATGTTCTTCAAAAGCACTCTATTCTGCTTCTTAGATTGTGGCACCCCTACTAACAAAAGAGTATGGATAATCTCCTATGGGTCCATGCTGTCCAAGCCTTTATGTATGTCTATGTGGGCCATCACATGACCATGGAACCCACAAGCAAAGGTAATCACATTGAATTATTTCTTTACAAGCACAACCATGTGTGTAGATGGTGCAATTGTGGCAAGGCACAATAAGATGGACATAGGTTTGTGGGAAATAACAATTTAAGGCCACCAGGGGCAAACACATTGTGTAAAAGCAGACATCACCCTTGGGGAGGAGGTTGATGTAGTGAGCTAGGGATGACTGGGGGCCGAATGTTTGCAATGACACCCTCTTCTTTGATATGCTGGCAACGACACCAGACCTTGAAGTAGAACAAGCCTTTTTTTTTGGTTGTACCCCATGGGTACCAAAAAGGTAGATTACTAGTGCCTTGTGACTCCACTATGATAGGATTTGACACCCATTTAAAGAGGTTGTGGGGTGGTGTGGACTTGAGGAGGGTTAGGGTTTGTCCTGTCTGTGAGCAAAGCGGAGTAGGAGGCTCAAGGGATTGTGCTGTAGCAGGGGGAAAGCTTTCTCCTTCTGTGGCATAGGCTAGTAGAGATCTTGAGGGTTTAGGCTGCAGGAGTGTGCCCTAGTGGGGGGACCTTGGCTATGGCCCTCTTTATTCCGCCTTGCCCCTCCTATCCCCCCTATTCTTTTTTGGACCGAGGAGAGGTCTTTCTCCCTTCTCTCTCCCAAGAGGGATTTGAAGACCTGGTTATCTTTGTGTCCCTCTACATATTGACAATCCGGATGGTTGTGATAGGGTCGCTCAAATTGGTGGCATCCTTCTATGGCAGTGGTGGAGCATGGCCTCCCTTCTTGGCCTGCAACTCTTTCAATCTGGTGCTATTTTGCATCTGTGCGTGGTGCATGGCTCACTTGTATGGCCTGTGTTTATGAATTCTTTTGTTTTTGGATTGATCTGGTGCTTATTCTATCCTTTATTTTTTGTTTGGTCCTCAGGAGGTGTAGTGTCTACTAATGGCAGCAGTGGCCCTATGGTGGCAACTCCAGAGTACCCTGTGGGTGATGGGGACTATGGGCCAGTCCCTTTTCTGATCATATGCTATTCTGTAGCACCGTAGATGCCTCCTCCTCCTTTGCACTCAACCCACTACCTATGCTTTTCGATAAATGCCATGATGCCATCCCGGAGATAGAAGTTACCTTGAAGTTACCCGTCTTAGGATAGTGGTGATGGATGGCCATGAGTATAAGTTCATGCATGATCTTGGAAATTTTTTTGGTTTGTGATATGATTAATTCTTGGCCACACTTGCCAAACATGAAAAATTCCATCTAGATACTACGTTGGATCAATTAGGCGACACATTACTTCCCCTAGGCAATAGTTTTCTTGACATTGTTATCCTGGCCAATCAAGAGGTGGACATAGCTCCCCATCAAGATGTGCAATCTCCTAAGTTTCATGTTGTCCAAGCCAAAGCTTGTTGGAGGAAAAATTCTTGTCCCCACTCCCCCTAGTTCACCCACCACCGTTATTATAAATGAGTCCAACTCCACCATCGACTTGCACAACAAGGAGGATGCTAAAGAGAAAGGTTCATGGAACATTTTTCATAGAAGATGTCTCACCTAGTGGAATTGTCAAGCTTTCCACATTGGATGGACTTGTCATGCCAATTGGATTAGTGGTTGTAGACTTGTAAAGTATCATTTACCAAATAACTAGTGAAATGTTGAGCAAAAATACAATCAGCTAGGGAACAAAAACTAAGAAGATAACAAATTGTAGATTAGGAGCAGAGCATCCTCAAGGGGAAGCTAGAGTTATAATCTTGTAGCTCAAAGCACTACAGTAAGAAGCCACTCTACCTATTATATAAATGTATTAGTTTCAACTTCAAGAAGACCTGCAATAGATGGTAGAATTCTATTGGGCTTATCCATGGGCTACATAGAAAGGGAATTGATGGATACTATTGGTGCTCGTGCAAATGCAATCAAATACTTTGCCATTGTTTGAATGACCATGGAGATGATGGAACCATTGCCTATGAAGTTCTAGATTGTCAACAATTCTCTATTGAATAATTGGGTACAGCTCATATAGATGTCACTATGGAATGAGTACCTTGTTGGAATCAATTTTATGTGATACTAGATTTTGATCTTGGGAAAAGGTGATGTTAGGGACACCTTGCGTTAAGACATACAATGTAACACCAGATTAGAAAGGAGATTCCTTGACTATAAGAACTCTTGAAGGATTCAAGATAGTTCCATTTTGTCAAATTGATTTCCTTTATAAAAAATAGTTTGAGGAACCTTGATTGCAACCAAGGAATCAACCACAACCTGCACATATACACATATCATGGTATTAATGTGGTTACTATTAAGAACAATTATTCATTTCTCATCCATTGCTAAGGGGAGATGAGTTGTTTGATGCACATATTTTCATGAAAATAGATCTACTATCTGGGTACCATCAAGTACGAATTCGACTCGCTGATATACCTGAATTTTCTCTCCAAACTCAATTTGGACATTATGAATTTTTGGTTATGCCTTTTGGTTTAACCAACGCTCTAGCTACTCTCATGACACTCATGGGTGGTGATTTTTTAGGATAAACACTTATAATATCTACGATAGGTGTCTGATCTTCTTAGGCAACACACAAGTATATTCCAAAGAGTCCAAGTGTGGCCTTTTGAAGACAAAAGTTCACTATTTTTGACATATAAATTCTATTGCATGCCTTCATAGGGATTAGTCCAAAGTGAAATCCATCCATAACGACCTTCTCCAAAAACTTTGGAAGAGCTCCAAATATTCTTTGGATTTGTAGGCTTTTATTGTAGGTTTGTCAAGAATATGTGAAAATTGCTATTCCTATGATGGACCAATTGAAAGTCGAGCGCAAAGCATTTCATTTGGAGAAAAGGCATTTGGGGTTTCTTGCTTTTGGCAGGTGAGAATTAGGAACGTTAGATTATTGTGTTAGTTCATGCTTTCCTTGCGGGACAGGGCTAGGAAACCTTTTCAGTGGCTCGGACTCAAGTTACTTGGTGACCAGAGTCTGTCGATTAGAAATCTTGTCTATCTTGACTATGCTTTTCTCAATTGATTAGGGCCTAGCGACCTGTTAGGTACCTCCTATTTCCAAATGGATATGGTAAAGGGGAGGGGACCTCACACGTGGTATCAGAGCATAGGTTAGGAAACTGGAAAAAAATCATTATTGTTTGAAAATTTGGAAAAATGAATTTGAGACTTGAGTTCGAGAACTTACCAGCATCGATGTTTCAGGAAGATGCCAATCCTGAGTATCGCAAGTTCAAGACCTTTGAGATAATGTATTTTGAGGTTTGTCACTATTCAAATTTTGCTTTTAGATGCAACATGATGAAGATTTTGATGAAGGCTTTCTCTCCCTTATCAACAAGAATCCAAAGGGGATGGGAACTTGCATGTGACTGCAAAGGTGGCATCTTCTACATTAATGTGAGGAAGCTCGGATGCCTCTCCTTTGATCTAAAGAAGCTTCGATGGGGGAAAGAGCTGCAAGTTATTTAGCTTTACTACTTCCTTGGTACTACTAGGGATGACTACACTGTTATCTCTAAAGATTCTCTTGACATGACCTTAAATGAATGGGTTTTCAATCAAGTCATGAAAGTGATCCCTACTTATAGGATCAAACCCATTTCTGTCCCTAATATCTTTCCTAAAAATAAGAGTCTTGTATTCTATGAACCCCACAAAGATGTGTATAAAAGCTACTACTCAAACAAAATAGTGGATTGTAAAAACTTATCTACAAATACCTATCGGTTGTACCACTATGTCCTTGGGAATCTGGCTCTAAGAATCATATAGCTTTCTAGCAGAGCAAACCTTTGTATATATTATGATAGAATAAAAAGATGCTCATCCATGAGATCTCAACTTTGTACATATCTTGATATAAATAAAGTTATGGAATCTTGAATTTAATAAAGTTAGTTGCTTTCCAAATTTTTGAGTTATGAAAGTTTAAAGCACTTGGTATTGCGTTAAGTCTTTATTAACCATCGGCAAGCGTATTATTGTGTAGGTATCGTCAAATGCTTTATACACGATCGTACAGGAGAAAAAACTTCTCTTGAAACAAGCCCAACCACCCACATTCAAAGGTGAGGGAGCCCATATTGAGCGCGATGTTGAAGCCTGGATTGAGGCAATGGAATACTATTTTGAAGCTGCAGGAACCCAACTTGTAAACCAAATTGCTTGCAATGTTTCGTCTTACTAGCGATGCAAATATATGGTGGAAACAACATTGCATGGACTTGGGTGTTTCAAGATCTTCCCAGTCCTTGGAGGTTATTGAAGGAGCAATTACAACACGATATCTTCCACTCGCTCATCGAGACACCAAAAGAATGAGTTCTTTGTTCTAAATTAGTTATCCTTATCGGTGGGGGAGTATTACTCCAAATTTGTAACCTTGTGAAGGTATGTCCCAAAAATGTCCGTTGAACAACAGGTAGCACGGTTCTGTCAAGGATTGAATCATCCCTTGGATACCCATCTTGAAGCAATAAGACCCACATCACTTCAGGATGCTCCCTTAAGGGAAACACCTCTGGCTAAAGAGACGGCTAGGAATCAAGGAAGATGAAACTTTAGAAATCAAAGCGCCAGGCCAAACAATTGGAGCCTTATACCTACTAATCAAGATTATCAACCTTGCCCTGTAGTAGCAGCAACTACAGTAACTCAACCGCAGCATCCAATTGTTCGTTTCTTTGAGTGTAATGAGTTGG
Organism: Adiantum capillus-veneris; assembly: GCF_014529385.1. Lineage (NCBI taxonomy): Eukaryota > Viridiplantae > Streptophyta > Polypodiopsida > Polypodiales > Pteridaceae > Adiantum > Adiantum capillus-veneris. The sequence goes on from NC_140932.1 coordinate 129,112,805, forward strand.
GCCATTATAGGAGTCATTGTCCTAGAAGAAACGTAGCAAAAACTGTAAATGCCATTCCTGTAGCACCAAATAGTATAGGCCAACGTGTTTGTTGTGGAGGAAGGAACACACAAAGAGGTCATGGAAGAGGAGTGATGACTCAAATTCATGTGAATATTATGGAAGAGCCAACAGTAGGAGACCAAGCTGAAGAAAGAGAAACTCTACATGCTGCAATTGACAACCCTAGTGCTCACCAGCAATATGCAGTGATTCAAGCACCAGGATCACGCCAAGGTGAGAAAATTGAATTCTAAATTGATTGTGGCAGCGCACACTCATTTCTCTCTCCTAAATGCATAAGAAAACTGAAACTAAACCAGTATCCTGCTAAAAGGATAATTGTAGAACTAGCAAATGGGAAGGAAGTCCTAACTCAACATACAACATGGCAGGTAGAATTTGAACTAGGGGGATACTCTACTTCTGGTTACTTTCATACTTTTCCTCTAGGGATTTACAATGGGATATTGGGGATGGATTGGTTGAAGCAAAACCAAGCTCATATTCACGGTGCACAAGGTAATTTTACCTTTATAGACGAACTATGGAATGAGGTTCTACTTCGAGGAAAGAATGGGAAACCTAAATCTCACTTAGTTAAGGCTAGTAGACTTCTTAAGGGATTACAAAAGGGTCAGTAGATCTATGCAATTAAACTCAACAAGGTAAGAGACACAAATTCAAAATTTCAACCTGATTGGTTAAGAGAGTATTCAGATGTGTTCCTTGAGGATCTTACAAGTCTTCCACCACCTAGAGAAGTTAATCATGAAATTGAGACTATCCGTGGTTGTGAACCCGTTTCAAAGAGACCATATAAAATGTCACTCCTTGAAGCAATTAAACTCAAAGAGCAACTTAGGCAACTTATTGAGAAATGATTTATCAGACCAAGTACTTCTCCTTCGGGTGCTCCAGTCCTTTTCCAAAAGAAGAAGGATGGTTCTTTACGACTTTGCATAAACTATCATGGGCTTAATCAAGTTACTATTAAGAACAAGTAGCCCATTCCTAGGATTGATGAACTATTGGATAGGCTACACGGGGATAAGATCTTCACAAAGATTGATCTTCACTTGGGTATTATCGGATAAGGATCAAAGAATCAGACATTCCAAAGATAGCTTTCAACACTAGGTATGGACATTATGAGTTCATAGTGATGTCTTTTGGTCTTGCTAATTCTGTTGCAAGCTTTAATCGACTAATGCAGGGTATTTTCAGACCTTACCTAGATGATTTTGTCTTGGTTTTCTTTGATGATATCTTGATCTATTCTAAAGATGAGGTAAATCATTAAGAGCACGTTCGTAACGTATTACAGCTCTTATGTCAGCATCAACTTTATGCTAAGAAGAGTAAGTGTACCATTTTTTCTTCCTAGTCAGCTATCTTGGATTTATTATATCTTCCAAAGGTATCTCAGTTGACCCAGATAAAGTTAAGGACATTTTAGAATTACCTCAACCTACGAGTCTGTCAGTGAAATAAGGGGATTTCTTTGAATTACATGATGGTACATGATATTTGTAAAGGATTATGCTCTTATTGCAACAGCTTTAACAAAATTACTAAGAAAGGAATGAGGATCGAATGGAGAGCAAAACACGAGGCCAATTTTGCAAAGTTAAAAGGTTCTCTAGTATCAACCCCTATTCTTAAACATCTCGATTTCAACAAAGAGTTTGAAGTTATAGCAGATGCTAGCAAAATCGCTTTAGGGGGAGTCAATGTAACATTTAATGGTCTAAAAAGCTTGTAAATAGCGGAAAATAAATTAACATAGTGAGCATTTTGTTAAGAGCAAGTTCCTAATGAGCATAGAAGAGTGCTTGGTTAGAGATAGAAACATTAGCATAACACCTAATTAGTTTGGCATAACAATACTTGAAAGAGGGAGAGAAATAGAACAATTGATAATTATTGAGGACCGGATGTACATGGATTGGTCCCCCCTCCTTTAGGCATTTGTATTATAGCATCTCCCATTAAGAGACAGTCTGTACAATACAATTCTTTGTGTTCCTTGGTAAAAACTCATTGGTGCAATGAAGATGGACGCTACATGCACCAAACTTACACGTGATAACACATAACATCAATTCCTCCTTGGTCTCAGACTCAAGACCGCACACACCTTTGAAGATGGTGAGAGCTAGCGGGGTATGAGAGTAGATCTAGAGGTATTCTTACGAGAAAGAAGTATTTCCTCACTTAATTACTCTTATAGCTTAGATTAGCTTAGTAATTAGATAATAGAGGAGAGAAGCATGGCATTGAAGCTTGGCTCTTGGTTGGATTTGCATTCCATATCCAAGAGTTGTTGGTGTAGGCCTCCATTCTCAAAACTTGGAGAAGAAGATGAGATTTCCATTATAGCTTGGATAAGGAGATGAATTTCTTGCTCTACACATGAGTTGTGTGAGTGTGTGTGGAACAATCCTTTGGAAATCAGCCCCCTCTCCCATCTTGGTCGACCCCTAGTGCAATTTATTCATGCTGGCTTCCTATTGGCCCTTGAAAAGCTTAGCCAATAGCATTTGAGCAAGCTTTTTTACTCTTGCTGGCTTCCTATTGGCCTGTGAAAAGATTAGCCAATAGAATTTGAGAGGCCCAGTCAAGAGCCTTGTGACAAGTGTCCACCCCTTTCCTCTTTTGTAATACCTCAAATAATTAATTTAATTATCTAAATCCTTACTGGACCTTTTAGTCTTCTGACCAATAGGAATTAAGCAAATTTGTTGGCTTCTTATTTCTCATTGTACCTTTTGACTGTCCAATAGTCTTTTTGGTAGATTAATTCTCAATGGTCCTTTAATCAAGAATTTCTAAAATAAGAAATTGAATTTACACTAGCTCAATCCTCATTGTCCACACCTTTGTCCCTCCAATAGAATTCACGCAAGAATTGGGGGTTTTCTTGCATGCCTGACATGTGTCCTATTTGCTTTGTGGAAAGTGTAGTTTGTGTGTGTATGATTCCCTGTCATCTGTCATCTTCCTAGCTCGCCCCCTCCTTTGTCCTTTTGTTGGCTATCATTTAGTTGACTTCTAGAGATAGCACTTCTAGTCAATAAGCCAATTTCCCATGGCTATCATACCTTTAGAGTTAAAAATTTGGAACTTTGCCCTATGGAAGTCTTAATGGAGTTAAACCTAAAGGTCTTTTCAACTCCATTGATGTACTTTGCTCTTTAGCAGACCATCCCCATTTGGATCCCCGATTCCCCTCTTTTGGATCCCCTGTTGAGACCGGTCTGGCAGCCTTTCCAATATCCAACCTTTGCTCCCCTTGGTATTTTTTCTGTATTAAATGATCAGTTTAATATGAGAAAATCATTTGGGAAAGTAGATGTTAGGTTTATATGACAAGTCCTTACTCAAGAAGGTAGGCCTGTAGCCTATACTTCTTGAAATCTCGGATATCATGAGAAGAATTACCCGACCCATGACTTGGAACTCTTAGCAATCACCCATGCATTAACGCTATGGAGGCATTATCTTCTCAGTCACAAATTTCAATTAGTCACTGATCATAAAAGCTTGAAGTGGATCTTTACACAGTCCAATCTCAACATGAGGCAAAGAAGATGGATTGAACTTCTTCAAGAATACGACTTTAAAATAAAGTTTAGACTGGGGAAGGACAATGCATTTGCGGATGGGATTATTCGCAAAGATTTCCTTAGCACTATCTCTATACCTAATAATCCTATGTGGGAAAGAATTAAGAAAGCAGCCTTGAAAGACCCAAATTATAAGTAGTTATCCTTGCAAATTCAACAAGGCATAACACCTGAGACAAAGAATATATTGATAAAGGATTACTCTGTTCAAGTGGGATGTCTTTATTTTTGACAAAGGCTTTGTGTACCTAAGGACCCAACACTAAGGAAAACAATCCTGTTTGAGGCTCATGACAGTGCAACTTCAGGACAGACTGGGTATGCAAAGACCTTACCACTTTTGGCCAGGAATAAAGGGGGATGTTCTTCGGTATGTGAAGCCATGTCTCTCCTGCCAACGGATTAAAGCTGAAAGGATCAAACTACCTGGACAACTTCAAGCTCCTGATATACCTCAAATGAAATGGCAATGTATCAGCATGGACTTTGTCACATGATTACCCTCTGTTAAAGGCTATGATTTAGTATTTGTTGTTGCTGATATGCTTACTACGGTAGCTCACTTGATGCCTGTGACAAATACCTTCACTACCTTTGATATTAGCTGAATATTCAAAAAGCAAACCTTTAGACCTTATGGTCTACCTAAGAGAATTGTCAGTGAGGGATGCGAAATTTACCTCAAAGTTTTGTACTTCACTCTTTCAAGCCATTGGGACACAACTGTGTTTTAGCACAACATATCATCCTAATTAGATAGATGGTCAGACTGAAAGAGTAAACCAGGTGATTGATGACATTCTGAGAGCATATTGTTCCTAGGAACCAAAGAAATGGATCGGATATCTTCCTTTGGTTAAATACGCCTATAATTCCTCTGCCCATAGAAGCATATGCATGTCACCATTCAAGGCTCTTTATGGACATTGGCTCTGTTAAACGTCTCATATCCTACTATCAAGGTAGAAGCCTCAAAGCGAATTCTCAAAGACACGGAAGCCCATACCAAAGCAATACGTAAGGATATTCAAGACGCTCAGGACATACAAAAACATTGTGCAGAAGAGAAGAGATTAGATCAAATCTTTAAAGAAGGAGACAAGGTATTCCTTAGGGTCAGGCCCAACAAAAGCAATCTATCCTTGGAAAAGTATAAGAAGCTCAGCCCAAGATACTGTGGACCACCCTATGAAATTGTCAAAGTGATAAGTGATCAAGCTTACAAGCTAAAGCTACGTTCTAACCTCAAAATTCATGATGTCTTCCATGTTAGTCTATTAAAACCTTATGTTCCTAACCTTGATCAACTTTTAGATACCAAACAAATAGTTGTTCCAACCCAAGGAGTCCTTGAACTTCAACCTAACTATATCCTAGAAACTCGGGAGAGAAAACTTAGGAATAGAAACATCATTGAACACCTTGTCAAATGGAAAGATTTCCTTGAAGAAGATGCAATGTGGGAAGACAAAACTTCTCTTCATAAAGATCATCCGACTTACCTTTGAGATGAGGACATCTCAATTCTTCAAGTTGGGGAGAATGTAAGGCCTTTGGTACCCTTGCAGAGGGGATTCCCATGTAAAGGATTAATATCATGACATTTTTATCATAAATAGAAAGTTTCTATTTTTGGAAAATTTTCCACCTCTAATGAGCTAATGATAAATATATTGATGTAAGCTTTTCAAATTTGAAATTTTTACTTTGTTGTCACTTTTGTCCAAGTACAGTAAGTTTTGAGGTGCTTACACCCGCCTAGAAGCGACCGTCTCGTCTAAATCTACCCCACCCTAAATTTCCATAAAAATAGTTGCCTGCTTCAAAAACTGCTAAATATAGTAGGTGTGTGCATCTGACACCTTAGCTTGTCATCCTCAAGCTTTTCTTTTAATAGAAACTTTCAGAATTAAATCTTGAGCTCACTCTATACCATTAATTTTCATCCTAGTGTTAATAAATCAATTCCTAAGTCTAAGGTATGCATATGTATGCATGAGCACATGTATGTATGTGTATGTGTATGTATGTCCATAAATGAGCATAACCATGGACCCATCTCTTATAGAATAATTGACTATGAGCATGGGGGCACCCCATGAGGTGTATCACCCAAAAGGGTAAAGAGGGACACCTCTAATGACTAAGTGGGAGCTTGTGACACCTCTACACATACTTCTGGCAAGAGGGGACGAGTAGGGGAGGTATGGGGTTGCTTTGGGCAACAAGGAACCTTCAAAATCTATATAAAGGGCATTCCCACTCAATTTTATACACACTTGAACACACTTGGAAGAAGGAACTCTGCTGCTGTGGCAAACAACTTGGCGACTACCGCATCAAAGCTTTGAGAGATCAATAACTCCAAAGCACATTTGGGTAATGTAAATCTATTATTCAATCACGTTATTATCAATCTCTTGTCTCAATTGAAATCCTTTCCAAGTGCTTCCATATTATTTCAATTGGATACTTTCCAATTACTACCATTTTATTATTCAATCGCAATCCTTTCTAATTGCTACTCTATATCAAATGCTATACTCTTATTTACCTATCCTCGATTGGAAATCAACAATCATTATACTTATTTTATGGTAATTTTTCTACATTACAAAGTAACGAAGGTCTCAGTGCTTGATTATATAATCAATTGTGTTGAGTGCATGCACAATTGTTCGTCAATGTAACCTAGAATCTTGCATGGATTAGCTAATCATCTTCAAGAATTTTGCTCGACTAAAATGATGGATTGTTGTTGCAAGTAGATATAAGTGATTAATCATGTGATTAGCGTATGGCTTTAACACATGTTTATTATAAAATTATGGCAGGATTAAGCAAGCATATGTTGTTGGTTTGATGTGTGGAATAACCCTATATGTTTTGGAATTAAAACACTTATAATCATTTACCCTACTTCCATTGGATTCTTATACTTTAGCTTACAACTTTTCAAATTAACATAAGTATCTAGTAGTGGTGATGGCACCCAAGAGAACTTGCTATGGTGGATCACATGATCACGAAGCCAAAACCAGTGATGGTAAAGACAAACAAAAGGCCCCGATGAATGAGGTGTTAAGTATGGAGCCTGATTTACCCTTGTAATTTTCTGTGGTAAAAGCGCACATTTGTAAGGCCCCCATTATGAGGAGAAGCCATCATGCGTGAAGGAAAATCACTCACCGAAAACCAAAATTTTCATGGACAAGAATCAGGGGCAACTTTAGAGGCCCTCGAGACTTTTTTTTTCGCCAGAATATTCCTTTTTGCCGGAATATTATGGCCGGACGGCGGCCGGAAAGTGGTCGGAAAACAACCGGTCGGTTGGCCGGTGGCCGGTAGTCAATGGCTGATGCCGGTGGTCGGAAGTCAATGGCCGGTGGCCGAATTCAAAAGCGGACTTGTCTTCTCAAGGGCGGCCACACATGGGCGGATTGGAGGGTCTGATTTGGACTTATTCGCACAATGGCGGCTACACATGGCTGTCTCTCATAAGAGAGGACAGCCCTTTTGGCCTATAAAAGGAGGCCATTTCTACACACATTTCATAGTGTGAAGTTGATGCAACAAGGTGAGTGTGAGGTGGTGAGAGTGAAGCAAAGCGGGAGCTCTATCAAGGGTTTAATCCCTTTGTGAACTACTTCTTCTTTTGAAGTGCTAAAGCCATTGAGTGTCTGCTTTCCCGTGGACGTAGACCACATTGGGTGAACCACGTATATCGTGTGTATTCTCTCTCTCTCTCTCTCTCTACTCTATAATCTCTTGTGTGTGAAATCTATCTCTCTCCATTAAGTAATCTACTCAAAAATTTATTTAGCTACGTCTTATTTTCTTAACATGAGGATGTGCCACTTATCCCACGAAGTGATTTTATTTCTCAAGAACAGGGAGGAGAGCCTAGCAGAGTGAACACTAAAGCAATGAATATGGTTGCACTCATCTTGCAGTTTGGTGCCCAGAATGCAAGATAATACTTGCGGGTTGGTGCCCAGGTTATAAGTTAGTCACTACGAGTTTGTACCTACGCTGCAGGAGAGTTTAGTTGAATGGGCAACTAAAGACTCCGGGAGCAATAAACTCTCGCCAAGAGGAGTGAGCTCTTGGGGTTTGGATATTTTAATGAAGAAAAGTCGTATGTTGTTTTTCTTCTAGGAAAGATTGTCTTGGTGCCGATTTGATAATGGTTGAAGGGCTGTCTTAAAGAACTTGTGATGGAAATCATAAAAAGGAACTCTGTGTATGAGCAATCATGTTGTAGTAATTTGAAAACAAGCAAAACAAAGTGTGAGTGTGGGGGTGGATAGTGGGGACTAGCTCAGATTGCTAGTCAAGGATGGGTGGTCTCGATTAGTCAAAAAACTCTCCACTCCTAATTAATAGAAGAAGCAAAACTAGAGACTCATTGTGCCAAGAGTGGAGAAGTCCCAAATTGTACATGTCTCTAAAAATTATGGGGAGAAAAGCATTTGGGGTTTCTCTCTTCTGGAAGTTGAGAATTAGGAGCATTAGATTATTGTGTTAGTTCATGCTTTCCCTACAAGACAGGGCTAGGAAACCTTTTTTAATGGCTCGGACTCAAGATACTTGGTGACGAGAGTTTGTCCATTAGAAATCTTGTCTATCTTGACTATGCTTTTCTCAATCGATTAGGGCCTAGCGACCTGTCAAGTACCCTCCTATTCCAAATGGTTATGGTGAAGGGGAGGGGACCTCACATATGAATAGGTTCTTAAAGGTGCACCACCCGAGATAGTCGTATGGCATAACAACCGGCCCATTTGAGTCTCAAAAAGTATGAAAGTGTGGCAGCAATGATCCTCCCTTGGGATAAAACAACCTAAGATGTAAAGTTCCACTCAAAGAAAGATCCTTTTGATAGCTTGCGAATGCTTAAATTTCCCTGGGCTATGCATAAATCTACTCACCTGTGATATTGCTAAATATTTGCAGGTGAGTATGCTAAATATTTGGCCTTGTATTACATCCATAAATAAAGTAATTATTGATAAAGAGTGACATCAAAAAAATCTCTAGCATCATGAAGACTCAATTCGAAACCTAGTTACATCGGAGTAGCAATAGGTTTGCACTCAAGTTCAAATTTACATAGTAATATCTCTATGTATTTTACTTGACAAATAACAATACCTCTATCACACTGCTTAAACTATATGTCCAAGTAATGATGCAAAAAACCCAAGCCTTCGGTCTCAAATGTAGCATTCAGTTCAACCTTGAATTCAACAAGATGCGTCTCATTTAGGCTAGTAAGCAGCAAATTATCTACATACAAGACAAAGATGAGATACATATCACTCTCACATTCGACATACAAAGTGCTTTCAATTGGATGGTTACGAAAGCCTTGTTTAGACAAATGAGTGTCAGCTTTCTCATACCAAGCATGAGGAGACTCCTCCAACCCATACAAAGCTTTTTAACAATTGCATACTTTTGTTTCTTTTCCTTTCTTGACAAAACCGTGACGATGCATTACATACTTCCTCAAATAAATCACCATTCAAGAAAGAGATAACAATGTCTCATTGATGTACATTCCATCCAGAGTGAGTTTCCAATGCACATAGAAAATTAACAATAGTCATACGACAAGTGGGAGCAAAAATCTCTTTGCAGTCAATGCCTTTTTGCTGTGCATAACGTTTGGCAATTCTAGCCTTGTTGCAATTAATCTCACCATCCGGCTTACGTTTCAACTTGTAAACCCGCTTCATACCAATGGTTTTTTTTACCAGGAGGCAAATCACATGAAGTCCATGTTTCATTCTCTATAAGTGCATCATTGCTAGCAACGGCTAACACAGGCTACACTGAATATGCATCAAGCGGCAGATATCTATGGATGCCACAATATTTTCCACTCACTTTGTATAAGTCTTGGGCTCACTTGGAGTTCCAAAGTTGTAAATGCTAGTTTGAGGGCTCAAGTTTAAACCCATAGTATAAGGGATTGTGGTGAAGCCCTTAAAAGGAAGCCTTTAGGCAAGGAGGCTTCATTCTTGAGTATCCATTCTTGAGGATCCACTTTTGAGAGATCCCTCTCTCTTGAGTGTTCACTCTATGGCCTAGCCTTGAGCTTTATGTCTATGCTTGAGAGGCTAGTGCTAACCATTGTAATTAGATAAAGATCTTCTTGATTAATCTAATTCATATTTTCTCACTAGTCTTATCTTCTCTACATTTCATTATGTCATGAGGTAGTATTACACTCTCATTATTCTAGATTTGAGAGATGTATGTACTTCTTGCTATTAACCACTCTTTATCACTCTACAAGCAATGGATTTGCGATATTTAGCATCACAAATTAGGTCGATTAAGTTGGGTCTTAATCTTGTAATTTGTGTGTGTGCCCTATTCTTTGCTTGTGTGTAGATAGTTTTTATAAAACTCTAGCACCATTCACCTCGTGTGTGTAGCTATTGATGAAGTGCCGTGATTGACATGTGGTAATTAGTGTGTGCTTATCATTAGTGTGCTTGAGGTTTTTAGTCTATGGCAAGTTGGACTTCGATGGACTTGATGTGTGTAGGAGTTGTTAGATTAGTGATTAAAGAATGAGTAGAGTTAGTCTTGCAGTGGCTAATCTCTACTTGCATTGGAGAGTTGATCTCTTGAATCCTCTATTCCTATTCATCCGATGCTCGTGCTTCCATGTCCTAGCCGGGTTGCCGATCCACAGATTTGATAATTTTGTGTGGGTTGCAATTAGGTCGTGCTACAACGCCTCCCTACATTTGGCACCGTTGCCGGGATCAATAACCTAAGCTAGTGAGTTTAAGATGTGTAGAATAGAGTAATTTCATTACTAATTTCTCAGATTTTGAGTGTGTGTAACTCAATTTTTGGTTTAATTTGATGATATTGTGCAAGAAAATGATGCTAACGTTGAGTTATGAATACCCCAAACCCCCAATTTCACCCCCAATTTCACTAATTTCATACTAACCCTTGCTAATTTTGCTTCGTTTCCATGCTAATTTTACTAATTTCATGCTAATTTCTACTAATTTTGACTAACCTCGCTAACCTAACCACTAACATTGAAGTGTAATGAATGTTAAATCACCTTTTTAGAGGTGGAATCATCACTCTAATCAAGTTAATTGTACCAATTTATGCCTAATTTGATGATTTTAGTGTTTGATTTTTACATACAAATGGTCAATTTTAAAGCCGATTCGAGGGTGCACACACTTGTGTGTGCAATGATGCGTCTTCATGTGGAGCAAAGGAATAGTTTGGAGTGTAATTACGATGTAATTGCACTCACTTGTTATGTCAGTTCTTGATCATTAGGAAGAATATGGACTCTCCATGGGACTCGTAAGAATCCCTAGTTTTAAGGAAGTATGTTGTGATTAGGGAGACAAAGGAAATGACGGGGGCTATTTTGGTAGGCCATTTTCTAGCCTTCAAGCCTAGAAAAGGTGGGGTACGTAGTGACTAGGAGGCTACCTTCTCTCTCTAGCTTTTCAGCATCTCCTAGAGAAAAGGGGGTGTCATAAGAGGGAGAGGGACCCTTGTAGAAAAAGAGAACCCCACCTTTTTTAAAAAAAAAACACGGCAAAAAATAAACCCTAATTTTTTTTTTGAAATTTTCAAAAGTAGTCATTTCCCCCCAAAAAGTGACCCCAAACCTATTCTAATATCAAAACATCATTTTTTGCCTCCAAAATCTCTCCCTCTCTCTCTCTCTCTCTCTCTCTCTCTCATGTCTCCTCTTTGTCTCTCTCACTCCCCTTCCTCAAAGTAGCCATGCCCACCATAGCCAAGACCTGCTGCATCTCCCTCTTCATCTAAATGCTAAATCCTCCTTCTCACTCTTACAGAATTTTGCATCTCCATCTCCATCTACCTGCTAAACCCTCCCTCTCATCTCCATCTACTTGCTAAACCCTCCCTCTCATTCTCACACACTCTTGGATCTACCTCTTCATCTACCTGCTAAACCCTTCCTCTCACTGTCACATTCCTCTCTCCTCTCTTCATTCTATCCCTGTACCCTCTTCCATTGTTCACTGTCCTCCCTCAAAAATACCAAGTCTACCGTAAGCCAAGATCTACATCAACTACCTCTTCATCTACCCCAACTTCTTGCAAGATATGGAACATAATATTTCTTTTTCATGTAAGGTGGAGTCACATCACAAACTTTCTAGTTGGAAGGACATAGAAGGGTGCCCATACACCACAGGTGACAGAGAAAGATCCCAAGCATAGGAAGGTCAAGTATGTCAAGCAACGGAGATGTTACTTTACACAAGGGCACTGGTTTCAAACCTGAGTGTATTTGAGGAAACATTTGAAGAATTTAGATCTGTACTCTATACATGCCGACCATGCATCCATAATGCCCAAAGCTATCAACATAGCTTTTACTTTGTAATCTCATAAAATCATGTTTGAGGTGGTCTGCAATGGACATGGTTTTGTAACAACAAGCGCTATGGATTTAAGATATGAAATCTTTGATCTTGCAAATTATTTTCCATGTAGCAATTTCTTTGAAGATTTGATTCTTTTTGAGGGGTTTGATGCTTATACAAGTGTGTCACATGAATACAGTAAATTGTTGGTGAATACTAGGGGTTCATAACTAATATAGAAAGTGTTGAACCAATGTTGAGAATTATGCTAGTGGGGAGGATTACCCATCACTCATAAGACTGCATCAAGATGGGCCATGTAATTGCATCATGGTAGCATTTCTAAGGCTGCAAAACTATATCAACCAATGCTTCAAAGGTAGGGGTTAGTTGGTTAGTTTAGGAGAGGAGGCAAGGGTGCCTATTCATGCATTGGATGGAAAAGAGGCATGGGATGGGTTTAGAAAACCTTTATTATATATCTCTCTCTCAGTCTCTCTCTCCCCCCCCCCCCCAATATCTCTTTGCTTTTAGCTAGCTAGCCATGTATGATCAATTATTTTTTGCATAAACTTATAGAGTAGTGTTTTGTAGTAATAGAATATTGGATCCTTTATGGGTAGCTTCTTTAAGAATCAATTATCTCTCTCTGTATCTCTCCTTTTTGTGCATGTTATGGCCATTTGCTTCAGCTCTGTTTCACTAGTAGGCCTTTGTGAGACTAAAAAGTGTCTTGTACAACCAAGCAAAGCACCCCCTTTTCTTTCGAGACCAAAACTAGAGCATACACACTATGGGGCATTATCCTGAAAATCAAAGGGAGGCTTGCAACGCACCATGGTATGAGATAGCTATTATTGCATGGTTGGGTGATGTTTGAACATCCCGTAGGACCTTGTCAACCATGCCAAAGCAAGCTGGCACAAATAGAAGGCAAGGCAAGGGATGCATAGGCCTTGGGAGGCCCAAAGAAAGCCTGCCACAAGGGAGCGCATGTGGGCCTTCCATAGGTCTCTGGAAGGCCCAAATGCGCTCCCTTGTGGCAGGCTTTCTTTGGGCCTCCCAAGGCCTATGCACCCCCTGCCTTGCCTCCTACTCTTTGTGCTTGCTTAGTTTTTGGCATGGTGGCCTTGGGCCTACAAGATAGCCATGAACATCCATCCAAAGAAGCATTTTACAAAACTATAGCTCATATGATATATCTAGAAAAAGAAAATTCATCCTCTACTACAAATGGCTATAGATGGCTCACCATGTGCATGATGCATTCTCTACTCATTCTCTACTATACAGATGGCTCAAAGTATGCATGATGCATACTCAATTAGCAAGCAATCCAAGGAATAACTTGTCTTGGGTTTGATCCATGTATCATGTCATTTATCCATCATAAGAGTGTATCCTCAATAAAGGGGCAATACCCTTGAGTTCCAACAGGGTCTCTCTCTCTCTCTCTCTCTCTCTCTCTCTATACCTAGTTATCTATCTATTTATCTATCTTTGTGTTTTTTATCTGCATGTGTATCTATCTATCAAATTATCTATCCGTCCATCTATCTATCTATCTATCTATTAATGTATTTATCTATATCTATCTGTCTTTCTGTCTGTTTATCCTCCATCTATCTATGTACAATATATATATATATATATCCCCTATCTCTATCTTGTTTGTTCACTCTCTTTTCTTTATTTTGATTTCATAGTCTGTGTTCCTTGGGAATTTCAAAGAGCACAAGCTTATGGTTGAACTTACACAAATTCATATCAAATACAACATAATAGCATGCCATTGCATTATTGATGGCAAAGGTAGAACGAAGAGGGGATTCATGTGTGTGCTTGCAAACATGAGGGAATATGATTGCTCTATCTTTCTTCGATTAGGTTTGAGTGTATTCTTTCAAAAATTTGAAGCCTGCCAAATATATTGAGATAAACTCTGAGTGCTCATGAACTAAATGTTTGTTCAATTCCAAAGGAGGTTCATGTCTATGCCTGCAACACAAGGAAATATGATTGCCCTATCTTGCTTAGATTAGTCTTGAGTATGGGATTCTTCTAAGACTTTAAAGCTTGCCACCATTTTGAGATAAACTCTAAGTGCTCATACACCAGAAAATGAGTCAAACCTGACCTTTGAGGTTACATGGCTTACTAGATCTACATGCAGGCACATTGCAAAGGTGTACTTTCTACCAAAAAATCAATTTACTTGATCAATTCACTTATGAGCACCAAAATTTTTCCAGGAAGCACAATACCCATACAAGATTAGATGAAACAAAAATGATCACAAGAACAACATCATATAGTTGAAGATTAACTAGATTGGACAAAAATGTAATGAAACAAGAGTGCTTTCTATTCAAGTAGTTTCATTACAAAGTTTGTAGCTTGGCTACAATAATAGCTCCGGATGTTATGTACTAGATCAAATACATTGAATGGAATATAGACTGAGGCAATTGCTATGCTCTTAGCAAGGCTTGTCTCATCATTGATAACTCCATGGACCTCCATATCCACAAGTATACACACCAAACAAAGACTGTTTAGAATGATCTTCTGATTGGAGAAGTTTCACTTTCCACTTGACACCAAACCAAGTTGAACCCAAGCATCCACTGCAATAACATCCTGTAATACAACAAATATGGTGTTAGCTACTATATTTTAAATTAGTATACATTGTTGAGTTATATAGATTAGTTCTTATGTATAGCATGCACAACCATAAAGGTACCCGAGAGGCATTCAAGCGGTTGCTTTGCAAGTAAGCTGGATAAAAAAATACGTTCACAAATACCGTTGTCAAAAAATATGAACACATGCAAATTAAAGAGGACATATCCATAAGATGACTTAGCATTAGACTTACAATGAGGTGCAAATTGGTTTGAAGCTCTCTGCAAGTGGATCTTAGCTACACTATACACATGTTGAGTGATGGCCACCATTCTAGCTTTTGTTTTGTAAGCCATGAGTCTTCACTTCCAATGGAGTTCCAGTATGCCTCAAAATTGTACTCCATGAGGACCAATATTGAACGGTTGCATGTAGACCCATGAGCCTTGCTAAATACCTGTGGGATCCATTCCACCTTCGAGCTCTTTGTGTTGTGCAGTATGACCTTTTGTATCTCCAACTTGGGCCGTCTATGCATGGTATGGGTAGACATACTTGGGAAGAGGTCAGGTGGCCACACACTAGAGAGAGATTGGGAAGGGGGAGAGGGGTGAGGGTTGGAGAGAAGGATAGTGAGGTCTACACAGTATAGAGAGAATGAAGGGGAGAAAGGGAGAGATAGAGAGGATGGAGAGTGAGCTTTTGGCTATGGTGGGCTGCATTGTGGAGAATGGAGGGGTGAGGGGAGGGAGAGCTAGAGAGGATGGAGAGTGAGCATTTGGCTATGGTGGGGTTGACTGTAGAGAGAGTGAGAAGAGTGGGGGGGACAGTTGAAGAGGAGGATAGTGATGAGCTTTGGGCTATGGTGGGGTGCACAGCACAGAGAGAATGGAGGGGGGAGGGGAGGGAGGTAGAGAAGATGGAGAGTGAGCTTTTGGCTATGGTGGGATTGATTGCAGAGAGAGAGTGAGGGGAGGGGAGGGGAGGGGGCAGGGGAGAGAAGATTGTGGGAGAGAGAGAGAGGGAATTTGGAGAGAAAAAGTGACTTTTTGATGTTTGGGTATGTTTTTGGCAATTTTGGAGGGGAAATGGTCACTTTTGAGACTTTTCAAAAATTTCAATTTTTTAGGGTTTTTTGACCTGCGCAATTTTTATTTTGGGGTCCCTCTTTAGGCTTTATGACACCCCTTTCCCCTTTTTTAACCCCCCCCGTCCACCTCCCCTTTCTCTCTAGGAATCAAGCATTGAAGAGGGGGACAAATAGGCTACCCCCCTATCTCTCCTTAGGCTATAGGTGATATCCCAAGAGCCCTCTCATTGGTCCTCCACTAACCCTTCCCTAATCAAAAGGGCCCTAGGAGAGTCCATATTTTTCCTAATGTTGATTCAATGTGCTAATTATTTGCTAAAATTAGGTGTGTAACACAAATTGACCTACACTTTGCACTTAATTTGATACACTTGGAATGAAATTGATAGTCAAATTGTGACTAACGAACTTGTATGCATCCAAATAATGCTTAATTCTCATCAAGAAATTCATGTGTGTGCATAAAAATCATTGTGTGTGTGCATGCACCAAAGAGGGAAAAAAACTGTAAAAAATTTCAAGTTTGTGAACACCTAATTTTGAATGTGTGCATACATAAAATTTGATGGAATTGATAATTTATGAGTATGCAATCATGTAAATGATGTGTATGTTAGGTTAATTCAATCATTGGATAAGCCTAATTGCCAAAAAATTGGGCAAAGATTGAGTGTGTGTGCCATCCAAGACCTTTTGATTTTCTACAATTGATGGTCAATTAGGGCACCTAAATGATTTTTGATTGTGAAATGTGCATAAAAAGTGTGTGTAATGATTAAGTATAAGCCTAAATGGATTGCCAATTGAGCCAAATTTTTGATCGTTTGTGCTTGATTTTTGAGTGTGTGCATTGCTTGATTGGGTAAAAATAGTGCTAATTTTTTTAGAAATTAAGCATGCATGCATTCACTTATGCTTGATTGAGTTTGCAATTTGAGCATTGCAATGTGGAATTAATGTAGTTTTTGCATAAAATTTTGGCTTAAATTTGGGTGTGTGTGCCTACTCAATGGCATGTGCAATCCAGTGCTTGAATGAATAATTGGTATCTTTTTACCAATTATGATGATTAATTTGGCCAAATAGTTGATGTTTGTGTCACAAAAATGGCTTGACAATTGAGATAAAACACTTAATTGGTACTCAATTGTGTAGACTTTTAGCATATTTCCATGCTAATGATGAATCAATTTGATGAACATGAAAAATATGCACTAATGTGTGTGCCTATGCAATGGTGCTTGATATCCAATTTGGAATGAATGATTACGGTGTTGTTCACTAGTCATAATGATTGAATAGACCTAAACCTTTGTGTGTATGTCATAAAATCAATTGAGACGAATGACTCGATTGCACATAATTGAGAAGAATGGTTGTATTACCATTGAGTTGTATGCCAATCCAAATGGATATGATACAGGATTTCAACGATTTGTGCATTCGAAAATGCAATAATCAAGTGTGCATAGCCATAAAAACCAAAAATGACAAATCCGACAGAATTTGGATGATTAGGGCATTGAGGGATGAGCAATTGATTTTTTGCAAGGATTACAAATCGCGGGTTTGAATTGGCTAAAGGAAATTTGGTTGACCCATTGATGTGTATTCATTTCAATTGATGGATTTGAAAAAAAACCAATTTGTGTGCATGAAATCATTCCAGTTCAATGTATGTATCCAACTAATTTCCAATTGGAAGGATAAGAGATCAAACTTGGATTAAATATGGTGCACAAAAGAATGAGCAATCACCTCAATTCTTTGTTGCGTGCTACACATGCATATTTGTTAAATTACATTTCAATGTGTGGTTTTAAAAGAAAAAATGTAAAAAAATAATTTGAAATGATATCAAGAAGAGAGAGATTGAAAGGGAGTGTGCATAGGTTTTTGGACATGTGTATTGCATAATTGATTGTAAGTTGATTTGAAGAATGAGGCGCAAAGGGGATTGACTTCGGCAATGTTTACATAAGGTATTATTATCGCAATATTTTTTGTTAATTGATGCACCCACAAATCATATCCTGTCTTTATCTCCACTATAGTATCATGCAAATATCCCTTCTCACACACTTGTTGACCATGGTTCTTTGCAAAACACTCAAAAACCTTTTCTCATGGGACCATGCCCTTAATAAAACAATAAAATTCAAATGTCATTTGCTGGCTTGGCGTAACCCCACACTCACACACACTTATTTTTCCCAGCTTGGCAGATTTGGTGCTACTCACACACACACACACACACACACACACACACACACACACACACACACACACACACACACACACACACACACACACACACACACACACACACACACACACACACACACACACACACACACACACACATGCATTTACATGCCTGAGGATTAGCATTTTTGCCCCCTCCCTCCCCCCCCCCCCCCCCCCCCACACACACACAACCCCGAACTCCTGAGTTGGTGCTTTACTCACAGTCTCAAAAACTGAAAAATCTGCAGCGTGCCTTGACTGCCAGGATGCGCGCTGGCTTCGTCCACACATAGACGTCTCTTGCTGAGAATCTTCACAAACGCACACACATACCCCCTTGATTTGCGCTACCCTATATTGGCACTAGAACACCTACTAAGAATCCTGTATTGACCTCAATTCTGGCGCATAATTTCTGTTTTCAGCACAATGCACAAATCCTTGCAATTTTTGCATTCCAAGTTGGCCCTGGAGTATTGCTGTTGCGGCCTTGTCTGGTTTTCAG
This sequence comes from Adiantum capillus-veneris, assembly GCF_014529385.1. NCBI lineage: Eukaryota > Viridiplantae > Streptophyta > Polypodiopsida > Polypodiales > Pteridaceae > Adiantum > Adiantum capillus-veneris. The sequence goes on from NC_140932.1 coordinate 129,131,339, forward strand.
CATTGCCACTTGCTCAAGCTGTGCAAACAATCCTGCTTGGTATGCACCTTGATGCAGTGAACAACTGCCTTTGGAGTCTTGGTGCAGCCTGATGAGTTCCCTTGCCATGGCTTCAAGAGCTCACAACACACACACACACTCTCAAAGAATCACACGTGACACCTCGGATGTTGGCATACCCAGTTTTTTCGCCACTGCTACCACCATCACGGTGTTACCCACCTTTTCCTGGCTCTTCAAATAACACACATCCCCAATGTCATGTGTAGCTGGGGTGGCGCCTACCTTATGTTGTCCACTTGCTGCCGTATCAGAATCATACCCATGCGCACCCACCATGCCGGAGGAGCCCATGCCTGTGTATTCATATGTTGAGGCAGTTTATGGGGATGGAGCTCATGCAGAAGGGGCCCTCAGTCCCTCCCGCTCGCAAGTCCCCTTCTCTAAGGCCCCTAGCACCTCCCCCGACCTCCACGTCCGTTGCAAATGCAGCTAAAAGAGACTGTTATGAGCAGAGCTGGAGGTGATGCAACTGGCCGAAGTTGAGGAAAAAACACTGATGGAGGTACAGTAGATGCCCATGGGTTACAGGGGAAAGAATGAAAGAGTCCCGAGCTGGACTGTGTAGTAGACCCGGCGCTTAAGAGCTGTGCTCTCATTAAAAGAGCTAGAGAGCTTGTATTCTGCACGAGTTCAACATGTGCCAAGTGTGAAACACTATTAATTTCCTCCAAATCTTGATAGCGCTACTGTCCTCAAATGTCAGACATGTTGCAGCCACATCCAAATTCACAATGTACCTATTGCATGGTTCACCGCTTGGCTCTCACCATCAACCACACGCATAAAATCTATTGGACAACACTAGCGCTGATTGCGGACCACATATGCACACACACACATACCATAGTTCCCATTCACACTCGTCTTTCTCTCTTAGTTGTCCAGTCAGGCCACGGCACCCAAAACTAATGTAGACGAGCATTCCCACAAAGGTGACTTAGCAAGATGTGCAACATCTGAGCCTTCAAGTATTAAATTTTTGACATCTTGAGGTCACCTAAGTCAACCATTATTTTGATGCGGTAGTAGCCATTATACTTTGCATGGATAAGATTCGTGCTTGAGCATTGATTTTTAATGCTTGGCATTGATTGTACATTTTTAGTGCTTGATTTAACTACGAAAGACATTGCATAGCACTAAAATTGAGAGTTTTGAATGGACATGAAGTATCATATTTGGTTGTGATTAATCAATTGAGAGAGTCCAAATTTCCTTCATCCTAAAACCTTTCCGTCTCCTTTCCTATGTATGCCTTATCTGCTAGTTTAAGAGCAAGGGAGTGGGCATTGGTTTCAGGTATGCTTTGATTGAAAAATTCAATACATGAATGAACTTTGAATGCACCATTATGAGCCTTATGCATTGGTTTCATGCCATCTCCATTGGAAGCTTGGTTGCAAAAAGGAATTTTTTTCTTTGTGATATGCATGCAGGCACGAGAGTTGCATTGATTTATGAGTTGATGCTTGGTCAGACTTTCGGCTAAAAATTAACATTACTTGTAAATTTTGGTGCTTTATTTGAATGCAAAAATCATTGGAAAGCACCTAAATTGAGCTTGTTTTAATGGCCAAGAGAGAGAAATAAAATTTTGGGCTTGTGATTGAGCATGCTTTTAGTGCTTGTATTGATTGACAAATGCTTTCATGCACTAACCATTGAGTTGTTTTGAAGGGATGTGGCAAGACTGCGATTTCATTGATCCAAGAAGGGGTCATCATTGCAAAGTATTGCAAAATTTGGCTACTTAGAGCCATTCCAATTCTTTGGATTAAATATATATGCTAGCTTATAGCTTGGTCTAAAGTGAAAATGTTTTCAGTTGAGGAGCTAGTGTAGACAATTTTTTGAGAGCTTTCAAGTACAAAATTTTCCTATTGAGAGCCATCTATTTTCATTTCATCAAGTTGCAGTCATCTCTAGCGCATAGATTGCTCTAAAAATTGTAAAATTTCATGTGAGCTAGTTGTTAGTAGCCAACTTTTTGAAAAGATTTAATTGTAAAATTTGGCTTTCGAAAGCCACTTCATTTCATCAAAGTTGCATTATTTTCAGCTCTTGGCTTGTTTTAAAATTCCATATCTCATTGAGCTAGAAATTAATTAACCTTTGATGCATGAGAGATGGTAAAAATTACAAAATTTGCTTACGTAGAAGCATTTTATCTCTCTCATGGCCGTTATGTATGCATAAATTTGCTACGTTAGAGCATCATGTGCATAACCAAAGGCATTTTTTTCCCTTGGCAAATTTGGATGCAAGACCCTAGCTTTAGGTTTTCATTAATGTTTTTTGTGTGGCTTTTCAATAATTGGCTTTTGTAGCTTGTGTTTTCACTTAGCTTCAAAAAGATTCTTTTGCAAATAAAAAGATCAAGAGACTTCTCTACAAAGGGGATGCTTGCTCAAGGATGCACAAAGAGCATGAATAGGTGTAATCCTTCCATCATTTTGCTCTTTGGTTCAATCTCTCCATTCTCTATGCTTGGCTTAAGTAATTTTTGCTTCTAAGCTATGGTTTTTTCATGTTCGAAAGCTAGGCATCCTAAAGTTTCAACACTTTTCTTTGTGAAAATTAACTCATCAAAAAAATTAGGTTTTATGTGTGCTAATCATAGGTAATTGGCCTTGACCTTAAGTTAATGTAGGTTCATTTCTCATTAGTCCTATACTCTTAGTGATAGTCTTAATACTTCATTCATTTTTAACATGACCTAGGGATCTGATTAGGTTTTATTCTTTTATTCCAATTGCCATTAGCATCTCATAATGGAAGCAATAAAAAAGTGCTAAAAAAATGAATCAATGAAACCAAAGAGTGTCAAGAAAAAGTAGCAAAAATGCTACTAGACTCATGAAAATCAAAATCTTTATGTTATGTTGTGTCTTTGTGAGGCCTAGAGCCTTATTGGCACTTGGCAAGCGAGGGGAATCACCTTGGCGCACTTGGTCAAGGCCCTAAACCGATGCCCTGGGCTGATAGGGATTAGCCATCGCCTTGTTAGGCTAGTAGGCTTTTGGAACACCTTCTTGAGGGATCAAGGAGCGGAGAGTCGCACTTAGACTTGCCTTGGGGTGGTAGCCTTGTATTGTGCTTTACTTTTTTCAATGAATGACAAAAACAAAACTTCCATGACCTTCAAAAAGCTGCGACAATGTACTAATAGATTAGGAGCTTTTTTATAGCCCATAGACATGATAGGCTTGAATGATTTATTAATATTGGTCACATAGTTTTTAGGCTAGTAGGTTTATGAACTTGCATCAGCCTATGGTCTTAATTGCTTACTTGTGTTTCATGCATAAAACTGAAATTTTAAGTGGTTTAATCTTCATGATTCTTTGAGTGTATTTTTTGCTTTATGTTGTCTAGTTTTTAACTATGATTCACCCATCTTTTAGAAGAAAAAAATTCACGTTGCATGATTGTTCATTGTACTTCATGTTTTGTATCCTTGTTGGCCTTTAATGCTCATTACTTGTTCTTATGTTTTGCAGCTCAATATTTCTTCCATGGAATTGCTTTCTACCATATCACCGTGTCTTGCTTCACCGCCACACGAGGACGTGCACCAAATTAGGAAGGGGGAATGTTAGCAGCGGCTAACACAGGCTACACCAAATATGCATCAAGCGGGAGATATCTATGGATGTCACAATATTTCCCACTCACTTTGTATAAGTCTTGGGCTCACTTGGAGTTCCAAACTTGTAAATGCTAGTTTGAGGGCTCAAGCTTAAACCCATAGTAGAAGGGATTGTGGTGAAAGCCCTTAAAAGGAAGCCTTTAGGCAAGGAGGCTTCATTCTTGAGTATCCATTCTTGAGGATCCACTTTTGAGAGATCCCTCTCTCTTGATTGTTCACTCTATGGCATAGCCTTTAAAAAATGTCTATGCTTGAGAGGCTAGTGCTAACCATTGTAATTAGAGTAAGCTCTTCTTTATTAATCTAATTCATAATTTCTCATTAGTCTTATCTTCTCTACATTTCATTATGTCATGAGGTAGTATTACACTCTCATTATTCTAGATTTGAGAGATGTATGTACTTCTTGCTATTAACCACTCTTATCTCTATACAAGCAATGGATTTGCAATATTTAGCATCAAAAATTAGGTTGATTAAGCTGGGTCTTAATCTTGTAATTTTTGTGTGGGCCCTATTCTTTGCTTGTGTGTAGATAGGTTTTATGAAACTCTAGCACCATTCACCTCGTGTGTGTAGCTATTGATGAAGTGCCGTGATTTACATGTGGTAATTAGTGTGTGCTTATCATTAGTGTGCTTGGGGTTTCTAGTCTATGGCAAGTCGGACTTTGATGGACTTGATGTGTGTAGGAGTTGTTAGATTAGTGATTAAAGAATGAGTAAAGTTGTCTTGCAGTGGCTAATCTCTACTTGCATTGGAGAGTTGATCTCTTGAATCCTCTATTCCTATTCATCCGATGCTCGTGCTTCTATGTCCTAGCCGGGGGCGATCCATGGATTTGATAATTTTGTGTGGGTTGCGATTAGGTCGTGCTACAACGCCTCCCTACAATCATATTTTGATTGCATTGTAGCAATCCAATTTTTTGAATTCTGTGCTTCATTAAAAAAAGGTTCCTCTTCATCACATAAACTAGAAATAGCCAAAGCATAACAATTTGATGCATATGATGCATGGTGAGAACCTGAACAAGTATGACTAGACATAGGTGCATCCAATTTACTATCATGCAAACTATGCACCGGCCATTTTGGCATACCTAAGGTCTCTTCATTTTAAACCCTTTTCACATCAAGTACATCAGGTACATCTACATTAGTAATAGGTTGATCTATAACATTTTTGGAAACCCCCATAGGCTATACATTTTCGAATTCCTCATTGGAAGTTACATTCAAGTTTCCACTATTAAAAAGAATTACAAAGTGTCAAAAATGTTCTGTGAGCTTACATTATGTCTCTAGTACATGATAACAAAGGGTGAACAAAGTCTTTCACAAAAATAACTTCTCGTAAAGCCAAGTTATGTTTTGTTTGCAGAGATGGTATAACTTATAACCTTTGCTTTTAGGACTTTAACAAAAAAAAAAAGCATTTGATAGCCTAATCATCCATTGTTTTGTGCTATGTTTGTGCACCAAATCATAAGCTAAACAACCAAAAATGCGCATGTGATTAGTAGATGGATTATTATCATTCCATGCTTCATAAGGAGTCATAGAATGCAAGGATGTGGTAGGACACCTGCTAAGTACGTAAGTAGCACACACGACAACCTCAAGCCAAAATGAATGTGATAAATCTTGACTCTTGACCATACATCATGCCATCGCCATAAGCGACCCGTTTTTTCTTTCAAAAATACTATTTTGTTGGGGTATAAATGGCACTGTACATCGGTGTTTTATCCCACGACTAGCCAAAAATGCATTGAATTCATGAGGCATATACTCCCCCCCTTGATATGAATGGAGGGTGCCCATGGTACATTTAGAGACATTTTTAGCCATAGCTAGAAATTTCTTGAAACAAATGAACACTTCGGACTGAGTAGTTATGGTTAAAGCTTGTGCACACATTATTTGACAATTCTTTCTAATGGGGTTGCTTAAAGAAGCTCTATAAATTGTTACTTGTTTCTCTATGTTTCTATATGCATGAAATGTGAGATACATATCATTTTCTAATAAGTATAAAATTTTCCCTTTGCCATGGATAGCCTTGCATCATATTATCTTGTGACATTCGGGTGTGTAGGCTGATGGAAAGCTCCCAAGATCAACATCTCAATTTAGGAGAAATTCTGTATCATAGCAAAAGATTTCAATGTTGTTCATGGCCTCCATGGATGGTGCCAACCCCAAATTGGTGGTGGGATGAAATCACTGACATGGAGTGGTTTGGTTTGTTCAAAGAGCCAAAGGAGAGCAATCAATATCGCATTGAATGCAAGTGTGTACATAGCAATATGTATGACTAGGTGATACAACTGCACTATAGGGTGTACCAAAAGGCCCAACCAACATGGAGATCAACTCTGCATTTGCAATGGGGTTTGTAAAAGAATTGAGTCCGGTGGCAATTGCAAGCAATTCAGCCATGCAATTCAATTGGGCTAAGTTTGTTGTCCGGCATTTGCAAAACCTTCAAGAAAAAGGATATTATGAGGTCTCTGTCAAAAAGTGGAGGATTGTGTAATTCCAATTGTTCATGTCAAAACACCAAGGAGAGGTCTATTGAAATGGAGGAGGAATACTTGGGCATCGAGTAGGTTTCAATATTGCCAAAGCTGCCAAGGCAACACCCCTCTCTCACCACAACACTCACCAAGGGACAGAAAGCCTATCATATTTTGGCCTTGAGATTTGCAACACATAAAGGTTCTTGATGATCATCTCAAAAAACAACTATAGGATGCTAATTAGCATCTTGTGAATGCAAGAAAGGAGTTTGAATCTGTGAGGGTTTTGAAAGCAAGCAATGCTAGGGTTAGCCGAATTGTGGTTGCTATGAGACATAAGCTTCATGATGCTGACAATGAATTGCAAAGTTTACTTTAGAGCCACAATGTGGATGTATAGAGGGAAATAGAGCTCAAAGTGAAAATAGAGAGACTTAAAGGGACACTGGATGGTTTGGGGTTTCCTCACAATGAGGACAGCCCCATTGATGTTAATTGACATAACTTGTCATCATGTAAATGTCCGTGACTTTTGTGCTTGCAACTTATGTTTGGATTATGTGCACAACTAGCATATGTACTTACCATGCTTCTCTTTTATTTGGTTTGTAGATAATGTGGAGGTGCAGGAAGAAAAAGTCCATGCCTATGAAATTCAATTGCAGCTACTCATGCATATAAGCAAGATGTCAATTGCAGCTACTCATGCATATAAGCAAGATGTCACAAGGCTCCTCCTTCCCCACTACCCTCTATAAATTAGCTATGGACACCTTTACAAAAAGAATAGGAGGGGTATGCGATGGGACGATGATCAACCAATGTACTGACTGTGGTCTACCACTAGAAGTATAAGACATCACTACAACGATCAAGATGCACTGTGCAAATAACTATCATCTTTTATACTTTGCTATTGCATGCTCCCTGGGGATAGAATGTAGAACTTCCACTTGCTAGCAGAGGATACAAACATAATGGTGTTGCAAGATCATAGGGCAAGGACATCCATTCACACCCATCTATGGTAAGTTAACCATAAATGGTAGCATGTGAATTAGTAAACCAACATAACAAGAAAATATTGGTATGCTAGTCCGCATACTATGAATGCTACTTAGCATATTGTGCTAGTTAGATTAGTGGGCATGGTGGTTAGCATACTTTGTATGCTAGTTAGCATACCCAGTTATGCTATGTATGCTAGCTAGCATATTGGATATGGTGACTAGCATATTGTGTATGCTAGTTAGCATACCCATTTGTGGTAGTAAACATACATGCTACTATGTATGCTAGTTAGCATACCCAGTTATGATGGTAAGCATACAGCTATTGTGTATGCTAGTTAGCATACCCAGTTATGATGGTAAGCATACAGCTATTGTGTATGCTAGTTAGCATACTTAATTGTTATAGTAAGCATACCCAATTATGATAGTAAGCATACATGCTGCTGGGTATGCTAGTTAGCATACCCAATCATTACAGTAAACATACCCAACTACGCTAGTAAGCATACATGCTGTTGTGTATGATACTTAGCATACCCAATTATTCTAAGTGAGTGCTAGGTAACATACCTAGTTATGTTAGTTAGCATACATGGTATTGTGTTTTCTAGTTAACATACCCAGTTATGCTAGTTAGCATACATGGTACTGTGTGTGCTAGTTAGCATACTCGGCTATGATGGTTAGCATACATACTTTTTTGTATGCTAGTCAGTATACATGCTAATTATGCTATGTATGCTAGTTGGCAGAGTCTGTATGCTAGTTATCATAGGGGGTATGGTGGCTACCATACTATGTTTAGTCAGCATACCCACTTATGGTAGCTAGCATACCTAGTTATTCTAGTTAGCATAAACGTGTATGCTATTAAGAATACATGCTAGTTATGCTACGTATGCTAGTTAGCATAGTCTTTATGCTAACTAGCATAGTGGCTATGGCGGCCATCAAACCTAGTTATTCTAGTTAGGATACATGCTATTGTGTATGCTAGCTAGCATACCCAGTTATGCTAGTTAGCCTACATTCTACTGTGTATGCTAGTCAACATACATGCTTATTATGCTAGTTAGCATAGTTTGCATGATAGTTAGCATAGTGTGTATGGTGGCTAGCATATTGTGTACGCTAGCTACCATACCCACTATGCTAACAAGCATACATGGTACTATGTATGCTAGTTAGAATACATGCTAGTTATGCTATGTATGCTTGCTACCATAGTGTGTATGCTAATTAGCATAGTGGATATGCTAGCTAGAATATTGTGTATGCTAGCTAGCATACCTAGTTATGCTAGCTAGTATATCCAGTTATGCTAATTAGCATACATGTTGAGTATGTTGGGTATATTGGCTATGTTAATTAGCATATCCAGTTGACATTGTATGCTAGTTGGCATACTATGGGAGACTAAAATCATGCTATATATGCTAGTTAGAATAGCCCGTATGCTAGCTAGCATAGTGGGTATGGTGGCTTAGCATACATAGTATGCTAGTTAGCATACCCAGTTATGCTAGTTAGCATACCCAGTTATGCTAGTTAGCATTCCAAGTATATGGAATGCTATACATTGAATGCTTATCGATTTACCAAACATACAAGAAATCTTAATGGTATGCTACGTAGCATACTGTATATATGTACATATCCATTATGTTGACTACCACACATCCCATGCTTACTAGCATTTTGAGTATGCAAACTGAGTGTTAACAATCCAGCTTTGCCTTTTAGGTAGCAATTTGGTTATGATAATTAACGTCTGAAACAAATACACAAGAATTGATGACGTGGGAATCACACACGATAAGAATCATGTCAATCAAAGGATAGCTAGAAAAAGAGAATCCCAATAATGATGACTTGGATGAGCTAGATATAATGCATGAAGGGGTTGATGTGACATCGCAACAAGAGATTTCAATCGGAGATGGGTGATGATGATGATTTCATGAACAATTGCCTTCCAAGCACATCAAAATAAAATGATCCAGGCTCAAAGCATGCAAAGTCTACGCACTAGAGTGCTCCATAGCCATGAAAACTGCAAGAAATGCTCCCTCTCAAATCCTCAAGAAGCACATACACACAATCACACACCTTCTCTCTCTTCTCTCAAGAACGGCCATAGCCATGCACTCACAAGCAGCCTACCCTATTCTATGGCACACAAAAGAAAAGAAAGAATTCCATCCTCTTCTTTGTCCTCACTCTCTCCCTCCATAGCTAGGAAGAATTTGCACACAGAGAGACGCAAGAAACTATAGAGAGAGAGTTGTGCCTAATCCAAGAGAAATTGAAATGAACCGTGAGAAGGAAGATAACGGAAAAGTTTGTTTCAACTTCTCTCAAACGCACATCGTTTGATTCCAAAAATTAAAAGAGTTACAACCTTAGGCTTAGGCTTTCAATTGTGTATACAAGGCTTATGGCTTGACTTTTTAAAACTAAATAGAGTTTTTATGATTTGGCTTGTACTATTGCAGACCCGCTCAATAGCCAAGAGCAGTATTTTGTCACAAAGACAACCACCAATTTTTGGATTGGTGCCTCCAATTTTCCATGTGTAAATATGGAGCACCAACCAACAACGTAAAGTAAGTGCAATATTAATTACAATATTCAAACCATAATGGGCAAGGATGGCATGTTTTCTTGCATAGGAGCATTGTAGTGGCAAGCCTTGGCTGATACGTAATAAGCCCATGTTCTTCAAGAACTTGAGTATGTTTTGGAGGGGCTTAAAGTAGTTTGGGCCCAAAAATACTCTGATCATTGATGATAGTAAGTAAAAAGTGTTCTAGAACCCTGAAAGAATTTGGCTGACTACTCCCCAAGTTAGAGGACCAGATAGTTGAACAACGGAAATAGTTCTTGATAGACACTTTGGATCCTTGGCTATTTTTGTGACTTCAATCGGAGAACTGTGCAACATATACAACCAAAAATGGGTTTAATACTGGCCCAAAATTGTTTTTTGAAGAAGTACTCAGCAAGATGGAATTAGATCTGTGAGAAAGCAATGAGGCCAAGTGGAGAGCAGAGAACCGTCGGAGACATGAGCACAAGCACACTAGGTACTACAAGTGTAAGTGCCCTAAGCACCACAAGCGTTAGAGTAGGAGACTCTTTGCATACTTGTAAAATTATGTGCTATGATGGAAATTTGTAATATCAAGATGAGATTTCATTTTTAATTTTCATACCTATTCTAACTTTCATTTTAGATAGTAAGGATCAAATTTTGTACTATTGTAGTATTCGGGACCATACCTTGTGCACTGTTGGCATACTTTTTGGTCTTGTAAACATTATATGAATGCAATGGTAGCATCTTGACTGCTGCTTTTCACACTAAGTAAGCTAGTAACCCTAAGAAATAAGCTAGTTGGCTTACCCAATTTGCTGATAGTAAAGATGGTTGTAACCAACAGACAATGAAGTTATCTGCTACTGGTTGTGATAAACACCAAAGCCATGTATACACAATGCGCATAAGAGACACAAAACCAACTTTATGATAAAACTACTTTATATACAACAATAAATATATTGAAAATCTAGTTGTTACACCTTTAAAGCTGAAGGGCATGCTATTATGAATTGCTTCATAGCTTTCTAGGGTGATTGTGTACACCTACCTTCTCCTTGGGATGTGCTCCATAGGTATTTTGATATATCGCACTAGATGTGAAAGTAGGTGGACAATGGGCTAATTGTGGTCTAGCTTGAAGGTGTATGCACCCAATTTCGTGTAATATAGTCCTTGCACAACATATGAAACTCTGTCAATTACATTGCTCCATTCATTGATGTACCCCTTCTCCACCTTCTCCTTTGCTGCAACACGCTTGTGACTAGGTAGAAATCCACATCCTCACAGCATTGGTTGAGCATCTAGATTTTAGAACAAATGTGTCACTAACACCTAGAGTGCTACTCAACACATCATGATGACCTTCATATGTGAAGTCATTATAGCCAACAACTTCCTTTGTCAGAACATTTGTTGGCTCAAAATTTTCCACAACCTCATCCAGTAATGGCAACAAAAATATGATAATCCCAAGCCTACACGTAAGATTTATTGATGCAGTGATTCCACCTTCCGTGCATGCATGCATCACAGAAGCATGCCAAGTTTCTTGTTGTAAGGGTAGTTTCATCCTGCAAGTTGTGACCATAGAAAGCATGCAGAGAGCAAGATTTTTCCATGGTGGCACACTTCCACTTAACTTCCCTATTAATCCCCCTCTTTAACCTCCTAGAACATACGAGCACATTCCCTTTCTTTTGAAGGATATGATACAAGTGCTCCCTGCGTGACAAGTTAGCTTGGCAATAAGCAACCACATCTGTTGCACATTGCAAAATATCTCCAATATATTTTAGCTATTCATGGATCAAGGTTATTTTCACAACTACTCCTACACCATCATGCTCACCCTTGCCATGCCTTGATCCAAAAGAAAATCAGCTCATCCCAATCCTTGTGAGTTCCATCCTATCTTGCAACAAAATAGAAAGGCATGGCTCCCTTGAATTGAAAGGCCACATCATTGGACCACACCCAATTTTGCTTATGAGTGACACCTGCTTGCTATAACCAGTCATGAAATAGCATGAAGCAATGTTGCACAAACAATGTGCCATGCACCTTGTCATCTGATATGAAGAAGAGGATTGTTTTGACTACCTCCCCTACCTTGCAATAGTACGTTATGTGTACAAAAATGGTTACTTGAATACCCAGGGGATTCACTATTAGTAATATGGGGATGTCACTTGCATGCATCCAAATTATAGAAACCCCCCTATGTACGGTTTCTTACATGCTAGCCTACCCCCTACATACAAACAAGATATGGACGTTCTCGTAATGAGCCATCCCCCTCATACGAATTTTGTACAAAATATAATGAAAAAATCAAGAAGATCCATGGGTCCTCTTGTCTCCTTCATAGCAGAGCCTAACTTTCTTCTCATACAAGTAACCCTTCCTAGGTACCATGTAACTTTAGTCACACCTTCATTAGTGCTAACAAGCTTTCCCTTTCTCTTAAACCTTGAGTTATCCTTTGAAGACATACTCTCAAAGAGTGCATCACAATCAAAGCCTACTATAAGACATGTTCTACTTTGAAATTGACCTTATCAAATGAATAATAAACCCCACTTTTCACCCTTGTCAATTTGTCCTTAGAATAGTATTTCCATTTAAATGGCTCAGTTAAGTACTCTTGCATATATGTTTCCTATCAACCTCCACAAAAGGCGTTGTTTTAATTTGGATCTTTTTCTCTTTATCAACAATAGAGTCTAAGTCGACGTGATGTAACTTGCACTCAGCTGGACATAATCATCTCATCATCTGTAGATTGGCTCATATCACTGATATCCTCAATCATTGCAAAAGGGATGCCATCTGCTTATGTTAGCGATTGCTCTCTCTAGCATTTTCTCTCTGCCATTTTGCCAAATCTGTATCTATCTCTGCATTGCGTGCAAGTTGCCCTTCCGACACCTGTGCCTTGATCTGCCCTAGGCAACCCCCTCTACCTGAAGTTCCTTGGCAGTTGAGGGCATGCACTCGGAGGTGGCTACTATCCACCATCAAAGACAAGAGGTTGTTCAACTATATGAGGTTGTTCAGCTATTGTCGTTGTTTTCAGCCATACTCATTCATCTTTCACTACCACGTCTAACAAGAATGGCAATAATGTGCCACTTAGAAACATCTATTATAAATGGAAGGGTTTTAGACAAAAACACAAGTATCTATCTTCGATTTCTCAAAATCCCAATGTAATTTCCATATTTTTCTCTTGTATACATCTAAAACCACAATTCTACTTCTTCAAAAGTGTTCATGGTTCCAAACATAAGATGCGCTGATACTGTGAAGTACTAAAGAGAATGCAAGAGCCGAAACTCAAAGGCAAAAGCAAGAAAACAGGAAATTATTGAGTTTAAAAGCTTGCCTCAAAAAAGCAGAGTATAATTCTCTATTGCGCTTTTTCTTCAACAGGATTTTATGTAGCTCATTATTAGTATAACACCTCATATATATTGGAATAGCTTCTAACGAGCCTATGCCTGAGAAGAATGCATCTGGACCCAAGCTATTGATGAAAAAGAATCCCAAGTTTTGCAGTCCAGAGAGCTCAAAGAGCCTCAATAGTGCAGAAATGTGCCGGAACCCCCTTGACCAATCTAGTAAGAGCTCCACATTGTCAAATATCAAATAGACCACTAGCAATGAGCCATCTGTTTCTTCACAGCGACAGCCCTGCACTACAAAAGTCTTCTGAGGAATTAAAACGTAGAACAAAAGCACTAATAATCACATAAAAAATTGTAGTTGATTAATTTTTGCCCTTTTTGACAGTCGTACCTTCCTCTTATGTGGACTGACAAGCCCTTTCTCGATGCTACTAGCTTTGTCAGAGACAACAAAGGTGAAAACATCGATCAGAAAATAAAAAGTCTAAAAACTTCACATTTCTTTACGTTAGCAAGGCTGTTTGAGGGGCTTCATACATGTTTTTTGAGCTGATTGAGGATGTATTCAAATAGAATGTGGGATGTATGAGATGAGCAACATCTTGTTTATGTAAATGGCCACTTCATCTGCCTAAAAATAACCACTAGAATGGAAGGTTTTACCTGTGGAAGCTCCACCATAGACAAACAGAGGGAACGACAAATGACAGGGCTCTCCAAGCAAGCCAAGGGCTGGTTGATCTCGCTGTTACATGAAGGGAATCGGTCAAAAAGGTGCAAGTAGAGCATGTATGGGGAGGTCTAAGCTCCCTCTGACAAGTGTTGCTCTTCATGTTGGGAATGAGATTGATGGATTGCAACTTTCAAAGGAGACGCTACTCCTACGACCCATCTCCCTGGCTTTAGAATTGAGACTGTGGGGTGCATTCCCTTCAGTTACCCTTCTGTTTCCATAGCTAGAAGGGGAGCAACAAGTAGGGTTAACGCCCTTCCTGTCTTCAGCTCGGACATTGCTACCTACCATTTTCCCACCCTCAAACTCTTCAGATTTAGGCTAGATACACACTCTGAATACATGCCTGCCCGTCTTTTTGGTGATGGTCGGCCATGCATTATGCACTAGCTGCAATATGTTTTTTTAGGAAAATTTCCAAAATACCCTTGTATCTATTTTGGTTGGATTGTTCAAGATTTTCTAATCCTCTATTCCTTTTTAACAATTGAGATCCATTTTGGAGTGCTTAGCATGTAGTTTGTCACAAATTACCTCGCAAAAGAGGCAATTATGTTTAAAAATAATGGAGCAATTATTCTCCAAAGCCTACATAACCAACTCAAATTCTAATTTTAGCATCTTGTATTGATACACAATCAGTTTTCTTATAACAAGCCAAAAAAAGAATTATTTTTGGAGAAATGTATTTTGGGAATTTAAGAAAGGAGCAAGGAAAAATAGAAGATGTCTCCCCCAATTTCTAAGTAGCACCTTCAAGTATCCTCCCTCTCACATCCCCCCCCCCCCCCCCCCCTTCCAACAAAATCCCCTCCCCCCCTTGTCTTATATGTATGGTGTAGGCATGTGAGTATTAGGGGGCTACCCCTGTTGTATACGCTTATGCACATTCTCTAAAATCCCCCCTCTTGTGCACTCACGTGATACCATACGGAAGTACACAATGAATCCCCCGGGCCTGAATAGAGTGCTAATGCATTGATTGAATCCCATTTTTCTCCTTGAAGGCATAATTCTTGACAAAATCAACAACTGAGACAACAACATCATCCGTAAACCAAATTAGACAATCCTTGAATTGTTGTCCTTGCCATTGAGCTACATAGTTATGAGTGATGAAGAGCTTCAACTTGGTCTTCAAGAGGTGAAGAAACTCCCAACACTGCATTTCTTTATGCAAAAGATATTTTCTTTTTTTATTGTTTCCATGCTTATCTTTTGCTTCTACATTTGCAAATACTTTCACAGTAATAGTCTTACCTAGCTTTGCTGTCTCCAAGCAACATAATTCTAGCCTCTTGACTCCCCATATCTTATAGTCTCCCATCAAGCATTCTCATCTATAAAAAACTGCATCTGCTGGCTTTGCACAGATAACGGACTCCCACATTTGTGTGACACCTTTGAACGTGTGATGTGAAGCCAAGCAACCCTTACTAATGTTGTTTCCATGGCACGGATACTGCATACAAAATTGCAACCCACATCATGCATCTCAAAAGCATGAGAGTGCACGTGGTTCAGTGTGTCCTTTAAAAGGGACATTTGCACCTGGTATTCACAATAACATCTGTATTTATCCTTCAACCGCTTGCAAAAGAATGGATTCAATATCTCAAAACATTCTCATGCCAATCTTGCAATCTGGATGTTTTTCTTTGAATTAGTGAAAGAGATTAACCTGCAATATCCATATTTGATCAGTATGTTTACTAGGATAAACGAATCCAAATAGGAATATATAGATTTCTACCTAGGCCATTCGGCATGTTCATTCAACATCCTAACATGCATGTAACAGGGTGTGTTGACTACCATATACAATGTTTTCATTAGCAAATACATATGCTAACTAGGATACTCAGTGTGCCAAAAAGAATATGTAAATATATTAGCGTGTGTGCTAACTAGCATGCTAGGTATGCTAACTAGCATGGCCAATGTTCTGATAATTATACTTAGGATGCTTAATAGCATACTAGCTATGCTAACAAGCATAATCAATGTATAGTTTAGCATATGAGGTATGCTAAACTAGATAGTATGTGTGATAAGAAGAATAGAAGGTATGCTAACTAGCATGGACTAAAACATATTCTAAACGCTAACAAGAATAATAGGTGTGCTGATTAGCATACTATTATGCAGTTGAGCATACCCAATATGGTAATTAGTATACTAGGTATGCCAACTAGCATATAATGTGCTAATCAACATGCCCATTATGCTATTTAGCATACTAGAAAAGGTAGCTAGCATACTCATTACATCAAACAACATACTCAACATGCTAGTTTGCATAGTAGAATGCTAACTAGCATAAACATTATGTTAAACAATATATGCAAAATACATGATAGCATAAAATTTGTGTTAAACAACATACTCAACATGTTGGTGAGCATACTAGGTATGCTAACTAGTATATAGTGTGGTAAATAGCATACATCTTGTTTTGGACAACATACTCTGCATGATTATTAGCATATTGGGAATGCTAAATACCAAACTGGGAATGCTAACTAGCATAAACATTACAGTAACTACAATACACAATTGGTTAAATATCACACCCAATATGTTTACTAGGATAGACAGTAAGCTACACAATATACTGACTAGCATATAGAGTGTGTACTAGCATACCAACTATGCTAGCTAGCATACATGGCATGCTACCTATATTTCTTAGCGTGTTAACAAGCATTCTTAGTATTCTGTACAATGTGGTTACTAGTATCAATCTACACATGAGTATGATATTGATCAACATATACAAGTTATTATGCACTAGAGATGTCATACATAGAATGCATAAGTATTTGATCGATCACCTAAGGCTCATTTAGGAGGTACACATGGTTTTTTATGTAGATTTTCCTCCCCACTCTCTTTCGACAAACATCCTTCTTGTTGGGTGAAACACGAGTCTCCTCTCTCCAAATTGTGTAGACCAATTCCTTAATCATCTGCAATAGGGCTATGATGGTGTTTCTTATGACATGTAGCCAATGAAAACAATTGACCATCAACACGAGGCTTCACCTGCTGTGATTTTTCCTTGAACAAGGTGTGATTGATGACTTTTAGGACCTTGGAAATTTTTGCAATAGGTGTGTTCTTCTTTGAATGCAACATCATTTGCAATGCTTCATTCTTCAACAACAACACCTTGTTAGAATTTAGTTGCTTGACGATAGCCATTGTGTTGCAAACATTGGAGATGATTGTGCTCTGTACAATAGCCTCCTCCACTAAAGACTGGTCATGGATTGCCCGAACAAGCGAATGTTGAGCAAAAAGATTCCATATTTCCCACTTTGCTTCTATACTAAAACCTTTAGTCCTACTCTTGAAAGCTCTCACAATCTTGGAGGAAATTTTCTTTTTCTCCTCATCGTTGATGGCATGATGTCCTCGCTCAACTTTCATCTATTTGTGCTTCCGTTATTTACTCTTTCTTTCTCTCTCATATTTCTTGATAACAAAAAAAGCCAGATCCTGGGAGTTGTAATTTATTTCATATAATGGCTACCTTCTTCTTTATTTTGAGGACTATAAATGTGCTTAATATATTACTTACTTGAAATCACTTAAATGAATACCTGCCAATACTTGATGCAAAAATTCCAAACATGCCAGCTCTCCAAACATGCAATGATGTGACCAACTAAATAAATGACTTCATTTAGAGTGAGTGGGTTACCCACAAGATTTGCTTACCATCATAGTACCACGCCTCCATTTCCAACATTGGAGCTAGTAGCAATAATTTTGTCTGCTGGTTCTCCATACCTGAAGGTCATTGCTAGAGCAAGGGAAAGAGCTTAGCTTTGATAGATCAACTTCAGGGCAGGATGCCCGGCGTAAGGAATGAACGAACAAACATGAGAGAGAGAGAGAGAGAGAGAGAGAGAGAGAGAGAGAGAGAGAGAGAGAGAGAGAGAGAGAGAGAGAGAGAGAGAGAGTCTAGTACGCCATGTCTTCTTCAGTAACTGAAAAACTAGACCACACCCCAAATGGGAGGGAATGAAGGCGTTAATAAGCAAAATTTCTATTAAGTTAAGAAGATATACTCCACATAAGGATCTTCTTCTTTTACTAAAAACAAAACCACTTTTTTTGGGATTTACATTGCATGTGGAGAGTAAATGTATTTGTGGACTTAGACAGAGGATTCCAACCTTTTGCTATGTGTCATCGGCAAGTCCAAATGCTAATCAATCACTTGCATTAGTAAGTAAGCATTCCAAATTTTGGAAGGAATTGCTACAGAAGAGAGAGCAATAAGTTTTGCTCGATTAGAGCATCTTGCTTGAGGTAGGCTCTACTATGAATTAGAGCAAGTTTAAGTAAAGGTTCCTTTTGGCCAAAGGAACAATCTCTTAAGAGGATGTTTGACTCAATCATTCAATTTAGTTTTTGCTATGAGTAGATAGTTCCACATATGAGTACCAGATTTGGTGATTATTAAGTGGATTAGTTGACCTCATGCATGTTTGGATTAGGAAAACATTGATGTTCTTAACAAGAGTTGTTTCATTGATGTTTTCAAAGACAAGAACTCTCCTTCAAGGGCGGAGTCCAAGGGGCGATTAGTGTAAGGGACCAAGGAGCACGACCTCTAGGCAAGGCTGGTGGACTATACACATACAGTCAAGGGGTCTTCTAAAGATAGAGCCAGAACGACCTATAACAGAAGCTGGTTGGTTGGAGATAAGCATGCAATAGTTCCCTTTCCCTTTCATCATTGAGAAGGTAGATGTACATCAATGACTTGTTGTTTGGCAGCACAAACACAAAGTAGCAGATGACCTTCAGCTATGCTATTTTTAGCATATGCTTATGATGTATTAGCATACATTGCTTCATTTTTTGACAGACACATCATTTTGTATATGTACTTTTGACATATTTATGAGATCTACATGAGTTCCAGCTTGTATATTTGATGTTACCATGATGCCTAGGAGCTATAGAGATGCACACAATTCTATGCATCTCATGGGCGGCTAGACATATTTTTTATGCCCTAGGTATAAAAGTGAAAGTTATGTCATTTTTTAGGGATCCTCAGGTGAGTTAAGCATTCATGGAAAGCTTGTAGACAAGATAGAGGTGAATATGTTTGGAGTTGGAGCTTCCTCTTGTTCTCACCTACTTTCTATGGCATGCAATGGAAAGCTAAGTGCTCTTGTTCTTCTTTCTCTTCGTCAATTGCGTTTATGGTGTGTAGTTAAGCATTGATTAGTCTCTAATTAGTGTTTCCCTCTCTCATTTATCTTCACTTTTACATTATTTGTGAGCTCATTGAGCTTTTGATTGATATGTGTGTGTCATTGATGAGAGTGTGCACCCATTGTCCTCTTGATTGTTGAGATTAAAGAAGATTAGAGAGTAGGCATTGAGTGATTAGCCTTCTCCATAGCTTTCTCTTCTTCTTAACTCTCTTGATTAGGATCCTTTTCTTGCATTTCTAGTGATTCCATGCCTTCATGCACTAGCCGGGTTATCAATCCATTGGTTTGACATTATGTCGGTGGATTGAGCTATGCGACAACCCCCCAACATTGGTGATGTTGCCGGGGATCGATTACCTAAGCTAGAGGAGTCATTAGTGTGTTGAAGAGTCATTAATCATGTTTTAGAGTAGTTTAGATTATACTTTAGGTGTTGGTGATGGTGAATTGTGGATTTATGGTGAGATTTGGTCAAGAAATTGTGATTAATTTGTATGTTTTTCTCTTTTTTCACTAATTTTTCACTAATTTTTTACTAATCCGCTAACAATTGGAGTGCTTTATATGTGTGTATGCTTAATTAGAGGTTTAAGCATCACTCTTTTGATAAGAAATTGCAAAAAATAGAGTGAAATCGAGTGATTTTTGAGTGTGTAATTAGGGAGTTTTTCCTAATTAGGCTTTGTAATTACTCTCTAATCACACGTGATTTTTGTGTTACACATAGCTAAATCATTGATTTGAAGTGTGATTATCATTCTTATGTGTTTAATTTGATTGAAAATGATGCTACACATGAGATTTTGTGCTTGATTGATTGTAGGTGAATTGCGGTTAAGCGGTTGCTAGTACACACACATGTGTAGGCGTCAATTGGAGTGGAAAATCGACATGATGATTATGTTATTGTGAGTGCATTAACCCATTCATTTGTTGATTTGATTTGCAAGTTTTATTAAAGATAAATTTCACAAAAAAATAGTGCAAATCTGAGTGCAATTAGTGTGCCTATGTGTAGGCAAAGTGCACAATTTTTTAGTGCAAATTATGGTTTAATTGGTGCCAATTGGGTTCATAAAAAGCATTGGATTGCTTGATGTTGTTATGATGATTATGGATCAGTTTTTTCATTGCTAAAATTGCGTCAAAATGCTGCTGAATTTTTGCTAGATTGTGTATGCATTGATTAGCGATGAGTGCTTGATTATGCTTGTGTGTGTACACTTAATTGGACTTGTAATTGATTGCAAATTGATGTGAAATTGGTTGAATTACAAATTTCAAAGTGTGTTGATCAATTGTATATGCATAATTTTGCTTAACTCTATTGCTAATTTTTAGTCAAAATTAAGCAAAAAAAAGCAAAAATCACCTAATTTGGATGCAAAATGCAAAAAAATTTAATTTTGGATGTAACTTTGAAGTGTTAATTGCAAAAAATTCTTTACAAAATTGAGCGTGTACGTATTTCACGACCTATTTTTAGTTTCGCACACACACACCTCACTTCTCGTAACAGTGTGTGCACTTACTTAATTTAGGCGTGTGCATTTTCTTAAATTGGATGTGTGTGTGCATGCATTTACTTGATTTAGGTGTGTGTGTGCACTTACTTGATTTAGGTGTGTGTGTATTTACTTGATTTAGGTGTGTGTGTATCTACTTGATTTAGGTGTGTGTGCATTTATTTGATTTAGGTGTGTGTGAGCACTTACTTGATTTAGGTGTGTGCATCATTTAAGAGGGGTGTGTACCATCCTCAATTTGGGTGTGTTTAAAGTGTAGTGCACAAGCAAACAAAGGGGGTGGGGGGTCAAGCACATGTGTATGCTTGTTTTTAGGTGTGTGGAAAGGGAGTAAAGTCAACAAAAGACAAGGCATGTGAGAAAAGAATCTAAGTGAGAGAAAGAGAAACAAAGTCAACAAAGATAATAAAAAGAGTGTGTGCATGGGCGTCTAATTTTTTTTTAAAAAAAAAAAACTTTTTTTATGTTCTCTTTTTTGGTAGGCGTCCCATGCATGTGCGCATCTAGTCGGCCTCTTTCGGACCCTGTATTACGAGGATCTCTCTCTTATACTTTCTCTTATATACCTCGTTCACGCGCACATTTATGCACGACTAGACACTGAGAATACATATGTCCGGAGAGTCGTTTGCCTGATTCGCTTACTGAAAGGAGCTATCCCTCAGAAACTCTGCAATATTAGACCCACTCCACTACTCTCTATAATTAACCAATTTGAGCCGTGGGTGTAGATACTTATGTGCTGATTTTGAACAAAGGCTAAGAGGAGTAGCAACTAAGGTTTTTAATTGCCAAAGAGTACACTAAGTAAACACATAAGTTTAATTAACATGGCTGACAATAACCAAGAGAGTAGAATGAACATTGATAACCTTGATTTTGCACATGAAGGTGCTAATGATGATGCCCCCATGTTTGTCAATTATCTTGTTACTAGGTTGCAGCAAGCTATGGGCAAACCTACTTTGGAAGCCAAAGTTACTCAACAACTTTGAGCTTATGGGATTTCTCTTCCTTTCCAATAGGAGAGAGAGCTTAAGAGGCCTCTTGAAGAGACCCCCAAAAGAAGACTCTCTCCCATATGAGAGGAGGAATCCAAAGAGCAAGAAAGTAACGAATCTGTAAGTTCCTCTAAAGATGTGGCTCCACAAATACGGCGGTCTAGACGATCGCCAACTCCTCCCAAGAGGAAATGATCAATCCACATTCCTTCTCCTCATCACTACAAAAGGGAAGAGAGGAAACAAAGGAAGAAAAGGGCAAGAAAGAGGTCACCCTCTTCTCCTTATTCTTCACCTTCCTCCTCTTCCGATGAAAGCTATGGCTATTCTCCTAGAGAATACAAGAGGGGAGGACATCACAAATCTTACACTGCATGGCGAAAGTCACAAAAGCTCAAGAAAGTTCATAGAAGGAGGAAAGAGTATCTCTTTTCTCACCTATGATGGCGCTTTGGTGCCACCGACAAAGTATTGGACTTCATTCAGCAATTTGATGCGGCCTTTGGAGACGAGGGCTTCATTAGGTCCCCCAAGCTACACCATGTAGCTATGCACTTCCAAAAATTGGCTTGTCAATGGTGGGCTAGCCTTCATGGCAACGACGAAGCCCCAAAGACATGGAAAACTCTACGAGTTTCCATCATGAAGCAATTCCTTGCAGTGATGCCAAGGACAAAGTGCTTACCAAATGGTGCATTTTGAAGCTTCTCTCATATGAATCTATCTACAAATATGTAAACAAGTTTTGAGATTTACATCTCAAGGCTACTGTCTTTCAAAAGATAGACTTTGCGAGAAAAAGCAATAATTCTGGGCAAGATTACCTGAAGAGATGGCCAAGTAGGTCAACTCTTAATAGCCTAGTTCTATCACCAAAGTAATCCACCACACCATGGTTGCTTCACGCATCAATTTCAAACAAGGGGCTAGAAGGAATGTCAACCCATGGAAAACAAAGACAAGAGTGATGCAACGGAAAAACAAATGCCTAAAATTCTTCCCAAAGAAATTCCAACAACAACAACAACAATAATAGATCCAAGGAGAAGGGAGTTTACAAAGGTAAAAAAAAAAATCTCTCCTGAAGAGCTTAAGTCTTTTTGCAACCATAAATGTTTTAAGTGTAGGGAGCAAGGACATAGCTATCGTTCTTGCCCCAAGAGAAATGCCCGCAATGAGACTCCTAGAGCTTCCACCATTGAAGCTCCAAAAGAGGATGCTCATTGCAAAGGATCACCTCTCTCCTATGCTTGGGGAAAGGTAAGGGAGCATGATTCCTTCATCTTGTTTGACCTTGGCTCTACTCACAACTTCATATCAATGGAGTTGGCTACCAAGTTGGGCATTCAAGCTTTTGAGATGGGAGTACTGTAATGGTCAACACTGCTTTCAAGAGACAAAAAGCCTCCATTACTCCCTTGATTGGGAGTTGAGGCTTCATGTCCAAATCTATGTCAACAAAGAAGACTTTTTCATCTCTCCTCTCCAACATGAGGACGCTATCCTAAGGGCACCATGGTTCAACCGCATGGCTACCAACGTGAAGTTCCTTGAAAGGAGAATCTACTTCACCTATAGGGGAAAGAGCATGTATATAGATGCTAGTGATTCTGGTCGTACTATACCACTTGTATATTCACTTGCTTTTGATAAATCAATGGAGAGCTCAGTTTCTGCGTACATGATTTTTGATCACCGCCTAACAAGCCTCCTTATCAAGTTTCTCAAGGTCAACAAGAGGAGATTATGAGACATGTACAAGAATTAGTAGACAAGGGGATGGTGAGGCCTAGTTCCTCTCCCTTTTGTTCTCCAGTCCTTTTAGTGCAAAAGAAAGATGGTACATACCATATGTGTGTGGACTATGAGCACTAAACCATATCACTATCAATTTTCTTTTCCCCGTGCCACGGGTAGAAGATCTGTTTGATAAGCTACAAGGCTCTACCTACTTTATTGACCTTAAAAGTGTGTTAAGGCGGTTATGCCGCTAGCGGAAGCTAAATAGCAAGAACTCAACCAAAAACAGAATTTGTCAGACGAGGACGGAGCTTGACCCGCAGGCGCATGGAAACAACTAGGTGGGTGTCAAATCACCTACTTGACCTTCTAATGACAATCACTACTAAGGAAATCAAATCTAAGTTCTAAAATACGCAAGTGACTGAAATCCGTACTACGAATGAATGCTATACGAAACAGGATCTAGAATCATTGAATCGATCTCAAACTCAAGGGGAAGTCTATACACTAGGTAAGAACAGCACCCTAAAGACTTGAACTGCAAAATCAACCTATAACCACTCCGTGCGGTAAACGCGTATGAAGACAGGCCGAAAAATACAGGTGATCGAAACTTGACCCCGATGATACTAATGTGTAGCTCTACTCGTTGTGGTTCTATAGATATACTGCACGCTCCATTCCGACACACGAGTTGGAAGAAAACTCACACCGAAGCTCGTAGGAACTTACCACACATAGAAGCCGATAGCGCGCACTCTTGGTATCTGTGCGTAGCTCTCGCCGTTGCTAACACAATGGCGGTGTCGCTTCTCCAATGGCGGCTCCGTAGCTCGCGTAGCAAGTAGATAAGACTCTCACTCTCTCTCTCTCTCTCTCTCTCTCTCTCTCAGACACAGTCACGGTGCTCAAAAAACTCACTTTGATTAATAATCTGCTCTCCTTAGGTTACAAAAACTTTGGCTTATATACCTCAGCCTTGGAGGTGAGAACATCTCTAACTAATTACATCAGCAAGTGAAATTACTTCGGGATTACAAGCTGGAAACTCAATTGAGTCTCGTTACTTAATGAATGGCTCAAATCAAAATTAATGTCGGAAAGACATTTATTACAATCAATGGTTACAAAATGATGAGTGTGAGCAAAAATGTGGGTGTGATCCTCTGCTGGCTCAACACTCCCCCCCTCCGCGTTCATGTCGTCCCTGACATGAATTTTATGCTTGGTCAATAAAGTCCTGTCGTCTTGAGCATCTACAAATGTGATTCGTATCGTAGGTTGCCGATGGTCAAGGTTGGGCCGAATATTTTGCTTTCGTGGGTGAAAAAGCCGGTGTAGAAAGCTTCTTCGAATGTTTGCATGTGGAAGCTAGGCAAAAACATAATCCTTTGGTATAGGAGGTGTAACACTTTTGGAGAAGGCTGCAATGAAAGATCGTACATCATATTAGTCACCGTGTCGGCCGTCGATAGTAGACTCGAGGTCGTGGCTTTATCTGGCGCGAACACTTCAATGCAAGCTAAGAGAGTCCTGCAGATTTTCTTGAGCATCTGACATGAAAGGTCAGGAGAGCCAGTAAAGAGCTTGATGGTGCCCGTTAGGGTTTTCACCATGTAGGCTTTACCTATTCTCTCTCTTGCCTTTGGTCCTGGCATCCTGGGATAATTAAGCCAATTTGGCTTCTTTTCTACAATCCTGCCATGCTCTTTCCAGTTTTTGACTCTTGGCACCGGGCAGAAGGTTGCATCCTCTCGAATCTCCTTTGGTTCCTCCACCAAGTAGATGAGGTAGGCTGGGTATTTGTTCAGCCAACCTTTCCTCCATCTAGGTTGTGAATCTACTATCTTCTTTGATTGTTCCTCCTTTGTGATGTCGCCTTCGTAAAGAGCGACATACTGCTCCTCCTCTATTCTCTTTTTCATCTTTAGCACTTCAAATTTCATCAAAGGCAAAGGCAGGCTGGGTTGCATCCACTGTTCATGGAGCACTTTTGTGTCTAGTCCCTGAAGTCTAATGGAGATTAGGAGTCTCCTCTCCCATTCCATTTCCGCCTTGGCACTCTCCTCTGCTGACTTTTCTATTTGGTCATGGAGCCTTTGTTCTTCTTCTTCAGAGATTCTTGAAGTCGAGGCCACCTCTTGAGTTGGGGCTGGATCTTCAATTGTGGTTGCCTCTCCAGTTTCTGGTAGCTCTATGGCTGCTCCACCTGATTCTTCTTGTGGTGTCTCTGTCTCTCTTCTTTGTTGCTCTTGTAGATCTTGGAGCTGTTTGCGGAGGGCCTCATTCTCTGTCCGTAGTGTTTGATTTTCTAATGTGAGCCTCTCCTCTGCGGCCAATGATCCCTTCGCAATGTGCAACCTTTGCACTTGCTCTAATCTTAGCTCTCTTTGTAAGCTTCGGACCTGGTCTTCCAAAATTGGTACAATAGATCCCTCTTGTTCGGTTCCTGCTCTGCTAGCTCTAGGGGTAGACCTGAGTCTAGTGATTGTTCTTTCTTGGAGCTCGACTCTTTCCCTTAGCTCAATGAGCTCATCCTTAGCCGCCTCCAACTCATCCTCTATCCACTCCCTTGCTTCCTGTGCACTTGTTACTTGTCTTGAAGCCTCGGATAGCTGGAGTACCAAGCCGTCTCTCTCGTTTTCCGCATCATAGAGTGATGCTTTATGACTTTCAGATTCAGTCATAGCATTCTCTAAATTTCTCTGCAACTCTGCTTCCCTTTGTTTGGCTGTCTCAATCTGTACTTCCTTTGCCTTGGACCTTTCTTTTATCTTGCTGAGCAGTTCATGCACCATGTGCATGTCTTTTTCATCATCATCTGTCAACTCTAAAGCTCTTTCCGCCACCACCTCCACTGGCTTTGTCTCTTCTAGTACTTTCGGTTTGTCCAGTTTCTCTTCACTTTCTTTTTTACTCTTTGTCTTTTTCTCCGTCCCTCTCCGTTCATCTTGTTTTTGTAGGGTGATCCCATAAACTGCCTCAAGGGCCTCTTCTTCGGTGTATCCTGTCTCTACCAGATCCTCATAATCATTTCTCTTTTCTGAACTGGATCTATCTTCTTTTCTTTGGTCTCGGCTTCTGGATTTTCCAAAACATCTGTGTCCACCTCTACTGTGGTCTCTTCCACAATTTTTTCCGTCTTCTTCGGGCTTGGTACATCAGTCATAGAGGGATGTTTGTCCTCAGCTTCCTTGGCTTTCCCCTTGTCGGCTTGCCCATCTTTCTCTTGAGTCTTAGGAGACTCATCTACTTTCCTTTTCCCCTTGTCTTCTTTTTTCAGCTCAGCTTTTAATTGTTGTACCTCCTCTTCAGTGTATGGCTCGATAGGTTGTTGCTCCAAAATAGCCTCTGACTCCTCATAAGCTTTACTATATATTGATCGTATTGATCAATATGTGGCCTGGCCGAGCTAGTTCCGACTTTAGTGGGGTCTGGCACCCACTTTTCTTCAAAGTCACCCTTTAGAGCTCTTTCCGCTCTAAACTGCTCCACTAATCTTTCCATCCTTGCCGCTTTCTGACTTTTGGTTTGCTTGGGAGCAACCTTCTTCTTTACTTTCTTCTTAAGTGGCTCGTCCACATCCTCTTCAGGTTCTGAAACTACTTCTAGTTTCCGGCGTGCTCTTGTGGATGCCCTCTTGGGTACTTCGGGCTGTTCTTCCTCCTCGTCGGCTTCTCTAAGCCACTCATTCTGGGAGGGAGCCTTTGGCCACTGATCTCTAGCTCCAATAGCTTCATAAGCTATTCTTGTCAGAATTTCCGCTCCTTCTATGTATTTTGGCTTCTCGTTGTGCATGGCAATTACTTGCTCGTGGATGTGTTGAGCGTAATTCACCTCTTTTGGCATATTGGTCTTTAATGCCCATGTGATGGTGGTCGCAATGGCATGGGGTGGTGTCGTATACTTTTGCGGTCTTTTACTGCAAACATGAAGAAATTGGTTGTACAGTCGGCAAAGGGTTGCCGCTCTTGGGTCCGCCATATCTCCATAGGTCGCATTCTGTTTCTTGGGCCCATAGACCTCTATGGCCTCTCTTCTTTCCCTGACCGAGCTCCCTTTGTTGTGAAGCTTCAATGCGTCTGCAATTAGCTGTGGAGTGATCTGTACTTCTACCTTCTCTCCATCCATGGCTGTCAATGTGGCTTTTCCATCCTTCTGAATGGATGTTGCCAACTCGTACACTCTTCTTGTATCCACACCTGATGGTCTCGAGGTGAAGAAACTATGCAAGTTTGCCCTTTCCAGGTACCTACTGATGTCTTCTGACCTGCTATAATCTACCAATTCTTGTGGGATCATCGGTACATCCACCGCTTGCCCTTGAGGATCTCTGAAAGTCCCCTGGTAGATCTTTATTCCCTCTTTCTCCAATACTGCTTCCTCCACCCAAGTTTTGGTTGGCTTGAGGGTTTTTGCTGGAATGTCAAAGGGTTCCGCTTCTGCAATAGCATCTTTTATTGTCGGTCTTTTTCTCTTCGTTGCCGATGACTTGGTGGAATCCATGGATCCTGTAACTCCAATTTCAGAAGTTAGCGTCTTTTTAGTACTGAAAGCCGAAGTGAAGCTTTTAACTATCCAAATGACTTGAAAATTGAAACATGAGCTATTCAGGGCCTAAGGATGCAAGGTAGGTGAAAAAATATGCAAAATGGGCTCAAAATCATGCTGGAGACATCATACGCGTATGATGTCTTTTGTGTCAAAATGACTTCATATTGGTTGTGCTTGTAGCTGATAGTGTATACATGATTATCATATGCTTGGGTTTGAGTTTGGATCCCATTTGGTCAAGTTTTGGCCAATTTAGTCCAGTTCCGGCTCTTGGCAAAATTTTGAAAGGGAATTGGATTTTATGATCCAAATTGGATAAAACTTGGTGGTTCACTTTCAAATGGCATGTAGATCACTTCTGTTTGGTGGTTGAAGCCCTGAGGTGCCAAAATCACATAGTGAGACATCATACGCGTATGATGTCTTTTAGTGTATTTTTGGACCAAATTTCTCTATAAGCTTGGATTTGGCTTTAGATAGGCTTATTTAGTGGATTTATGAAGTTTGGATAGATTTTGGGCTAAAAATGGCTCTGGAGACATCATACGCGTATGATGTCTTTTTCATCAATTTTGCATGGGATTGGTTCTGTGGACTCCCCATGTACTAGTGAAGGATTGTCTCTACTCAAATCTTGGTTTGGACTTGAGTATGTTGGATTTGGGCCAAAAATAGGCTTTAGGTGAAGGATTTTCCCTCAATTGGGCTAATGGGGTGATCCTCTTGACCAAATGGTTCCAAATTTCATATGTAGCATGTATTAGATATATATAATGGATGTATGATGACAAATGAGCAGTTTTGGCTCTGTAAGTGCAAATAGATATTATACGCGTATGATGTCTTTTGTGTCAAAATGGTGCTTTTTGGTTCCAGATAGCTTGTAGATGTGTTTAACAACAATCCTACAAAGTTTCAATGAGTTTGGAGTTATTTTGACAAAATTAGGACCAAAAATCAATTTTATGGCCTACTTTGCGTCTTTTTGGTTTTCCTTGGGTTTTCTAACTCCAATTCTCATGATACTTGGTTCATAGGATGTGATTAACATGTGGAATGAGGCTATGAACTCAAATGTTGAAATGGATGTGAAATTCATGCTGTGAGACATCATACGCGTATGATGTCTTTTCTTGAAATGTTCGTCCTTTTGTGCAAAGAATGCTTTGTGCTAGTGCCC
This sequence comes from Adiantum capillus-veneris, assembly GCF_014529385.1. Classification (NCBI taxonomy): domain Eukaryota; kingdom Viridiplantae; phylum Streptophyta; class Polypodiopsida; order Polypodiales; family Pteridaceae; genus Adiantum; species Adiantum capillus-veneris. Next base: position 129,160,577 of record NC_140932.1, read on the forward strand.
TAAGCCCTGCTAACTCGTTTTCAACTTAAGAAGTCATCAGTTTAGCTAAAAAGCCCCCTTATAGGCATTTCAGTCTCCGAAGTCGTCTTTTTGCCTTGGAGTTGAATTTCTTCAACTTTTCTTCTCGAGAGTTGCATTTCCAGCTCATTGGATATGTTGTGAAGCCATCTATTTGGTTGAACTTGACTTTGGCTCCCCGTTCTCCATCTTTCTCCTTTTGGTTGCCCGAAAGCGTCTTTTTCGCCATCGGTAAGTGAATCAGCTTTCTTTTGGGTTTTGCTTGCAACATAAGTCATCGATAGTTACTTGAAGCTGCTTGTGAAGTTTCATTTCATTCGGTCGTCAATTTCAGCCGTTAAGCCAAAATGACGCTTTGTGTGTCCGTAGCCAAATCGGTTGTTCTGACCTACTTTTTGTGATTCAAACTTGGAGATATTCTATGGTTGCATTGTCCTTGATGTGGTTGAACTTCCTGTGAAGTTTCGTGTTGTTTCGACAACTTTTTCCTGTTTGCCTCTTGCAGGCTCTGTCGACCTAGGGTTTTTCCAATCGTTCTTTCTCGAGCTTTGAGTGTTAGAAACCCATCTTCTATACTAGGGTAATCCACCTATAAGTTCTTGCAAGGTTTGGTTAGGCGGTTGTGCCACTACCTAGCATTCTACCGCATTCCCCGTCTGCTCTTGTTTCTTGGTTTTGCTCAGTTTTCGCGACAAAAGTTAATGATAAGCATCAAAAGCTTATGGCAACGAGTCTACCTCTCATGTATGGTGTCCTCTGAGCTCTCGTAGCAGTCGTAGAAGGCTGTAGAAGGTTGGATGCTCCTGTGTGGTCTTTGCTCTCTCCAAGTGGGTAATAGTGCAAATGAGCCTGTAAGTGAAGTAAAAAATACTTAACTTTGGACTTCCTAGATCACTTGCTACCAAATTTGACATGTGCTCCTATCTCGTCGTGAAATGCACTTTAGGATTTGAAATTTCTCAATTTGGACTCCGTTTGACCTGTTTTCTTAGAATTCCGTCCACTTGCCAAAATTCTGCCGTTTCGGACTTTCCGCAACTTTTTCAGAATTGTACCCAATTTTTACCATGGGTTGCCCTTGTCATTAGGACCATCACCGTCTATTCTTTTCTTTTTTCCGATCTCATTTCACCTGCTTTTTTATTTTTCTTTTACTTTTATTAAGAAAATCATAAAAAATAAAGGAAAATAGCAAATTGAAGCCAAAAATTTCCAAACATACACAATAAATAGCTGGTAACCCTGTGTATATGAATATACACTTATTTGTGATTTTTGGACTTGGATTACCACTTTTTTCCACTTTTTAGCTCCAAAAACACTCTTATTTAGTGATATTTACACTTCTAGAGACCCAAATTCATCATTTGATCTCTTCTTGTTGCAAAACAAGGTATATAAGGGCATAAATATTATCAATATCCACAATCAAACATAAAAATTGCAAAATCATGTAAGATACTGCCCTTGTAATATAATTTTTGTTTTTCTTTGTTTTTGTCGCTTGTAGCTGCTTTGTAGCTCCTGTATACCTGTATACCTCCCCCACTCCTAGTCTGAGTCCTCCCGGACGACTATGAAGTGTCTTTGGGCGAAGCATTGTAGTTGTTTTGGTCATAAGTTCCCAATGCAATTGTAGAGCGATGATACAACAGTCTTTCCAATTAAGCTGCTCTTTGTTTGATTGAAGGATTGGTGGTCGGGTTTTGGGTTGGTTTTGGCACTTCGGTAGTAGAATCAGTAGATGGATTCTTCTTTACCTTGTTGTGCTTTTTCACAATCCAAATCTGCTTCCGCTTCGCTTGTTCTTGCCACAAACTCTTTGCGACCCAAACCTGCTTTGTTCTTTGTGTTGATTTCCTCGCCTTGAAATACCTAGGAGTTTTCGTGGATTGTACTGAAGGGAGTTCCTGTTTACAAATCCTTGGGATCCAAATTTGCTTGCTATAGCTTTGTGCCGTCATGAACTTCTTTGGAATCCAGATCTGTTTCACTATCCTTGATTGTCTGGAATCACTCTGTTGTCTGGTATTGAAGACTCTGTTTTCCACCTTTGTGTTCTCTGGCACAACCTTTTTTGGTCTCCATACCAACTTTGACTCCGTTTTTTCCCAAGGTTGAGCTGTTATATTATTGCTTGTCTTCCTTATCCAATGTTGAGAGTTCCTCGTCAAAGAGCAATCCAGTTGTATAGAAACTTTTGGTTGCCATTGCTTCTTCTTTTTCTCTGGTTGTTGTTTACCTTTGTTCTTGGATTCTTCCTTTGGAGTTGGCTCTACTCCTTTGGTGAACTTAACTGATTGACTTTCACCTTCGTATTTGATAAGCACTGATTTAGAACTCCAGTCAATCATTGCATTGTATTGCTTCTGCCATGGTTGTCCTAGCAATAATGGATGTTGTGTAGCTTGGTCTTCAACCACGTAAAACATATGAGGATACACATACTGGTTAATCTATATATGTAAAACTGTGCATCCGACAGTTTTGATTGAATTCTCAGAGTAACTCTTTAACTCTTGCTTGGCAGTTTGTAATTAGTGTCATTTGTCAATTGTCTATACAAACTGAGTGAAAGTAGGTTAGTTTGAGCTCCTGAATCCAATAGTGCTCTGGCTTTGATTTGGTTGGTTCCTACTTTGCATTCAATGATGGGTTCTTCTTTGTCATTATCCATTTCTGTTATATGACGCGTTTATTCGTATTCTCCTTCATTGCGCTGTTTCTGACGCAGTAGTCTTCTTTTCTCCATTCTTTCCTTCGCCTCGGCTTGCGCTTCCTCCACAATCTTTTTCTTTTTCTGGACACGCAGCTTTTCTTGATGTATTTTGAGAAGCATGTCTTGGGTTAGCGGCAAAAGATACTTTTTCACTCTGCATCCACTAATCCAATTGGGCATTTCTTCTCCGTCTAATGTAGCAAGCTTGACGGCTCCACTTGGTGATAGATCTTTAATCACCAGAGGTCCCATCCCTCGCTTTTTAAGCTTCTTAGCATGCTGTTTCAGAGTGTAAACTAGGACATAGTCCCCAACCTTAAACTCTTTAGTCCACACATGCTTATCAAAAAATTCCTTTTGTCGTCTTTTTTGAGCGTAGATAGAAGCTACTGCTTTTAGGCGAAGCTCGTCTAGCTTTTCCAGGTCACCTATTCTATCAGAAAGCTCGTGCCCTGTCCACTCTAGATCCTTAGCCACCCTTAAGGTTGAAATCAAGAATTCTATTGGTAAGATAGCATTTAGCCCAAAAACCATGTTATATGGGGTCGTTCCTATTGATGTTTTATATGCTATCCTATATGCCCATACTGTTGAATGCAACTTCTGGTCCCAGTCAGTTCTCGACTCAGATACAATTTTTGTAAGGACCGTGCATATGGTTTTGTTTGTTGCTTCAGCTTGTCCGTTTGCTCGTGGATGATACGGGGCTGATTTCCTATGGATTACCATGAATTCATCTAGAAGGATATCTATCACTTCATTTATAAAATGTGTGCCTCGATCACTCACAATTTCTATTGGCAATCCATATCGTACAAAGACGTATTCATATAGAAATTGTGCCGTGGTCCTGGCATCCGCTTTTTGAGTTGCCTTTGCTTTGACCCACTTTGTTAGATAGTCTATAGCCACAACGATGTATTGTGCATGAGTCTTATATGCCGGAGGTGAAATGGGTCCGACATAATCAATCCCCCATTTTGCAAAAGCTCTTGCCCCCATCATTGGTCTAAGCGGCATATCATCTCTTTTAGGTGGTACTTTGGTCCGCTGACAGTCATCACACCGTTTAACGTATTCCTCAGCGTCCATATGTAATGTTGGCCACCATATTCCTGCGGCTAAGACAAGTTTTGCTGTCTTATTACCTGAGAAATGGCCTCCACCTACTCCTTCATGAGCTTGCTCCAGGATTATCACATACTCAGACTCTGATGCGCAAATCCTAAGCTGGTTGTCTTCACCTCTCTTATAGAGTTGATCTCCTATTAAAGCGTAATCTCTAGCTTCTGTCTCTACAAATTTATTACGAGCTTTTGACGTTCCTTCTGGGAAAGTTCTATTTGTGAAATATTCAACAATATACTGACTCCATTCCGGAGCGATCATTATCTGATATAATGTCGAATACTCTGCTGGCGGTTTTGATGAACATACAATACATACAGTGACATATTCATGTACGCTTTCTTTCATTCCTGGCCAATAGACTCCCAATTGTAACAAATTCCTATATGTGTTTCTTCTTGAACAATGAAATGCACATTCCTGAACATGTGCTTCGCGCAGATATATATTATATTCCTCAGGATTGATGCATAGTCGTAAGACATGATCATTTCCCAATTAATACAACCTTCCTCCAACCAATTGAAGATTCTTGGATTGCTGAATAGCAACATGTTTCTGGTTGTATTCTCTTCTATCAAACTCTCCTCCATAGGTTAATAGGCTAACGACATTTTCAGACCACTTCGGTATCATTTCTATGTTGAACAAGTACGCGTCTGGCATGTCGTCATCTACTCCTATAGGGTCTTCTCCATTCGTCAATCGCGAAAGATGATCAGCTCTAACATGTGTTTTTCCTTTCTTTACTACTACCGTGAAGTCGAATTCCAGTAAGATAATGAACCATCTCACTATTCTCCCAGTATTGCATGGTTTATTCACTAGGTAGAGCAAGGCTTGGTGATCCGTAAAAAACACAAACTTGTTGGCTAGAAGATAATGCCGAAATTTCTTCACAGCATATATCATTCCTAATCCCTCTCGCTCTGTTGTGGTGTAATTCTTCTCTGCATTGTTGAGCTGTCGACTGGCGTAACAGATAGGAAAATCCATGTTTCCTTCTTCTGGCTGAGCCAGAATGCATCCTATTGCATATGCCGAAGCATCTATATGCACATGGAATATCTTCTCCCAATCTGGTGATTTCAAGACTGGAGCAGTAATGAGTGCCTCTTTCAATTTCTTGAATGATTCCTCACACTCCTCTGTCCATTCAAAGTTCACTATTAGCCTGTAAAGTGGTTGGCCTATTATAGCGTACATGTAAATGAATCGTCTATAATATCCGCAATGTCCCATAAAGCTCTGTACTTGTTTCGCATTGGTTGGTCTAGGCATATCCACTATAACTTTTATCTTCTCTAAATCCGTGGATATTCTGTTTTGTGAGACAATATGTCCCAGAATTCTGCCCTGTCGGACCATAAACACACATTTCTCAGGATTGAGACAAATGCGATATGTCCTACATTTCTCAAATACTTTTCTTAGGTGTTCTAGATGCTCATCTCTCAGAAGAGAATGTACACATAAGTCATCCATGTATATTTTTAGAAACAACCTTAAGTATTCTTTGAAAGCATGCGTCATCAGCCTCTGGAAGGTTGCGGGAGCATTGGTTAGACCAAAAGGCATAACCCGATAAGCATAAATTCCCCATTCCGTTGCAAAAGCTGTTTTATGTTGATCTCCGGTGCTATGGCTAGCTGGTTATATCCTGAAAAACCATCAAGAAAGGAGTATGCTGTTTTCCCTGATACACGCTCTAGAACATGATCAGTTATCGACAGGGGATAATTGTCCCTGATTGTTGCAGCATTCACTTTCTTTAAGTTGACACACACTCGGAGTTTTCCGTTCTTCTTGGGTACCACCACAATTGGAGATACCCAATCGGTGTGTTCAATCTCTTATATGAATTCAGCTTCCATTAGCTTATCTATCTCTTATTTGATTCTCTTAGCAAACGTATCATTATATGTGTATGGTCTCTGTCTGCTAGGCTTTGCATCTTGTTTTAGTGGGATTGTGTGTTGGCATATCGATGGGTCAACTCCCTTTAAGTCCTTATAAGACCATGCAAACACATCCCTGTACTCTCTGAGAAGACTCAAAAGTCTCTCTTCCTCGCCTGGAGACAAATCTGTGGCTATGTACACCGGTCTAGGTGTCTCACCTGGAGCTGCTAAATCAACTTTTTTTGCATCCTCCGGTCCGTCATAAGATTCGTTCGCCTTTCTCTCTCGAATAGGTTGGGTTAATACCACCTTCCTATCCTCTATTGTGAATTTCCTGTAGTGAGAGGGAACATCCATGTTTTCCTTGATTTTGGCGTTTTCGTCCTCTCCACTCTCAATTTCTGTCGTCCAAACTTCTTTCAGAGTTTTCTTGAGCTCTCTGTACTTGTTTCTACGTTCTAACTTGGACTCCGTGTGTTCTCTGTTGCGCTTGTTCTTTTCTGATTTTTCTGTTTCAGTTTTCGTTTCATTCCTTTGAACTTGATTTCTTGAGCTTCTTTTGTCTTTTCGTAAGCTCTTTTGATCATTGCCTCTCATTCTTCCAGAAATCTTGTCCTTAACACAATCTTCCGCCTTACTAGCATTAGTAATTGATTTTTTCCTCTTATTCTAGGCATCGGATTGGTTCTAACCCACTTTGTTTTTCTCTTTGCTCTATAGCGTTTCTGGCGTTGTTTAGTTTGGTTCGGAAAATCATAAAATCGGACATCCGTTATAGTTTCTTCGTTTCCGCTTGAATTGTCCGTTGACTCGTTGTCTGCTTCATTTCCCCACTCTTGATGATCGGGAATGTTGTGAAACAACTCTTCTTCATCTTCCTTTTCCAGTGTATCGTTCTTTTCAGTTTCTTTTTCGAGTATAGTTCTCAGCATGAAGTACGGAACCACGTCGTACCTGTCCTTGTCGCAAAATTTCGTTGTGGGACCATCCGGAATTGCACAAACATCTAGGGTTGCTAGAATGTGTGTCCATTCTAATGGTTCAAGTGTGTCCTCTGGAAAGGGTTCTCCTATATAAGTTTCATCTTCGATAGCCCTTTCTAAAACATATTCATCTCGCCTCAGACTTCCACATTTCGAGGCTCCACACATCCATAACTCCTTGGGCTTACCTAACCAAGCTGGAAATTTGGATCCCGCCAAAGTAGCTGAATCAAACTCCTCTGCCGGTGTTTGGTTCACATCTTTGTAGCTATGGTCTCTCAGGTTCACACGTGTAGTGGTTTCCATATTTCTCAGGTATATGTGATCGTAGCCCCAATCCTAGACCATTTTCAACTGTCTCATGAATGGTCTTCCCAGTATGATATCATAGTTATTCTCCTTGCCAAAATCGACAATAGCAAAAGTATGTTCGTATTCAATGCGGCAAGAAGTTACTACGACTTTCTCTAATAACCCCATAGGTTTCTCCATGTGTCCATCTGCTAATTGGAGTTTCAACCTAGTCTTCCTTATTGATGGTTTCCCCCATTTTTTCCAGATTTCTTTTGTAGCAATGGCTACCCCAGCTCCGCTGTCTAGTATTGCCATCGTGTTCACTCCTTGGAATTCAATTGGTAAGGTTGTATTCCCCTCTTCACCTTCGCAATACTCTCCGACCTTGTTTAAGGGTACAGGCTTAGCGTTCTTTTGTGGTTTGCTCAGCTCTTGTATACCCTCTTGCAGTCTCGATGTTGGGTCTTTTATCCCAAATTTCTCCAAGCATTTTTCTACAGTGGTCCACATATGTGGTCTTAGCCTCAAAAGCTCAGCTACAGTGATAGTGCATGTCACTGGTGTTGACAAGATCTCTATCAATCCTTGCGAGTCCATGACTTTTTCTGATGAGATTCTTCATGAGGGAAGTGCTCTAATCTCGGATTTTGCTTCATACTCTCCTAAGTATGAAGGTAAGGTATTCAGTGAATGAGGTTTGCTCTCCATTGTTCTAACAGAGCCCCCATCTCCCCAGTAAGATTGCAGATCCAAGTCCACTTGAGATCCTGCCTCAAATTCCACTATGGGAGGATTCCTGATGTCCTTTTCCCAATTTGTCTGATTAGCTTGGCAACTTAGCTCGTTTGCAAAGTTTGCCTCTCTCACTTGTTTCCAAAATTCATTGTAATCCTCATCTCTTCCGTAAATCCTCTGTATGACTGGATGAAAACTCTCTATCTCCTGATCGGTTGTGTTCAATACTATGCGGTCATCCTTGTGTGTATCTTCAGGCTTTTGTGCATTGGGAGTCTTTTCAGCTACCCGTGAAATGATAGTCTCTTGCTGAATTGGGTTTACCGTTCCACAATTCATTGTTTCTCTTTGTGGTTCTAATAAGGCTTGTGCAGTCTCGATCATTCTCTGGCACATTTCAAGTCTCTAGGTTTGGGTATGTCATCCACCTCTGTTCTTGTGTTTGGTTGTTCTTTACCCTAGCTTCGTAAGCTCTCATCAGTGCGTCCAATGGTTTGTGTACTTTGTCGACTAGCACTGATCCCCCTGAGCTTAAGCTAGTTGTTTCTTTGACAATCTTTTGTTTTGTTCTTTCCGGACTCATCTCTCGTTTCCCGTTTTGACTCTCAAGTTTTTCTAATCTATCTTTAGTTCGCTTTAGTTCCTCAGCTAGAATAGCGTCTTCACGTTCTTTTCTCAACTTCATGCGTGCTTTTCTAGCTTCCCATGTGTTTCTCTGACTCCGCGGTCCTTGACTAACCACTTCAGTCGCTAACTTTTCATTCTCAGGTTCTCTAGTGGTTTTCTTAGCTTGAGCTCTAGTAACAACTTGCGTTGGTATCAGAGTTTCATTTTCAGACCCACTGCTGGTAGGAATAGTTTCTAGCATATTCAATGTCGTCTTTTGCACTTTGTTTGGATTCTTTGAACAATCCTCAATGAAGTGAGTAACCCCACACTCAATGAAATAAGCGTTAATTCTAATGATTTTCATATGTGGACAAACATTCATCAGATGGTCACCTCCACACTTGTAACAGGGTCCTAGTGCTGGTCTTGGTCCCACTTGATTCGTCCTTTGTGGATAGGATGGTCTTTGTCCTGTTAACCCTCCATGAGCTATTAACATCAATGTTCTTGCGTCCAAATTGTATCTCTCTTCATCAGAAGCACTTGTAACTGTTTGTGTTCCAACATTCCCAATCATGCCCCATGGTTCTGGTTGTTTGGGTTCTTCTGGTGGGTAATACACAGTTGGAGACATGTGTGCACCAGATTCTTTGTAATAGGCTTGAACAGGCATTAAGGCTTGTTCTTCTTGATTCTCTAAGGTTGGTGCATATCTAATGCCCACTGGTCTTGCTCCTGGTAAAGGTGGTTATTGTCCCAATACCGGTTGCGGTCTTTCTATCCCCATAGGTCCTGGTACATTTCCCGTTGGGTATCGAGGTATTGGATGTACCTGAGGTGGTGCTAATTGAGCAGGAGGTGCATACTGACGCTCCCTTACATACCCTTTGTTGTAATAGCACTCCTCTGTTGGATGGTTTGTCCATTTTTGTTCAATAGCACACCATTTCAATGGTTTTGGCAATGGTTTTTGGTATGGTGCCATCCTTTTTAGAGCATCTTCTATCATTTGCTCTACATTTGGCATGGTTGTTTTTTGAACATTCTTTTTAGTGGTAGTCTCGCTCGATATGGAGGAAGAGCTACTGGATGCAAAATCTGTATCCGCTGACACCTCTCCATAAACCGTACAGTTATCCACTAAGTACAATGCTTCTCTCGTTACTTGCTCGAAACTTGTACAAGCTTTCAAGTGCAAGTCCTTCTTGAGAGTGTCGTTTCTCAATCATTCAATAAAGAGAACAGATGGTCTGTCATCTTGTGGTCGTTCACGTACTGGACATCTCTCAATGTATTGTTTGAAGCGAAGTGAAGCTTCCTTCACTTTTTCGTGTTCTCTCTGTTTAAAAGCATATATTTGTGAGACCGTATTGTGCTTAATCCCTCGTTTTGAGAATTCCTCAGCAAACTCTCTTAGCAAATGGTCAATGTCATGGAATCCCCCTTTGTTCAGTGGTTGAAACCATGTCAATGCCGTACCTTCTAGAGTAAGACCAAATCCCTCATATTGTGTATGGAAATCTGTTATCTGCTCAGCTCTTAAGACTTGCTTAAAGAGTGACACATGTGCATACGGATCTCCTGAACCACCATACTTCTTTGGCATACACTTGGCTACTTGAGATGGTCTCATACGTCTATGGTCTGCTACCAATCTCATTGCTCCTGTGTCCCGGCTAAAGCTTTCTCTAGCATCATGGACTTCATGGGTTACCCTTGTCAGTTCCCCTGCCCTGAGTCTACTACTAGGAGGTAAATGTGATGGTTCCGCTTCGAACCTTGGACCTGGAGTGGTATACGTGGGGATTGGAACTGCACTACCTCGATTCGTGTCCATTGACTCTCTGGAATGTAATGATCCCATTGGTCCGGGCTTCGAGTACTGAGGTTGACTGAAAGAGTCAGCAGCCTGAGTTCTTTGTCCTCCTGTTGTCATTGGGCTTTGCACTCCATTTGTTGGTGCTGGTCTTTGTGAGCTAGAAGTAACATAATATTGATGTAGTGGTCCCCCAAAGTATGTATATCCTTCTAATTCTTTCTTGCCCATTGTTGAGTATTGCCTCCCATACTTGTCGTAAGCGGCAATTTTCACTTCCGATCCCTCTGTGTAAGTAAAAACATAAAGTCTTTTTTGGTCTGTCAACTCTCCAGTGTAGGGTTCTTCACATCTATAATAGAGATCTTGCTCCCCATTATTATATTTGTATAGCCCCACATAGATGTTATCAGTGTTGATCCTTGTAGTTTCATTCTCTCTTCTTAACCTCGCATCAGGGAAGTTCATTATTGGTGCTTTCTCCTCAAGTTCTTCATCTACTTTAGCTTTGGTGCCCATCAATACCCACTTGTCCACAATGTTAGGGTTTAGGACTACCAAGTACATGGTACCCTCGTCATCTAGATATCTATCTCCGCTATAGCTCATAGGCACTAAGTCCTTGAACTCACTAGGTCTATCTTCTATATATCTTTACACAATAGCGGTCCATTCCATCTTTGTAGATCTTGGCACCTTGCTCATTGTCGTACTGGTATTTTATGAACAATAGCTTCATTGTGGCGGAAGGGTTTGATGATCCTGCTGCCATATTTTCTTTGTTGTTCAGGTTCAAGTGTTTCGAGTGTTCGGTGAAAATCTCGTAAGATCTCTCCGAAGAAGTATCAGAAACACTTCCTTCAAAGATCGGCTCTAATGGTTGCACCCAACTTTGGTTTACACTTCCCTCGGTTAATATGACACTTGCTTGTTCCCCTTGTTTTGGTTGGTTATTCTGGAGATTCCTGCCCGATCTCAAATTCATCAATTCCCCTAAAGGACTTTAACTTTTCCGTCTCGGCAATTTGTTTTCCCAAGTTTTTGTGGTCAGAATTGATCCAAACTGATTGATACTTGGTCAATTGTTTAATCTTGTCAGTTGGACAACTTCTGTTTCATCAAGTGAGAATTTTGTTGCAGTTATGTCAGTTGAAAAAGACATTATACGCATATGATGTCTTTTTTCATAGATTTGGACTATTTTGGTTATGCTCACTCTCAGTAGCCCCCTTATGCTCTATCCACTCACAAAATTCAGTTTGAACTCTGTTTGAGCAAGTTATGGCTAATTTAGGCTTTTCTTGGCAATTTTCCGCTTTTGACTTGTTTTGGGTCAATTGTGATCCAAATGGGATGAAACTTGAAATATAACCTCTAGACAGCTATTACAATGGATATGTGTTGGCAAAGTATCAAAATATGTCGAAAATTAGGTCAAAGACATCATACGCATATGATGTCTTTTTCATCAATTTGGGTCAAGAATTGATATTTATGCTTTCTACAGTGTTTGTAACAATCTTGTCAGGTCAGATATAAAAAATAAGCAGTGGATGTGCTAAAAGACATTATACGCGTATGATGTATTTTGTCCCAGATTTTGACTATTCTTGGTTTTAAGCCTTCTCCAATGTTTATAATTGAGTTTCAAGTGTTTTTGTCAGGTTTGAATGTAAAAACAAGATCTGAATCCAAAATTTCCTATTCTTTGCGTTTCTTGGACTCCGGCTTGTCTTTTTGGGTTTCTTTGAGTGTTAATGCTCTTGTTTTAAGTTGAAATTAGGGTATAACCCCCCTTTTGAACACTCTGGTAAAGTCAAAATTTCTGTTTTGGTCTCTGTTTGGTCATTTAGACATCATACGCGTATGATGTCTAAAGTTGCAGATTTCCAGTTTTTTGGCACAGAATCCTTCGTAAAGCTTTCTCAAGTGCTCAGCAACTCCCAGATACACAGAAAATTTCTCTGACTTTTGTTTATTGCATGTTTCACTACTAACTCGACGGTTTAGTGATCTAACATGCAATCACCCATATCAAGCAAATACTCCAATGATTACTAGCTCTAGATAAGGATCAAATGAAGTCCTACCTAAGCTATTCCTAATCATAAAATGGATTTGGTAATTGTGATTTTAAAGAGATCCACTGCCACTCACGGACTAGCAAATTCTTCTTCTATCAACAACTACTCAACACCAACAAAACAACAAACAAATCTAAGCTAAACTAAAAATACTGTCAACAATGAAGACCCAGGAATACCCCACTTCCTAGTATCTCTCGAGATCTTCGGAGTCCACCACTCCTAGATCTTTTCTAACTAAAGTATACAAAGTAGTTTATACGACTCACCTCGTAGGATTAGTCTAAGGTCACCTACTTAGGGCTCTCGTCCCCGGCAACGGCGCCAAATGTTAAGGTGGTTACGCCGCTAGCGGAAGCTAAATAGCGAGAACTCAACCAACAACAGAATTTGTCAGATGAGGACGGAGCTTGACCCGCAGGTGCATGGAAACAACTAGGTGGGTTTTAAATCACCTACTCGACCTTCTAATGACAATCACTACTAAGGAAATCAAATCTAAGTTCTAAAATACGCAAGTGACTGAAATCCGTACTACGAATGAATGCTATACGAAACAGGATTTAGAATCATTGAATCGATCTCAAACTCAAGGGGATGTCTATACACTAGGTAAGAACAACACCCTAAAGACTTGAACTGCAAAATCAACCTATAACCACTCCGTGCGATAAACGCGTATGAAGACAGGCCAAAAATACACGTGATCGAAACTTGACCCCGATGGTACTAATGTGTAGCTCTACTCGTTGTGGTTCTATAGATATGCTGCACGCTTCATTCCGACACACGAGTTGGAAGAAAACTCACACCGAAGCTCGTAGGAACTTACCACACATAGAAGCCGATAGCGCGCACTCTTGGTATCTGTGCGTAGCTCTCGCCGTTGCTAACACAATGGCGGTGTCGCTTCTCCAATGGCGGCTCCGTAGCTCGCGTAGCAAGTAGATAAGACTCTCTCTCTCTCTCTCTCTCTCTCTCTCTCTCTCTCTCTCTCTCTCTCTCTCAGACACAGTCAAGGCGCTCAAAAAACTCACTTTGATTAATAATCTGCTCTCCTTAGGTTACAAAAACTTTGGCTTATATACCTCAGCCTTGGAGGTGAGAACATCTCTAACTAATTACATCAGCAAGTGAAATTACTTCGGGATTACAAGCTGGAAACTCAATTGAGTCCCGTTACTTAATGAATGGCTCAAATCAAAATTAATGTCGAAAAGACATTTATTACAATCAATGGTTACAAAATGATGAGTGTGAGCAAAAACGTGGGTGTGATCCTCTGCTGGCTCAACAAAGTGGCTATCATCAAATAAGGATAGTGGATGAAGATATCCTAAAGACCTTGTTTTGTACAAGATTTGGTCTTTATGAATATCCAGTCATGCCTTTTGGCTTGACTAATGTACCAGCCATGTTCAATCATGTAATGGAGAAAATATTTAGACCCTATCGCAAATTCACTGAAGTGTTTTTTGATGATATCATCATCTATTCCTAGTCCTTGGAGGAACACAAGCAACATATCCAAGTGATTCAATACTTAGGTCATATTATCTCTCAAGATGCTATCCGTATGGATCCATCAAAACTAGAGGTAATAAAAGTATGGCCTAATCCAAGGAATCTACATGAGCTAAGAAGCTTTATTGGTATGTGCATACTATAGATGCTTCATGGAAAAATTTTCTCAAATAGCAGGACCATTACATGAATTAACAAAGAAGAACGCTAAGTATTCATGGATTGCTAAGGAGCAAAATGCTTTTGAAAAGCTCAAAGAGAAGCTTACCTCCCAACTAGTCCTCATGCTTCCGGATCTCTCAAAGACATTTGATGTCCAATGTGATGCTTGTGGTGATTTCCTTGGAGTAGTCTTGCTTCAAGAAGGGCATGCCATAGCATATCAGAGCCGAAGGCTCAATATGGATGACGAGTCTTGGGCATTTATGAGAAAGAGCTTTTAGCTGTTCTACATACCCTAGACACATGGAAGCACTATTTATTGGGGACTCCATTCATTTTATGAAAGCCTCAAGTACTTCATGACACAAACCAAGCTTTCCGGCAAACAAATGAGGTGGGCAAATTTGCTTTTGCAATTTAATTTTCATATTGCTCACATTGCTGTGGTAAGGACAATCAAGTGGACGATGCACTTTCACGACGACCAAAAGTTAATGCAGTGTTTATATCAACTCACAATGATCTATCTTTTATGATAGATGAGTATGCTACTGACCCCGACTTTAAAGATGTAATGTCAGTCCTTGCTTTGGGGAAGAAAGAGGAACCATTCACCTTGCAGGAAGATGGTTATCTTCTCCATGGAAATAAGCTATGTGTTATTCACTCCCTTTCATGTATGAATCGCATGCTCCTTCCTATGTGAGGCATAGAGGCATTCAACCTATTCTCCAAGGAGTAGAGACGTATTTCTATTGGCCTACCATGAAAGTGGACATACAAGAGTATGTTTCAAAATGTGTGGTATGCCAAAAGACCAAGTATGATAGACGGAAGCAACGTGGATTACTCTAGCCATTGCCTTTTTCAAATTCACCATTGGAGAGTATATCCATGGATTTTATCTTTGGATTACCCAAGTCTATCCATGGGAATATGAGAATATGGACAATAATGAACAAGTTTAGCAAGAAAGCACATTTTATTCCTGTCAAAAAGACTATTAAGGCTCACCAAATGGAAACTCTCTTCATATTACAGATTTTCAAACACCATGGATTGCCAACATCCATCGTGTCAGATAGAGATCCTAGAATGACTAGTTATTTTTGGAGAGGTCTCTTTGAAAATCTAGCTACAAGATTGAATTTCTCTTCGGCCTACCACCCACAAACAAATGGCCAAAGTGAGATAGCCAATCTTACAATACTCGATCTACTAAAAACTTATGTTACAGAAGTAGATCAATGCTCACAATGGGAAAATTACTTACCTCTTGTAGCGTATGCATACAATAATACTGTCCATACTTCTAAAAGCACCTTTTGAAATCATTGAGGAAAGACCTAAAAGTCCGTTGCTACTTACGGTACATGGGAAGATCTTCGCTGCCGATGAATTTAGCTGTGACCTACAAGAATCCTTTCAAAAGATTAAGGAGGCTATATCGATCTCTCAACAAAGTCAAAAAGTTGCTATTGACAAGCACAAAAGGGCCTTAACGTTCAAAGAAAATGATTGGGTCTTACTCAAGTTTCCCAAGGCTCGATTGAGGCAAACGACGGGGAAAAAATCCTCCGGGCCATCAAAAGTATTATGCTAAAGTAGCAAAAAGATACTATGGTCCTTTTCAAATCTTGAATCCAATCAATGAGATGGATTATCAATTCAAATTGCCCAACCATTGGCTCATACACAATGCTTTTCATGTGAGTCTAGTTGGGGATTTAACATTTGTGAGTTTTTCATTTCAAGTTTTTTTGACAATTTTAGCAATCTTTAGAGTTTTTTAAACCAAATTTCTATGGTTCAAGTTTTTAACCAAGTTTTTAAAAAGTGCAGTTCTGCCCTTCTTTTTGCGTTGTAGTGTTTCTTTGTCTCCATGCAAAATTGGCTGCGCATACATGGGAGTCCCTGCAACAGCCTTGTGTAATAGATGGGCCACGTTGGTTGGAGTTGGAGTTTGCTGAGATTCAACTCGAGAAAGCAAGGTCTCCATTGTGGGACCCTTTCCTATATAACGCCCAGTAGTATATCCCAAACGCTTTGCACATTGAATATATGAGTTTATAACATCTGTTACACATGCATCATACAAGGATATTTTTCTCTTTCCACCTTCACCCGCTAACCAACTAGCATGTACACTTTTTGATAAATTAACATCGGGAATTTGTGCCCGCTCCCACGGACTTAGAACACCCAATGAAATGCAAAAAAACATGAATTAAAATTTATAAATTTCATGTATGAAAAGCTTATAAATTTTTCTAAAAGTATAGATTGTCATAAAGGTACTTACATCTGTTCCAATTCCTCCCGAGTGTGAAATTCGTTGCTCCCACCATTTAAACCATCTTCTCACTCTTGTGATGCTCTCTATAGATAGATGCTGTCTCCACCATTTTTGAATTGAAAGTGCCTTTTGAGATGCAAGCACAATGGTCTTACAAGCTCTCCATTCCTCACACATATCAATGTGTTGATTTGTTAGATGTTGAGGTATCCACCTTTTAGCATATTTGTGGAGACTCTGCTCCCAATGAAATAGGCAAGACCGTTCACGTCCCTCCATGATATTATCTGGCCCGCCATTGAAGACTGTTCGAATAGCATTCCAATTTGCACCAGCTTCATCAGACATAAAACCTGCAAAGTCAGCTGCACCATGTCCGTACTTTTCCATTGTTGAATTAAGGCTCTCCCAAAAAATAACTTGAGTCTTTGCATCCTCCTCTTTAGTTTCACATATAGAAATTATTTGTAGTGATCGTATGCTGCAAGATATTCAACATAAACATTTTCACACATCTTCTTTTATTTAATGATAAAAAAATACGAGATATTTAAATACTTAAAGATTACCTTGGATCATAAACTGAGCATGACATTGTTGCCCATCCATCTATTCTATGGGTAAAATCAAAATGTACCCACGCATTTCTCAAGTCACCAGTTTCAGTTCTTTTCATCCGATTTACTAGATCAATCCTAGAACCTGGTCCTTTAGTGGACATTTTAAATAGGAAGCACTTGTCATCCTCTTCACCTTGTCCAGGAAATCTACTCCCAT